>NC_092774.1:57982344-58282344 GCF_047496795.1 Chiloscyllium punctatum | reverse complement strand
CTCCCCAAAATGGAAATTCCTCATCCCTGGACATGAGGCAAGGCGTACAATTGGAATAGATTTTGGCAAAATATTGTCAGTTAGGAAATGGAAAAATGTTCAAATGTTCATGAAGCAAAACAGAAATCCCAGTCTCCAGCTTTGTGAACCTTTAGAAACACTTTGCGAAGCGGATTTAGAGGAGAATGAAAGATGACCGGTCCGATTGAGCAGAGACAGTCCAGACACCGTCCCCTTGTTGAAGAGGCCGGGAGGTTGACTCTGATGTTCTCGGCACATGAACTGATCTGAGACATTGAAAGAATTGTCGTTCCTGCACATCAGGAATTCAAACCCTTTCTCCCCTGCGAGCCAATGAGAGAACTCGGGAACAGGCAAAACACTGAAAGGCTGGAAGGGCGCCGGCCCCGGAGTAAGAAAGCTCGTTCCTCGTGACATGGATGTGTCTGCAGACTGTCCCCGGTATCTCCACAACACATCTCCCAGGCTTGATTATGGAAAAGTAAAACTGATAGACGACAATTGTAATTCTAGGCGGCGAGGCTGAATTATAAAATCACTAAGCGATGGTGCAGCCCACCACCGCGCCTGTCTCTGTGGCGCAATTGGTCAGCGCGTTCGGCTGTTAACCGAAAGGTTGGTGGTTCGAGCCCACCCAGGGGCGGTGTGTTGGCTGCCTTTCTTTGGCTTCGAAGCTGTGCGCCTTTAATGGGGTCAGGAAAATGTTCCCCAAGCGGAATTCTTCTCCATGAAGGGGTTTCGGAATTGAATTAATGTCTCACGTTAGGGACTGCGTCTGCTGAGAAGACGAGACCAAAAGAGAAACTCGGCAGGTTTGACAGTACCTGTCGGTGAAAACACAATTTTGAAATGTTGCCTCTGATTCTCTTTCCACAGATGTTGCCTGACCTGCTGAGTTCCTCCTGCAATTTCTAACTGAAAGTTCATTTCATCTTTTGGGGTGAAACACCTAAATATCTGCAAACATGTCTCGCCAAAATGGAAATTCCTCATCCCAGGAAACGAAGCATGGCGTATATTTGGGGAGAGATTTTGGTAAAATATTATCATATAGGAAATGTAAAAATGTTCATGAAGCAAAACAGAAATCCCAGTCTCCAGCTTTGTGAACCTTTAGAAACACTTTGGGAAGCGGATTTCGAGGAGAATGAAAGATGACCGGTCCGATTGAGCAGAGACAGTCCAGACACCGTCCCCTTGTTGAAGAGGCCGGGAGGTTGACTCTGATGTTCTCGGCACATGAACTGATCTGAGACATTGAAAGAATTGTCGTTCCTGCACATCAGGAATTCAAACCCCTTCTCCCCTCCGAGCCAATGAGAGAACTCGGGAACGGGCAAAACACTGAAAGGCTGGAAGGGCGCCGGCCCCGGAGTAAGAAAGCTAGTTCCTCGTGACATGGATGTGTCTGCAGAGAGTGGGATCAGACTGTCCCCAGTGTCTCCACAGTAAATGTCCCAGGCTTTATTTGTGAAAATTAAGACTGATAGACCACAATTGTAATTCTCGGCGGGGCAGGCTGAATTTTGAAATCACTAATAGCCTCCCCGAAGGGATGGTCTTTTGTCGTTGCTTGTCTCTGTGGTGCAACTGATCGGAACATTATCCTGTTAACGGGGAAGTTGGTGGTTCGAAGCCCACGCAGGGGCGCTGTGTTCACTGCTCCTCCTTGGCTTGGGTTGTGTGCTTTTAATGGGGTCAGAGAAACAATTTCCAGAACAGCTGCTTCTCATTCGGTCTCCCTGCTTCCGTTTGTCCCGTCTCCAGGAACCGGGCCCTCTCTACTGGCAGAAAATTGGGCCCTTCTGTTTCGAAACTTTTCTCTGAGACCTGAGTGACCAGTGACGAGTATTGCCGTCCTCAACAGAGAACAGGAGAAGACCACGCAGACCTCCACATGTGTGTTATCTCAAATGCGCACATATGGCCAGTATATCAATGTGAAATATTTATGTCGAAGTGTTTTGGGAAGCAGATGAGTAGGCGAGGTGCACAACAGTGCGCCCTTATACAGGAAAGCTGCTAAAGAGGACATTGAGAGAATAGGAGAGATGGATTCCCTTCTGGGTGATGCTCCCATCACGCACCCGCAGACATATCGCCGACGCGCAAATATAAACTCTGTCTAAATTCCCACATTCTGTTTTTTCGAACTGTGATTTCGCTCAAAAGCACATAATTTCAACACTCGCAAAATTCAAACTTTAACAAATTGCTCATAGATGTACTTTGCGAACACCTGGAAAAGGTTTTTCCAAACGTACCTGGGGAATTTCGGTCTGAGGGCTCTTGAACTTTAAGTAGAAGGACTGGAAGTTTGCCTCGAGGCTGCGGAATGTGGCGATGTGTTCCCCATGTTAACTGGTAGTGGTTGGCCATCTCAGTGCTTCCCGATGCAGGGCTACCCCGACCCACAGGGAGGTTTCTTTGATATACTGTCCCAGGAGCTTCCAGCCGCACCGTGACGTCATAGGGCGAGCCCCCGGTGATGGCCTGCAGCTGCTGTGACACAATAATGATGCTGGCCCCGGAACATGAATACGAATTAGTTCGTGAGTCATGTGGTACTGAATCATTGGATGGAATGTTCTTTCAACTTCACGGATTTATATATGAGAGGAGGTAAGTGGGCAGGGCTTACACCTCGGATCCGCTCTTCCTTCACTCTCAACATCCCACACCCACCTCCCATTGTCCCAAGGCAATTTCCCCTGTAACCGCCGAATGTGTAACACCTGCCCATTTACCTGCTCCCTCCTGAATATCACAGGGCTCGAACATACCCGCCAGGTGAAGCAGCACTTTACCTGCACATTTGCCACAACCTAGTCTACTGCATTCGCTGCTCACAGTGTGGTTTCCCCAAAGTAGCATGAAGCATAAACTGGGTGACTGTTTCGCAGAACATCTCAATTCTGCCCGCAAAAAAACTGGCCTTGAGCTTCTGGTTGCTCGCCACTTTTACACGCCACCCTGTGCCCTGGCCAACATCTCTGTCTCAGACATGCAAAGCTCAGCTCCAAATGGAAGAACAACGCCTCATTTTCCACTTGAAGACCTACAGCCCCCCTGTCTTCAATATCGAGTTCCATGACTTTAGGGCCAGAAATCCGCCATGTCCTATTCTCTCCTATTCACGTAACGTCGTCTTTAGCAGCTTACCCGTCTAAGGGCGCTCTGTTCTGCATCTCGCCTTCTCATCTGCTTCCCAAAAAACTCAACATAAATATTTCTCATTGATATACTGGCCCCATGTGCACAGTTGAGGTGACATACTCGTGGAGGTCTGCGTGGTCTTCTCCTGTTCTCTGTTGAGGAGGGCAAAGCTTGTGGTCATGTTCAGATGCGCAGATTTACACGGAAAAGGGAAGAGAATGATACGAATTGAGACACACGTTTACTTACAGTGTAGAACCAGCAGAGCGAAGGTGGGCCGCATGGCCTCCGTCTACGCTGTGCCACACGTTATGATTCAGAGTTAAATCACAGTTCGACCAACAGAATGTGGGAATTAAGAAAACAGTTTATATTTACACAGCCTCCATACGTCTGCGCAACAGCATATTACACGACAGCAGTGGAGGTCTTTGACATCAGGCTCGAAGGTGCATGCCACACGCCAGACGAAAGGCTGAAGGGACCTGTGGAAAACACTCCGTGTGGGAAAGTAGAGTAGCGCAGCGGGAGGGTGCTGGGTTCATGTCCCTCGATCGAAACTATCGTCTGCTATTGCTTCCCTTTGTAACGGGACTCTGTTCTATATCTTGCCTTTACCTCTGCTTCCCAAATCTTCGAGTATCTGAGCTGAATATGTCACTAAACACTGACCCTATTTACACAATTGTGGGCAAGTGCTTGTGGAGATTGGAGTTGTTTCCCGCTGGTCTGCTCTGAACTGAATCCTAACACCTCTTCTCTGAAATGGGAATGAGCTGGTGAAGTTGAAACAATTCGAATTCGAATCCCTACAGTGTGGAAACAGGCCCTCCTGCTCAACAAGTCCTTATCAACCCTCCGAAGAGTAACCCACCCAGACCCGACATTTACTTCTGACAGATGCGCCTAACCTACCGACCTCTGGGCACTATGGGGCAGTTTAGCATGGTCAGTCCACCTAACCTGCACATCTTTCGACTGTGGAAGGAAACCAGAGCACCGCAGGAAACCCACGCAGACACGGGGAGATTGAACAAACTCTACACAAACAAGCCGCACACGGGTAGGATCGAATTCAGGTCCCGTTATGAGACAGCAGTGTTAACCACTGAGCCACAAAGCCACATTATTTGCGGTCGTATTCATTCCCTGCAATAATTCCCCACTCCGGTTCAGACGGGAATGACAGGACGATCAGCATTTCGAAAGCAGCATCACCACACAGACACAGTTCCCATGATGAGGACACATATCACCGATTGGGAATCATCTCGGAGAGATACAAGTGACAGAGAGTCACATGGAAATGATGGACTGAACGGCTTCAGGCTGCGGCGGAATGACGTCACGCGTTGATGCCGTCCCTCTCCCTGTCTCTGGGACAGAGCGGCTGAGGGAGAAACAATGGCTCATTTTCAACTTCATCTGGGACAGTTGGGGCTCAGATATTCACTGCTGCCCGTTCGCAGCAAAGAAACAGACTCCCGTGTTAGAAAGGTCTTTCTGCAGGATTGCTGTGTGAAGACGAATTCTGAACACCAAGCAAGCTGCACACAAATACACTCATGAATTTACCTGGGGGAACAGTTTCCGGTGTCCATTTCTCTCTCTCCCACCATCACAGCATCTTTCTGTTTCTTTGATTACAGACCTTTGTAATGTAGTTAAAACTTGCCAATTTCCTACGCATTAGTGTAACTGACGTCTCCCATCCCAAGTGATTGTGAGAGAGCAGAAGAGCGAAGGGGCTCTGCCCTCCCCCAGAACAGTTTGCAAGTAGAAACAAAATGGGTTAATTATCCGCCAGTGGAGAGAGTCCAGTTACTGGGAACGGGACAAATAGCAGCGTCCTGGGCGCAGGGAGACGGAATGAGAAGCAAATGTTGTGGAATCTCTTTGCTGCTTGCGATTCTTGGAGCAACTCAAACGTATTTCACATTGAGCAAGTCTCAGCTGCTTCAGGGGAGGGCGCTTGGAGCGTCCGGGGTCAGGGCAGCGCACCCCGGGTGGGGCTTGTGGCTCGTTGGTCTAGCGGTATGATTCTCGCTTCGGGCTTTCAGTTGGGTAGACTTGCGAGAGATCCCGGGTTTATATCCCGGACGAGCTCTCATTTCTTAAGTTGCCTTGTGCAGAAACGCCGGCGCAATTTTCTCAAAAAGCACATTTATTCAACGAGATCGGACTGCCTGAGGGGCCGAGCTCCCATAACAGCGAACATGGTAAAAAGAAACACTTGCTCAAAGTGAAAACAAGCATTGCACCTCGTTCGCCCGCGCAGTCCGACTCTGAATGAATCCTCCAGCTGCATTATTGCTCAATTGTGAGCGAGAAATTTCAGGAAGCGGGGAAGTGAAGTGATTGCAGACAGCGCTGAACAGGTTGACGTTAATGGTGCCGTGTATGAGGATTGTCAGCAATGCAGGTAGATTGGAAAGTTGGGACAGTTCTCCTTGGAGAACAGTAGGTTGAAAGTTGGCCTGATTGACGTTTTTCAAGTCATGAGGGTCTAGACACAGGAATAATGTAGTGCAAATGCTCCCACGCCTGAAAGGATCGACAACGATTCAGCAGAGTTTTAAAATCACGAGGAAAAGAAGTAAAAGTGACATTAGGAAGAACGTTTTCGTACAGGGAGTGATCAGGGTCAGTAGGTGACGCAAACTTCAAACAATTATGGTCCTGAACCCATAGGACAGACGGATGGGAGTGGAAGACAAGAAGAAAGAGAGACATAGAGTGAGCGAGAAAAGGGAGAAAA
Organism: Chiloscyllium punctatum; assembly: GCF_047496795.1. NCBI lineage: Eukaryota > Metazoa > Chordata > Chondrichthyes > Orectolobiformes > Hemiscylliidae > Chiloscyllium > Chiloscyllium punctatum. The sequence continues at coordinate 58,276,409 of NC_092774.1, read as the reverse complement.
GTCAGAAAAACACAAGTTAAGGAAGAACATAGAGAGACTGAGGAAGGGATACAATTCCAGTGGGTCCCAGCTTTCTCTGTGGTTTCATACACTCCCTCTCATCCATGAGAGACAGGCCCTGCTCCTAGAATCTACGTCAGTCTGGCTGGTTCAGGAACGGTGTGGGGGTGATGGACGGTGGTTAATCGATCAAAACTGACACTGAGACTCTAACAGTACCCACACTCATACACACACACACACACACTCACACACACACCCACACACACACAAATCCTTTGATACTCACCTCCTGCTCCATCCACATGGCAAAGGGAAGTATGGCTGACTGGACTTGCTTTAAATACCTTCAAGTCTATGACTTAAAGACCCTTCTGTGCCGAAACCCAGCTCTTCTACCGAGAGTATACCTCCCCCAGGGATGGAGCATTACAAGTTGTGAGTTGAGAGGAAGCGGGGGTGGTGTGAGAGAAAGCAGCAGCTCAATAGTTTAGTCCAAACTATCTGTCCGTCTGCCCCTCTGCTCCTTCTCCCACCTCCTCATCTCACACACAGATTACAGACTTAAAATCCACACAGAGACAAAGCTGCAGTTTCAAACCACCAGCAGCCACAACACACTTTCATTTAGACAACAAAACACAGGCTTCTGCACCCAAAGGACTCAAATTTATTTCACAAGGAAATAAGGATTTTCACACAGCTGAACACAACAATGTCTGAGTATATCTCTGGACATGTTTGTACAAGTCAGTGATTCTGTGTCTCAGTCTGACCGTATTGCACTTCCATCTCTGTGTTAATGTCTGTTTTTCTGTGTTGATATGACTATCTCTGCAAGCAATGGGACACAGATTATGTCGGAGGGAAGTTTGAGTGTGTCTGTCTGTGTATGAATGACAAACTCTGCAGTGGCACACATTGTCCCGGAAGCGTGTGTCTGAAAGTTTCTTTATAGCTGTCTGTGAATCTGATTTTGTGCCTGTGAGTGTTGGTGTGTGCCCAGTTCTGCCTGCAATGGGACAAACTTTGATTCATCACTTTTATAATTCATTCTTTCAAAGTCAGAGTTTCTCTCTCTTTCTAAGAAGTGCAATGCCGGCTTCTGCTGGCCTAACCATGTGACATCACAAGCGCCACATTTCCCTATTCCACTGCATCTGTTTCCTGGTCCTCCTGCGGCGGGGGAGAGGGGGTGGAGATCCATCAGAATTTTACTGAGAACAGCAGCAGCAGCACACAGCTGCCTGAGTCTGGTGTGAACTCAGAAGGTGGGATGACTGAGTAAATCCTTTCCCAGAAAAGCAGCAGGTAACAGCTTCTTACCAGCGTGTATTCGTTGGGGTTTCAGAAGGTTTTTTTGAATGGACAAATCGTTTCCCACATACAGAGAAGGGAATGCCCTCTCCCCAGTGTGAACGGACTCATGTATCAGCATTTCATGTCTGTGTTTAAAGCTTTTCTCTCAATGTGAGCATTTCAAAGGTCTCTCAGTGTGAACCAGTTGGTGTGCCTAGAGGCTGATAACAGAGAATGCCTTGTTACACTCAGGGCAGATGAATAACCTCTCCCCACTGAGTGCATTCTTGTTTCTCAAGGACGGGTGATTGATTGAATCCCTTCCCACAAACAGTAGGTGAATGACTTATCTCCAGTGTGACTGCATCAATGAATTTCCAGCATGTATAGACATTTGTATCCCTTCCCATAGTTTGTACATTTCCATGATGTCTGTGGTGTAGATCATGTCTCTCCATATTGGATGATCAGCTGATTCCTCACTCAGACACAGGACAGGGTTCATAGACTGAAAGAATCCTTACTGTCCACAAGTCCACACCAACCCTCTGGGGATAAAGACATCCAGACCTATTCTCCTACCCCATTACTGAACATTTACCCTTGACAATACACCTAACCTACACATCTCTGAAAACAATGTGCAATTTTACATGGTCCATTCACCTAACCTGCCCATCTTTGAATTGGGAGAAGAAACCGGAGTACCCAGATGGAGCTGACGCAGACCCAGGGAGAATGTGCAAACTCCACAGATACAGTCGGCTGAGGCTGGGATTGAGCCACTGTGGCGATAGAATCTCTCCCTGCTGTGAACGGTGGGATGCTATTCAATCTGTGGAACTGGTGCAGGACTTGTCCATTTGTCACTGGGTACACTGATGTTTGCAAACTTTTCCCACAGACAAACATTGACAATCCAATGGATTTCAAATCCTGATGAGATGACTCACTCTAGGATCCAGATAAGATATTTGCTTGGAATTCTCGCTGATAAATGTGACTGTGATTCTCTGTAAAACAAACAAATCAGGAAAAATAGAGATTGAAAAATCGTGCTGTTTAAGATACGAAAAGGAGTTAAGAATCATAAAAACCTTATAGTGTAGAAGCAGGCCGTTTCAATACACACCCATCCTCTGAAGAACATCCCACACAGACCCACCCCATATTCCTGCATTCCCCATGGCTTACACACCCAGCCCGCACATCCCTGCACATTATGGGCAATTTCGCACGGCAAACCCACCTAACCCATATATCGTTGAATTATGGGAGGAAACAGGAGCACCGAGAGGAAACCACACAGACATATGAAGAAAGTGCAAACTCCACGCAGTCACCCGAGTCTGGAATCAAACTCATGGAGTTCTTTGAATCCAGCAATTTATGTGAAAGTAACTCAAATACTCACCGTGAAACATTACTGGACTGTCATGAAAAACTCAACTAGCTGACAAATGCCCTTCGGGGGAAGGGCGTGTTCTGGCCCTACACAAGACTCAGCCCTCAATGAGAGTAGAGATAGTGAGAGCAGTGGGATACTGACAGACAGTTTCCTCCATCTCCATCACAGGAATAACTGACAGATCCTCACTTCAAAAAGATCAAGATCAGAGTGTATGAAGAATCATCATCTATAAACTCCGCTCTCAGACACATACTGTCCTCCTGTAGATACATATATTTGTTTCTTTCGAGAGAGGGAGAGACAGAGAGAGAGAATTGCAGCTCACTGACCTTCAAGAACCAGCCGCTCCGAAGCCTCTCGTTCTCAGTGCAGGAGAGACAAACGTTCCTCTTGGTTTGAGATTGCTGTGGGGAAATTCTTCCACTCTAACCCGGTGTAAAAGAATTTCCCAGAGTTCAGTACTAACTCGAATACAAACACTTCCCAGCAGGTTGTTCCTAAACACATCCAGTCCCTCCCTCCAGCTCTGTCTCTCACTTTTCAACTCCACCAACTCAGACACCCGCACTGCGCACGCTCCATAAACAACTCATCGCTGCCTTTTGTTCACTCTGATTGGCTCGGTGTCCCGCCAATTCCAGAATGTCGTCACGAGCTGCCCCACTTTCTATTGGGCAGGACATGCGGTCAGTCACACAAGAGATGAAGCATAAAAGAGATATGTGTTCATCTCTGAGCCGGCGTGTGTTTATTGTCCATCCCTCGTTGACTGGAGGACGGTGAGGAGTCAACCACAATGGAGTCACATGTAAGTCTAACCGGAGAAAGGTGACCCCAATGGTATCTTACAATAATTAACAGTCCAGATTTTTAATGACTTAACGGAACACCCCTATCTGGCCTGGTGAGATTTGAACCCCTCTCACAGAACATTAAACAGGGTAAGCAGAACTACACCAGTTACATTGAGACAAAACCACTGTCTCCTGAGATCGGAATTTCCAGCTTTGGTCAACAAGAGGACACAATGTTTCAGGGAAACCAGAAGTATGTATTCAGAATTTCCATCATGAACTGACAGGAATAACTTCTGTAAAACTTCCTCACAGGATTTTGGGGTGAAGATTTACATATGAAAAGAAGAATCATAATCCATAAATCTGTGTGTGCGTAAGAATAATACTTTTTGTTACGTCATGGATATCAAACCCTGTTAATTAAACTGACCGCCCAGAAAAACTCATCTTGCCTCATAATCTGTTAAAATGTGAGTGACACAATTCCTAAATTCCACTATTTAAAGAAAATATTTTTCTAACTCTAATAGTGAACGCTAATCAAAACCTATTCACAAATCCAACACCCCTTTCTTTAACTACTTACTATCTGACCCCAACTCGACACGACTTAATATGCTATTCTAATAACATATTTATTAAACGTTACATTAACTTAATCTCAAGGCCACACAGTCTCCTCTTCATTGATGTTTTCACCTTTCTAGCTGCTGATCTTCCTGGGTGCTCTTCTTTTTACTTTATGTTTCACGTGAACAGGTACCTTTGATGGAGAGTGTTTCAATTTCTCTGAGAGCAAGGTATTAGATCAGCAGTTGCTCTCCCACTAACTTTCAAAATGACGGGTTTATATTCACCCATAGGACACATTAAATTCTTATTTGATTGATTTCCAGGGACCAAAACAATAAAATTCAAATCTCAGTGTCTTCTGGTATCCTGGGCATAGCTTAAATTAATTAAATTTGAATTGTTGTCAAAACATCAAACCGAACACAGGTATCCATTTAACAGCCAATTGCGACATTTGAAACAGCCCGACCTTTTCCTAACAGCTGTGGCTGTACTTTAAGTTGAGAAAAGCACTCTCTATCTTAAACTGACAATACATGCTTTCGACTTCATAACATTGCATTGATTACTTGTCCGGGACGAACACGAAGACTCCAACACCATGATGCAACCATGTAAATATGGAGACTACGGGAAGAGATTGTAGTTCTCCTGTCTAGCTGGAAATTGATTGATACAGTCACACTGGAAATAAGCTTTTGCCTGCTCTACATGTGGAAAGGGATTCACGGTGTATTCCAGCTTCCAGAAAAATTTGCTTATCACACTGAGGAGATACCGTTTAGCTGAACCTACTGTGGAAAGTATTTCACACAATCAGTCAACCTCACTGCACACCAACGAGTTCACACTGGGGACAGGCTGTTTCTGTGCCCTGTATGTGGGAAGGAATTTGCCGGACATCAAACTTGTTGCGACATCAGCGAGTTGACACTGGAGATAAATTATTTACTTGCTCAGAGTTTGCAAAGGGATTCGGATAGTCCCACAACCTGCTGATACATCAACACATTCATTCTGGTGACAGTGTGTAAAAGAATTCACTTCTGCCGACACATCAATGAGTTCACACTAGGGAGCGATCATTCACTTGCTCCGAGTCTAATACAAACTGCATTCAGTTTTCTCAGCTCGTCAGTGCAGTTACAACATTGGCATCTACCCAACAATCTGGAAATTTGCCAGATTGCCTGTGCACAAGTAGCAGTACACATCCAACTCAGGATTAATCGTCCTATCAGTATACTCTCGATTATCGATAAAGCTATGTAACATATCGAATAACATCCTCTCAGCTATGAGCTGCTGAGTGACCAGTTTGGGTACCACCAGGCTCCCTCAGGTACTGACCTCATTCTAGCCTTTGGTTAAAACATGGACAGAAAAGCTTAATCCTAGAGGTGAGGTGAGATTGACAGCCCTTGACCTCAAGGCTGCATTCGACCCAGTGTGGCATCAAGGTGCTTTGATTAGATTCCAGGATGTAATTTACTACTGCGTACATTATTCTCAATATAAATCACAACGATGCTCTTGATTAGGTTCCAGTCTGTAATTCATTCCCGAGTATGTTATTCTATATACAAACTATCCTGAACCCCTGAATTAGATTATAGCCTGTCTGTTATACTGGATGTAATCATCCTGAATCCCTCGATCAAATTTTCGTCTGTAGATCACTTCTGATTGTGTTATTCTGTCAGTTAACAAACCCTATCTCTTGATTAGATTCCAGTCTATTAAACCCTCCTTGAATCTAGCTACCTTTCAGAAAATTTCCATGTTTATTAATTTTTAACTTTGTTCAGCGACCAATCTATAATCTCTCTCTAATGTAAAATCACGGTCTTCCTTGGCATATATTTTACCCAATATGGCATGCGAATATGATCGCACACCATTCTTTATGCAAGAGTCCCACGAGCACGCGCAGTGCGCGCTTACAGGCACATGGGCTGGAGTTGGGAACATGCGCACTGATGGTCCGGAAGCCGGAAGGGAGAATGATGTCAATTTCGATCCAACACTGACAGTGATGTTTCCGAGAAACTCGTCTCACAGATTAGATTAGATTACCTACAGTGCGGAAACAGGCTATTCGGCCCAACACCACCCCTCGGAAGAGCAACCCACACAGAACAATTCCCCTACATTTATCCCTGGCTAATCCACCTAACACAATGGGCAATTTAGCATGGCCAATTCACCTAACCTGCACAGTTTTGGATTGTGGGAGGAAACCGGAGCACCCGGAGAAAACCCACGCAGATACGGAGAGAAAGTGCAAACTCCACACAGACAGTTGCCCGAGGCGGGAACCACCGCCCGAGCCACCGTGCAGCCCTAATGGGCGGGGGGCATTTACAAGCTTTTCCTCGTGTAATGTTTGAATGTTTGACTGGAGTCATGTGGTGAGTCTTTCTGACATCTGTCTCATTCACATGACAATTTTGGTGGTTTGTAGTTTACTGCGACTGTTTAGCTGCACTCCTCAATCTTACTCATACATGGGACCTGAACGTCTTTAGCATCTATTTGCAATACCTAATTGTGCTATTCTGAGTTCCAGACTTCAGACCATTGGAGTTGGATTCTAGAGTGTAGTGCTGGACAAGGACAGCAGGTCAGGCAGCATCCGAGGAACAGGAGAATCGATGTTTCGGGCAAAATCCCTTCATCTGGAAACCCTGGGGTTCGATGTCAGTTTGAATGAGAATGTTGGGCATTTCCTGAGCTCCTTGAGTTCAGAGGTTTAGAGCTGGAGAAGATGATAGAGATAGCGAGGGACAAGACTAGGAGCAAAGATGGTCATTTTATAATGGATCTGCTGCATCACCAGGAACCTTTGCGCGTCAGCAGGCATAGTAATCATAGATTAAATGAACTTGGTGTGAGGAAGGAGAGAAGCAGCCGTGATCTGGAACGAAAGGAGGTCACTGGACCTGAAATGTTGACTGTACTGTCTGTCCATTGATGCTACCAGACCTACTGACGTTCTCCAGCAATTTTTGTTTTTGTTTCTGTTTCAGATTTCCAGCATCCATAGTTATTTGTTTCTTGTTTAGCGATTTGGATGACCTCAGATTTAAGGGGAGTAGAATGTTTCAGGCCTTCAGGTGTGTGACAGAAGAATCAAACTCAAGAGGTGACAAAGGCATAGTGTAATTTTCAGAAGCAGATGAACTGAGGTGGGGCAGGGTCAGAAATTATTCCTGAGATTTGAAGAGGTGATCCCAATGAAAGTGTGGACATGCAGCTGGTAACTCATCTGAGAGGTAAAGCATTTACCAAGCTTTCAAGCAGCTACTTCAGCCTCACACATTTGGCATGAGGAGAGATGGAAGTGGTGCTGGAGAGTGGTGTTTGCAGTGTGATCTGGACATAATGGATTTGAACTTCTCATTATTTAAATGTGCAAGTGTTCCAAATATTTAGAATTGGGTGTTGGGAAGCTGAAGGCAGTTCGGTAAGGTGTAAAAGGCCGGGGCGGGGTGGTGGGGGGAGGGGTGGTGCGGTTGGGCGGGCGGGATGGTGGGCGGGGTGTGTCAAAGCTTCAATAGAAAGCCAGCAGAACTGAGAACAGACAACACCTAGCTCTGGGAACGGGGAGACCAACAGAGGACAGAAAAATCAGGACCTGAAATCCAAGTTGACACCAGACTACCATGTTATCAGTGCTTTGATTTGCATTGCCAACCTTCCACCTTTACCGAACTTCCCATTTGATTTGAATGTCACGTACCCTCAATATTCAGGATCCAATCCTTGTCATCCTAAAACCACGTCTCTGTAAGGAGTCTTAGATCACACTTATTTTCTTCAGTCAATTCGTTCACTTTTCTTACAGTGCAGCACACATTCAGTCACAGTCTTTAGTTTCAATTTTTGTGATCATTACAATCCAGCTTTGATTGGTGGTACATTTATTCCCCTTGCCCCTTTCTATTGTTCTCTGACATTCACTTTCCACATTACTACATTGCTCACCTGCCTTGATTTGGAATTGCCCATCATGTCCAGGGATGTGCAGGTTAGATTGGTTAGCCATGGGAAATGCAGTGTTATCATTTCATAGTAATAGAAGCAGGAGTCGGCTATTTGGCCAGTCGGGCCTGCTCCACTATTCATTCAGATGATGGCTGATCTATCCATCATCTCAGCTCCTACTACCTGCATTATTCCATCTACCCTTAATTCCCCTCCATGCAATATCCCATCCAACTGTGTCTTGAATACAATTAATGAAGCTGCCTCAGCTGCTCCCTTGGGCAGAGGATTCCACAGAGTCACACGAATGACAACATGGAAAGAGACCCTTCAGTCCAATTCATCCATGTTGACCAGTTATCCTAAACAGTCTAGTCCCATTTGCTAGCACCTGGCCCATATCCCCGAAGCCCTTCCTTTCCATGTACCCATCCAGATGCCTTTTAAGTGCCGTAATTATACGAGCCTCCATGACTTCCTCAAGCAGCTAATTCCATACCCGCACCATGCTCCGTGTTAAAACGTTGTCCCTTAAGTCCCTTTTATTTCTTTCCCCTCTCACCGTTAATGTATGCCATCTAGTTCTAGTCTCCCTGAATTCAGGGAAAAGATCTTGTATGTTTATCCTCTCAATGCCCCTCATGATTTTATAAACCTCAATCAGGTCACCCCATAGCCTCCGATGTTCTAGGGATAACAGCCCCAATTTATTCAACTTCTCCCGATAGCTCAAATCTTCCAACCCTGACAACATCCTTGTAAATCTTTTCTAGCAACACATTTTCAGCCCGTATCCTATCAATGCTAATTTTGCAAACCTCCATAAGGTCACCCCTCAGCCTCCGACGCTCCAGAGAAAACAGCCCCAGCCTGTTCAATGTCAACTATATTTCACGCTGAGCAAGACTCAGCTGGTTCAAGAGGTAGAGCGGGGCCGCACAGGCAGCTGCTGTGTGGCTTGTTGGTCTCGGGCTATGATTTTCACTTTAGGTATCTTTCGACGCAGACGTATGAGAGTTTCGAGGCTCAAATCCTGGACCAGCCTGCGTTTCATGACTTGTGCCAAAGTGCCCGTTTAACTTTCTCAAAAAGCACCTTCGTTAAACGAGGTTGGGCTCCCTGGAGTACCAATGGGGCAGATAGCAGGGAAGTGAAATGATTGGAGATAGCGTTGAAGACGTTGACGTGAGTGGTGCGGTGTTTGAGGGATGTCAGCGATGAGGGTCGATTGGAAATTTGGGACAGCTCTCTTCGGAGAACAGAAGTTGGAAATCTGGCTCGATTGAAGCTTTCCAAGTCATGCGAAGTCTAGACAGAAAAAAGTAATGTCGTCAAAATGCTCCCACGCCTGAAAGAATCGGCAGAATTTTTAAGTCATCAGGAAAGGAACCAAATGTGACATGAGGAAGAACGCTTTCGTACAGGGAGTGGTTGGAGTGAATAAATCCCTAATTGACACTGAGAAAGAGGCAGATTCATTAGACGCAAACGGGAATCCGGTGGTCATGTTTAAAGTAACAATGTACAGAATTACATGGAGAAGGCAAGAGAATGATACGAATAGAGACCCACGTTTACTTCCTGTGTTGACCCAGCAGAGCGAAGGTGGGCCGCATGGCGTCTATTCAGAGTGAAATCACAAGAGAATGTGGGAAGTTAGAAAAAGTTTATATTTATACAGCCTCCATATGTCTGCGCAACACCATATAAGACGACAGTAGTGGAGATCCTTGACATCAGTCTCGAACGTGCATGCCACGCGCCAGACGAAAGGCTGAAGGGATCTATGGAAAGCCCCGCTGTGCGTCGGAGCAGAGTGGCGCAGCGGAAGCGTGCTGGGCCCATACCCCGAGCTCGAAGCCATCCTCTGCTATTGCTCAGAGTCTCGTTGAGCGACTTTCTTTTGTGATGGTACTCTGTTCAGCATCTTGCTTTTCAAACGACTACCTGAGTGTCTAAACATCTATAACAGCGCTCTGTTATGTTCCTTGCCATGTCATTTGCTTCCCAAAACTTCGGGTATCTGAGCTCAATATATCACATCGATACACAAGTCAAATTTACACAGTTGCGCTGGCACCCTTGTGGAGCTCTGAGTTGTCTTGTCCTGTTCTCTGCCGGTGTGTCCTGATCTCGTGTGAAACCTCTTCTCTCAGATGGCAATGAACCGGTGAAGTTGAAACTCGTGATTTGCTGTTTTAGTCCATTTCCTGCAGTAAAGAAACCAACGTCCGTGTAATAAAAGACTTTCTGCAGGATTGCTGTGTCAGGACAAATTCTGAACAGCAAGCAGGCTGCACAAAAATGCACTCATATCAATTTACCTGAAGGAAGAGTCTCCTGTCCATTTCTCTCTGTCCCGAAAGAACAGCATCTTTCTGTCTCTCCATTAACAAGACTTTTGGATCAAGTTCAAAGTTGCCCATTTCCTACGCATGACGGTAACTGACTTATCCTGCCTCACGTAATAGTGAGAGAGAGCAGAAGAGTGAATGGGCTCTGCCTTTCACCAACACAGTTTGTAAGTAGAAACGAAATGGTTCAATTATCCACCAGTGGAGAGAGCCCGGTCCCTGGGGACGGGACAAACACCAGCGTCCTGGGAGCAGGGAGACATATTGAGAAGCAGATGTTCTTGAAACTCATCGCTGCTTGTGTTTCTGGGAGCAATGTACAATGAATTTCATACTGAGCAAGTCTCAGCTGCTTCAGGAGGTGGCTGCACCCATGGCTGGTGGCTCGTTAGTCTGGGATGTGATTCTAGCTTTGTGTCTTCGAGCATATGCAGTCGTGTGAGAGTTCCCGGGTTCCAATTCCAGGCGAACCATTATTCCCGAAATTGACCTGAGCAAAAATGCCCAACGAATTTTCTCAATAAAGCCGCTTCGTTAAATAAGATCGGACTGCCTGAATTAGGGACGGTGCAGAGCTGCCATTGCAGTGAACACGGCGAAGGGAAACACTTGTTCAAAAGTGAGAACAAGTATTGCAGATTTTTCGCCCACGCAATCCGAGTCTGAATGAATCCTCCACCTGTATTATCCTCAATTCTGAGGGTGATACTTCAGGGAGAGGGGAAGTGAAGTGATTGCAGACGGCGCTGAACAGGTTAACGTGAATGGTACCGTCCTGAGGAATGTCAGCAATGAAGGGAGATTGGAAAGTTTGGGGCAGCTCTCTTTGGTGAACAGAGGGCTGAAAGCTGGTCTGATTGAAGTTTTCCACGTCATGAGGGTTTTAGACAGAGGAAATAATGCAGTGAAAATGCTCCCAGGCCTGAAAGGATCAAGAACGATTTGATAGAGATTTAAAGTCATCAGGAAAATAAGTAAAAGTGACATTAGGAAGACCGTTTTCGCACAGGGAGTGGGGTCAGAAAGTGGCTGTCTGACAGTGACAAAGAGGTAGATTCAATGGACACAAAAGGGAATTCGGTGGGCATGTTCAATGTAACAATGTGCAGATTTACAGGGAGAAGGCGACACAATGAGACACTTATTTACATATTGTGTTGAGCCAGCAGAGCTAAGGTGGGCTGCATGGCCTCAGTCTGCGCTGTCACACATTTCGTGATTCTGAGTGAAATCGGAGTTGGACCAACAGAACGTAGGAAAATTGACAACGGATATATTCTGCCCAACAGGATACTCCATCACAGCAATGAGGGTGTTTTGACATCATTCTCGAAGGTACATGACGCAATGCAGATTCAAAACCGAGTATCCCTTTGAATCACGGAGTAATTTGTTTACAGTTATTCAGTTGAGGTGAGCGGAGTTGCGCATTGGGAGCCACTCCAGTCGAAGCCGTTTTCTCCTGTGTAATAGTCCCACCAGCACTCCAATTTGCTGTGCTTCCAGTCAGTAGATGCAGATCACTATCCCATACTGATACACAGGCCACGATGACCCAGCTGTGGTGACAAGCTTGTGAATGTCTGAGTGCTCTTCTGTTCTCTGTCGGGCTGCTGTGATCCGAATCATCAAACCTCTCTTCTCTGAGATAGGAATAAACTGGCGAAGGTGAAACACATCAGTTGCGGTGTGTTCCATGTGCAGGAGGCCCTGCATTAATTCCCCACGCTGTTTCACACAGCAGCATCCTATCGGTGAATTACACTTGGCAAAAAAAACGATTGAACCAAATCAGTGTCCGCCATTGGATTTTACTGACACCGTTTATAAAATTCAGGCTCACCGTTAATGTTGCCCCTTAAGTCCCTTCTATATCTTTCCCCTCCCCTCCCTAAAACTATGCGCTCTAGTTCTGGACTCCCCAATCCCAGGGAAAAGAACTTGCCCATTTGCCCTATCCATATCCCTCATGATTTTATAAACTTCTATAAGGTCACCCCGTAGCCTCCGACGCTCCAGAGAAAACAGTCTTATTCAGCCTCGCTTTTTCGCTCAACCCTCCAACCCTGGCAACATCCTTGTAAATCTTTTCTGCACGTTTTCTAGTTTCACAACATCTTTCCGATAGGAAGCAGACCAAAATTACATGCAATATTCCAAACGTGGCCTGACCAATGTTCTGTACAGTGACAACATAAGCTCCCAACATCTATCCTCGATGCTCTGACCGACAAAGGAAAGCACACCAAACGCCTTCTTTACTATCCAATCTGCTTGTGTCTCTACTTTTAAGGAACTATCAACCTGAAAACCAAGGTTTCTTTGCTCAGCAACACTTCCAAGGAACTTACCATGAAATGTAAAAGTCCTGCTCTGATTTGTTTTTCCAAAATTCAGCACCTCATATTTATCTGCATTGACCTCCATCTGCCACTTCTCAGCCCATTGGCCCATCTGATCAAGGTCCCGTTGTAATCTGAGGTAACCTTCTTTACTGTCCCCTACACCTCCAATTTTGGTGTCATCTACAAACTTACTAACTATACCTCCTCCGTTTACATACAAATCATTTATATAAATGACAAAAAGTAGTGGACCCAACATCGATCCTTGTGATACACCATTGGTCACAGGCCTTCAGTCTGAAAAGCAACCCTCCATCACCACCCTCTGTCTTATTTCTCCTAGCCAGTTCTGTATCCAAATAGCTAGTTGTCCCTGCATGCCATGAGATTAAACCTTGCTCACCAGTCTCCCATGAGGAAACTTGATGAACGCCTTCCTGAAGTCCATAGAGATCACGTCCATCGCTCTGCCCTCATCATTCCACTTTGTATTTCTTCAAAAAACTCAATCATGTTCGTGAGACATGATTTCCCAAGCATAAAGCCATGCTGACTATCCTTAACCAATTCTTTCCTTTCCAATTACATGTAAATCCTATCTTTCAGGATTCTCTCCAAAAACTTGCCCGTCACGGATGTCTGCCTCACCGGTCTACAGTTCCCTGACTTTTCCTTACCACCTTTCTTAAATAGTGGCACCACCTTAACCACCCTCTAGCCTTCCGGCACCTCACCTGTGACTATTGATGATACAAATATCTCATTGAGAGGCCTAGCAATCACTTCCCCAGTTTCCCATAGAGTTCTGGGGTACTCCTGATCAGGTCCTTGGGATTTATCCACTTTTCTGCATTTCAAGATATCCAGCAATTTATCATCTGTAATATGGACATTTTTTCAACATTTCACCATCTACTTTCTCACATTCTATATCTTCAATGCTCTTCTCCACAGTAAACACTGATACATAATATCCGTTCAGTATCCACGCCCCCCCCCCCAACCCCCACCCGATGTACAACAGCTCCACACAAAGGCCGCCTTGCTGATCTTTGAGGGGCCCTATTCTCTCCCTTGCTATCCTTTTGTCCTTACCGTATTTATAAAAACCCTTTGGGTTTTCCTTAACTCTATTTGCCAAAGCTATCTCATGTCCCCTTTTTGCCCTCATGATTTTTCTCTTAAGTATACTCGTACTGCCTTTATACTCTAAGGATTCACTCGATCTCTCTGTCGATACCTGACGTATGCATCCTTCTTTGTCTTAACCAAAATCTCAAATTCTCTAGCCATCCAGCATTCCCTACACCTACCAGCCTTTCCTTTCACTCGAACAGGAATATACTGTGTCTGGACTCTTCTTATCTCATATTTGAATGCTTCCCTTTTTCCAGCAGTCCTTTAACCTGCGAACATCTGCCCCCAATCAGGTTTTGAAAGATCTTGCCTCATACCTGCGTCTTCCTCCAATTTAGAACTTCAACCTTTAGATCTGATATATTATTTTCAATCACTATTGTAATGTTAATAGAATTATGGTTGCCGGCCCTTAGCTTTTGCACCCTCGCCAGGATGTACATCCTGATTGTGAATTAGAAAATTTCCTTGTACACACTTAACAAATTTCTGTATTTGGCGGATAAGTAAATGTGCAGGAGTTATACCTTGGGTCAACTCTTCCTTCATTCCCATCAACCCTAACCCCATTCCCACCCAATGGCACATTACCTTGCAACTGCTGAATGTGTGACACCAGCCCATTTACCTGCTCCCTCACTATCCAAGGACCCAACCTTACTTTCCAAGTGAAGCAGCACTTTACCTGCTCTTCCTACAACCCAATCTACTGCATTTGTTGCTCACAATGTGGTCTCATCTTCATTGGGGAAAACGAAGCATAAACTGGGTGACTGCTGCACAGAACATCGACGTTCTGCCCGCAAAAAGACCCTGAGCTTCCAGTTGCCTGCCAATTCCACACCCCACACTGTTCCCGGGCCAACATCTCTGTCTCAGGTTTGCTGTAGTGTTCCAGCCATGCCCTGGGCCGTGAGTTTGTGACGCAACGGTCGTGCGCCTGAACTCCAGATTAGGAAGTTGTGTGTTCAAATCCCATCAAGCTCCCGATAACCAACGTCTTACACTGCAAATCAAGAAATGAGTACGTTCACTCCGGATATCTGTTGAGCCAAGTCTTCTTTCTGGAAACTTTCGATCACACGTGAAGCTTTGCTGTCAGTTTGATTTGTGAACACTGTGTCAGGGAGGTGGAGTGCCCATTGTTTGGGTAAATGCTCAGCTCCCCCAGTTCATCACGGGATTTAAACACAGCCGCCTCCCTCTGGTCAGTCGCATCGTTCAGTTGGTGACAGCGCGGTGTGAACAACATAATACCAACGCTTTAACAACATAATCCAGAGACTCCCAGCTTTATGTTTGTATCGATCAGGAGAGTGACAGCGAGTTCAGATAGAAATGCTTCCCACCAACAGCAAATCGTTTCCTCTCACTGGACACAGTTAAAATTATCGTTATTCAACAGAAGGAGCGGAAACTACAGTCTGACGGCCCCTCTCCACATTAACGGTGAGCCTGAATTTTATAAACGGTGTCAGTAAAATCCAATGGCGGACACTGCTTTGGTTCAATCGATTTTTTTGCCAAGTGTAATTCACCGAGAGGATGCTGCTGTGTGAAACAGCGTGGGGAATTAATGCAGGGCCTCCTGCGCATGGAACACACCGCAACTGATGTGTTTCACCTTCGCCAGTTTATTCCTATCTCGGAGAAGAGAGGTTTGATGATTCGGATCATAGCAGCCCGACAGAGAACAGAAGAGCACTAAGACCTTCACAAGCTTGTCACCACAGCTGGGTCATCGTGGCCCGTGTATCAGTATGGGATAGTAATCTGCATCTACTGACTGGAAGCACAGCAAATCGGAGTGCTGGTGGGACTATCACACAGGAGAAAACGGCTTCGACCTATCAACTGGAGTGGCTCCCAATGCGCAACTCCGCTCACCTCAACTGAATAACTGTAAACAAATTACTCAGTGATTCAAAGGGATACTCGGTTTTGAATCTGCATTGTCTCATGTACTTTCGAGAATGATGTCAAAACACCTTCATTGCTGTGATGGAGTATCCTGTTGGGCAGAATATATCCGTTGTCATATTTCCGACGTTCTGTTTGTCCAAATCCGATTTCACTCAGAATCACGAAATGTGTGACAGCGCAGACTGAGGCCATGCAGCCCACCTTCGCTCTGCTGGCTCAACACAATATGTAAATAAGTGTCTCATTGTGTCGCCTTCTCCCTGTAAATCTGCACATTGTTACATTGAACATGCCCACCGAATTCCCTTTTGCGTCCATAGAATCTGCCTCTTTGTCACTGTCAGACAGCCACTTCCTGACCCCACTCCCTGTGCGAAAACGGTCTTCCTAATGTCACTTTTACTTATTTTCCTGATGACTTTAAATCTCTACCAAATCGTTCTTGATCCTTTCAGGCCTGGGAGCATTTTCACTGCATTATTTCCTCTGTCTAAAACCCTCATGACGTGGAAAACTTCAATCAGACCAGTTTTCAGCCCTCTGTTCACCAAAGAGAGCTGCCCCAAACTTTCCAATCTCCCTTCATTGCTGACATTCCTCAGGACGGTACCATTCACTTTCACCTGCTCAGCGCCGTCTGCAATCACTTCACTTCCCCGCTTCCTGAAGTATCACCCTCAGAATTGAGCGTAATACAGGTGGAGGATTCATTCAGACTCGGATTGCGCGGGCGAAAAATCTGCAATACTTGTTCTCACTTTGTACAAGTGATTCCTTTCGCCGTGTTCACTGCAATGGCAGCTCTGCACCGTCCCTAATTCAGGCAGTCCGATCTTATTTAACAAAGCGGCTTTATTGAGAAAATTCGTTGGGCATTTTTGCTCAGGTCAATTTAAGAAATAATGGTTCGCCTGGAATTGGAACCCGGGAACTCTCACACGGCTACATATGCACGAAGACCCAAAGCTAGAATCATACCCCACACTGACGAGCCACCAGCCATGGGTGTAGCCACCTCTTGAAGCAGCTGAGACTTGCTCAGTACGAAATTCATTGTACATTGCTCCCAGAAACACAAGCAGCGAAGAGTTTCAAGAACATCTGCTTCTCAATCTGTCTCCCTGCTCCCAGGGCGCTGGTGTTTGTCCCGTACCCAGGGACCGGGCTGTCTCCACTGGTGGATAATTGAACCATTTCGTTTCTACTTACAAACTGCGTTGGTGGAAGGCAGAGCCCATTCACTCTTCTGCTCTCTCTCACTGTTACGTGAGGCAGGATAAGTCAGTTACGATCATGCGTAGGAAATGGGCAACTTTGAACTTGATCCAAAGGTCTTGTTAACGGAGAGACAGAAAGATGCTGTGCTGTCGGGACAGAGAGAAACGGACTCCGGAGACTCTTCCCTCAGGTAAATTGGTATGAGTGCATTTTTGTGCAGCCTGCTTGGTGTTCAGAATGTGTCTTGACGCAGCAATCCTGCAGAAAGTCTTTTATTACACGGACGTTGGTTTCTTTACTGCTGGAAAGGGACTAAAACAGCAAATCACGAGTTTCAACTTCACCGGTTCATTGCCATCTGAGAGAAGAGGTTTCACACGAGATCAGGACACACCGGCAGAGAACAGGACAAGACAACTCAGAGCTCCACAAGGGTGCCAGCGCAACTGTGTAAATTTGACTTGTGTATCGATTTGATATATTGAGCTCAGATACCCGAAGTTTTAGGAAGCAAATGACATGGCAAGGAGAAGAACAATGCGCTGTTATAGAAATTTAGACACTCAGGTAGTCGTTTGAAAAGCAAGATGCTGAACAAAAGAAAGTCGCTCAACGAGACGCGAAACAATAGCAGAGAACGGCTTCGAGCTCGGGGTATGGGCCCAGCACGCTCCCGCTGCGCCACTCTGCTCCCACGCACAGCACACCGCTCCACAGGTCCCTTCAGGCTTTCGTCTGGCGCGTGGCATGCATGTTCGAGACTGATGTCAAAGATCTCCACTGCTGTCGTCTTATATGGTGTTGCGCAGACGTATGGAGGCTGTGTAAATATAAACTTTTTCTAACTTCCCGCAGTCTCTTGTGATTTCACTCTGAATAGACGCCATGCGGCCCACCTTCGCTCTGCTGGGTCAACACAGTAAGTAAACGTGGGTCTCTATTCGTATCATTCTCTTGCCTTCTCCATGTAATTCTGCACATTGTTACTTTAAACATGACCACCGGATTCCCGTTTGCGTCTAATGAATCTGCCTCTTTGTCAGTGTCAATTAGGGATTTACTCACTCCAACCACTCCCTGGACAAAAGCGTTCTTCCTCATGTCACATTTGGTTCTTTTCCTGATGACTTTAAAATTCTGCCGATTCTTTCAGGCGTGGGAGCATTTTGACGACAGTACTTTCTCAGTCTAGACTTCGCATGACTTGGAAAGCTTCATTCGGGCCAGATTTCAAACTTCTGTTCTCCGAAGGGAGCTGTCCCAAATTTCCAATCGACCCTCATCGCTGACATCCCTCAAACACTGAACCACTCACCTCAACCTATTCAATGCTATCTCCAATCATTTCACTTCGCTGCTTTCTGTCCCATTGGTCCTCCAGGGAGCCCAACCTCGTTTAACGAAGGTGCTTTTTGAGAAAATTAAACGGGCACTTTGGCACAAGTCATGAAACGCGGGCTGGTCCAGGATTTGAGCCTCGAATCTCTCATACGTCTGCGTCGAAAGAAACCCAAAACAAGAATCATAGCCTGAGAGCAACAAGCCTCACAGCAGTTGCCTCTGCGGCCCCACTCTACCTCGTGAACCAGCTGAGTCTTGTTCAGAGTGAAATATCGTTGACATTGAACAGGCTGGGGCTGTTTTCTCTGGAGCGTCGGAGGCTGAGGGGTGACTTTATGGAGGTTTGCAAAATTAGCATTGATAGGATACGGGCTGAAAATGTCTTGCTAGAAAAGATTTACAAGGATGTTGCCAGGGTTGGAAGATTTGAGCTATCGGGAGAAGCTGAATAAATTGGGGCTGTTATCCCGAGAACATCGGAGGCTATGGGGTGACCTGATTGTGGTTTATAAAATCATGAGGGGCATTGATAGGATAAACAGACAAGATCTTTTCCCTGAATTCAGGGAGTCTAGAACTATATGGCATACATTAACGGTGAGAGGGGAAAGAAATAAAAGAGACTTAAGGGACAACGTTTTAACGCGGAGCATGGTGCAGGTATGGAATTAGCTGCTTGAGGAAGTCGTGGAGCCTTGTATAATTACGGCACTTAAAAGGCATCTGGATGGGTATATGGAAAGGAAGGGCTTCGGGGATATGGGCCAGGTGCTAGCAAATGGGACTAGACTGTTTAGGATAACTGGTCAACATGGATGAATTGGACTGAAGGGTCTCTTTCCATGTTGTCATTCGTGTGACTCTGTGGAATCCTCTACCCAAGGGAGCAGATGAGGCAGCTTCATTAATTATATTCAAGACACAGTTGGATGGGATATTGCATGGAGGGGAATTAAGAGTAAATGGAATAATGCAGGTAGTAGGAGCTGAGATGATGGATAGATCAGCCATCATCTGAATGAATAGTGGAGCAGGCTCGACAGGCCAAATAGCCGACTCGTGCTTCTATTACGATGAAAGGATAACTCTGCATTTCCCATGGCTAACCTATCTAACCTGCACATCCCTGGACATGATGGGCAATTCCAAACCAAGACAGGTGAGCAATGTAGTAATGTGGAAAGTGCATGTCAGAGAACAATAGAAAGGGACAAGGGGAATAAATGTCCCACCAATCAAAGCTGGATTGTAATGATCACAAAAATTGAAACTAAAAGCTGTGTCTGAATGTGTGCTGCACTGTAAGAAAAGTGAACGAATTGACTGAAGAAAATAAGTGTGATCTGAGACTCCTTACAGAGACGTGGTTTTAGGATGACAAGGATTGGATCCTGAATATTGAGGGTACGTGACATTCAAATCAAATGGGAAGTTCGGTAATGATGGAAGGTTGGTGGAAGGTTGAAAATCAAAGCACTGATAACATGGTAATTTGGTGTCAACTTGGATTTCAGGTCCTGATTTCTCTGTCCTCTGTTGGTCTCCCTGTTCCCACAGAGCTAGGTGTTGTCTGTTCTCAGTTCTGCTGGATTTCTATTGAAGCTTTGACACCCCCCGCCCACCACCCCGCCAGCCCAACCGCACCACCCCTCCCCCCACCACCCCGCCCCGGCCTTTTACACCTTACCGAACTGCCTTCAGCTGCCCAACACCCAATTCTAAATACTTGGAACTCTTGCACAATTAAATAATGAGAAGTTCAAATCCATTATGTCCTGATCACACTGCAAACACCACTCTCCAGCACCACTTCCATCTATCCTCATGCCAAATGTGTGAGGCTGAAGTAGCCGCTTGAAAGCTTGGTAAATGCTTTACCATTCAGATGAGGTACCAGCTGCATGTCCACACTTTCATTGGGATCACCTCTTCAAATCTCAGGAATAATTTCTGACCCTGCCCCACCTCATTTCATCTGCTTCTGAAAATTACACTATGCCTTTGTCACCTCTTGAGTTTGATTCTTCTGTCACACACCTGAAGGCCTGAAACATACTACTCCCCATAAATCTGAGGTCATCCAAATCGCTAAACAAGAAACAAATAACTGTGGATGCTGGAAATCAGAAACAGAAACAAAAACAAAAATTGCTGGAGAACCTCAGTAGGTCTGGTACCATCAATGGACAGACAGTACAGTCAACATTTCAGGTCCAGTGACCTCCTTTCGTTCCAGATCACGGCTGCTTCTCGCCTTCCTCACACCAAGTTCATTTAATCTATGATTGCTATGCCTGCTGACGCACACAGGTTCCTGGTGATGCAGCAGATCCATTATAAAATGTTAATCTTTGCTCCTAGTCTTGTCCCTCGCTATCTCTATCATCTTCTCCAGCTCTAAACCTCTGAACTCAAGGAGCTCAGGAAATGCCCAACATTCTCATTCAAACTGACATCGAACCCAGGGTTTCCTGATGAAGGGGTTTTGCCCAAAACATCGATTCTCCTGCTCCTCGGATGCTGCCTGACCTGCTATGCTTTTCCAGCACCACACTCTAGATCCAACTCCAATGGTCTGAAGTCTGGAACTCAGAATAGCATAATTAGGTATAGCAAATAGATGCTAAAGACGTTCAGGTCCCATGTATGAGTAAGATTGAGGAGTGCAGCTTAACAGTCGCAGTAAACTGCAAACACCAAAATTATTATGTGAATGAGACAGAGGTCAGAAAGACTCACCACATGACTCCAATCAAACATTCAAACATTACTCGAGGAAAAGCCTGGAAATGCCCCCCGCCCATTAGGGCGGCACGGTGGCTCGGGCGGTGGTTCCCGCCTCGGGCAACAGTCTGTGTGGAGTTTGCACATTCTCCCCGTGTCTGCGTGGGTTTTCTCCGGGTGCTCCGGTTTCCTCCCACAATCCAAAACTGTGCAGGTTAGGTGAATTGGCCATGCTAAATTGCCCATAGTGTGAGGTGGATTAGCCAGGGGTAAATGTAGGGGAATTGGTCTGGGTGGGTTGCTCTTCGGAGGGATGGTGTTGGGCTGAATAGCCTGTTTCCACACTGTAGGTAATCTAATCTTATCTGTGAGAGGAGTTTCTCGGAACCATCACTGTCAGTGTTGGACAGAAATTGACATCATTCTCCCTTCTGGCTTCCGGATCATCAGTGAGCATGTTACAAACTCCAGCCCATGTGCCTGTAAGCGCGCATTGCGCGTGCTCGTGGGACTCCTGCATGAAAAATGGGGTGCGATCACATTCGCATGCCATGTTGGGTAAAATATATGCCATGCAAGACGTGATTTTGCATTAGACAGAGCGATTATACATTGGTCGCTGAAAAAAAGTTCAAAATAAATAAACATGGACATTTTCTGAAAGGTAGCTAGATTCAAGGAAGGGTTTTATAGACTGGAATCTAATCAAGAGATGGGGTTTGTTAACTGGCAGAATAACACAATCAGAAGTGAGCGACAGATGGCAATTTGATCGAGGGAATCAGGATGATTACATCCAGTATAACAGAAAACTGAGTGTGCAATACAGGCTATAATCTAATTGAGGTGTTCGGGAAAGTTTCTATATAGAATAACATACTCGGAAATGAATTACAGACTGGAACCTAATCCAGACGATCGTTGTGATTTATATAGAGAATAACGTACGCAGTAGTAAATTACATCCTGGAATCTAATCAAAGCACCTTGATGCCACACCGGGTCGAATGCAGCCTTGAGGTCAAGGGCTGTCAATCTCATCTCACCTCGAGGATTAAGCTTTTTTGTCCATGTTTTAAACAAAGGCTAGAATGAGGTCAGTACCTGAGTGAGCCTGGTGGTACCCAAACTGGTCACTCAGCAGCTCATAGCTGAGAGGATGTTATTCGATATGTTACATAGCTTTATCGATAATCGAGAGTATACTGATAGGACGATTAATCCGAAGTTGGATGTGTACTGCGACTTTGTGCACAGGCAATCTGGCAAATTTCCAGATTGTTGGGTAGATGCCAATGTTGTAACTGCACTGAAGAGCTGAGAAAACTGAATGCAGTTTGTATTACACTCGGAGCAAGTGAATGATCGCTCCCTAGTGTGAACTCATTGATGTGTCGGCAGAAGTGAATTCTTTTACACACTGTCACCAGAATGAATGTGTTGATGTATCAGCAGGTTGTGGGACTATCCGAATCCCTTTGCAAACTCTGAGCAAGTAAATAATTTATCTCCAGTGTCAACTCGCTGATGTCGCAACAAGTTTGATGTCCGGCAAATTCCTTCCCACATACAGGGCACATAAACAGCCTGTCCCCAGTGTGAACTTGTTGGTGCATAGTGAGGTTGACTGACTGTGTGAAACACTTTCCACAGGAGGTTCAGCTAAACGGTATCTCCTCAGTGTGAAAAGCATTTTTTTCTGGTAGCTGGATTACACTGTGAATCCCTTTCCACATGTAGAGCAGGCAAAAAGCTTATTTCCAGTGTGACTGTATCAATCAATTTCCAGCTAGACAGGAGAACTACAATCTCTTCCCGTAGTCTCCACATTTACATGGTTGCATCATGGTGTTGGAGTCTTCGTGTTCGTCCAGGACAAACGATCAATGCAATGTTATAAAGTCGAAAGCATGTATTGTCAGTTTAAGATAGAGAGTGCTTTTCTCAACTTAAAGTACAGCCACAGCTGCGAGCAAAAGTCGGGCTGTTTCAAATGTAGCAATTGGCTGTTAAATGGATACCTGTGTTCTGTTTGATGTTTTGACAACAATTCAAATTCAATTAATTTAAGCTATGCCCAGAATACGAGAAGACAATGAGATTTTGAATTTTATTGTTTTGATCCCTGGAACTCAATCAAATAAGAATTTAATGTGCCCTATGGGGGATATAAACCCGGCATTTTGAAAATTAGTGGGAGAGCAACTGCCGATCTAATACCTTGCTCTCAGAGAAATTGAAAACACTCTCCATCAAAGGTACCCGTTCACGTGAAACATACAGTAAAAAGAAGAGCACCCAGGAAGATCAGCAGCTAGAAAGGTGAAAACATCAATGAAGAGGAGACTGTGTAGCCTTGAGATTAGGTTAACGTAACATTTCATAAATATGTTATTAGAATAGCATATTAAGTCGTGTCGAGTTGGGGTCAGTTAGTAAGTAATAAAAGAAACGAGTGTTGGATTTGTGAATAGGTTTTGTTTAGTGTTCACGATTAGAGTTAGAAAAATATTTCCTTTAACTAGTGGAATTTAGGAATTCTGTCACTCACATTTTAACAGATTATGAGGCAAGATGAGTTTTTCTGGGCGGTTAGTTTAATTAACAGGGTTTGATCTCCATGACGTAACAATAAGTATTATTCTTACTCACACACGGACTTATGGATTATGATTCTTCTTTTCATATGTAAATCTTCTCCCTAAAATCCTGTGAGGGAGTTTTACAGAAGTTATTCCTGTGAGTTCATGATGGCAATTCTGAATAGATACTTCTGGTTTCCCTGAAACATTGTGTCATCTTGTTGACCAAAGCTGGAAATTCCTGTCTCAGGAGACAGTGGTTTTGTCTCAATGTAACTGGTCCAGTCCTGCTAACCCTGGTTAATGTTCTGTGAGAGGTGTTCAAATCTCACTAGGCCAGATGGGGGCGTTCCGTTAAGTCATTAAAAATCTGGACTGTCAATTATTGTAAGATACCATGGGGGGTCACCTTTCTCCGGTTAGGCTTACATGTGACTCCATTGTGGTTGACTCCTCACCGCCCTCCAGACAACGAGGGATGGACAATAAACACATGCCGGCTCAGAGATTATCACATATCTCTTTTATGCTTCAGCTCTTGTGTGACTGACCGCATGTCCTGCCCAATAGAAAGTGGGGCAGGTCGTGACGACATTCTGGAATTGGCGGGACCCCGAGCCAATCAGAGTGAACAAAAGGCATCGCCGAGTTGTTTATGGAGCATGCGCAGTGCAGGCGTCTGAGCTGGTGTAGTTGAAAAGTGAGAGACAGAGCTGGAGGGAGGGACTGGATGGGTTTCGGAACAAACTGCCGGGAAATGTTTGTATTCGAGTTAGTACTGAACTTTGGGAAATTCTTTTACACGGGGTTAGAGTGGAAGAATTTCCCCACAGCAATCTCAAACCAAGAGGAACATTTGTCTCTCCTGCACTGAGAAGGAGAGGCTTCGGAGCGGCTGGTTCTTGAAGGTCAGTGAACTGCAATTCTCTCTCGAAAGAAACAAAAACATGTATTGACAGGAGGACAGTATGTGTCTGAGAGTGGAGTTTATAGGTGATGCTTCTTCATTCACTCTGATCTTGATCTTCTTGAAGTGAGGATCTGTCAGTTATTCCTGTGATGGAGATGGAGGAAACTGTCTGTAAGTATCCCACTGCTCTCACTATCTCTACTCTCATTGATGTCTGAGTCTTGTAGAGAGCCAGAAAGCGCCCTTTCCCTGAAGGACATTTGTCAGCTAGTTGAATTTTTCATGACAGTCCGGTAATGTTTCACGGTCAGTATTTGAGTGACTTTCACGAAAATTGCTGGATTCAAAGAACTCCATGGTGACCCAATGGTTAGCACGGCTGCCTCTCATCTCTGGGGACCTGAGTTTGATTCCAGACTCGGGTGACTGCGTGGAGTTTGCAATTTCTTCATATGTCTGTGTGGTTTCCTCTCGGTGCTCCTGTTTCCTCCCACAATTCAAAGATATATGGGTTAGGTGGGTTGGCCAGGCTAAATTGCCCATAATATGCAGGGATATGCAGGCTGGTTAGGTAAGCCATGGGGAATGCGGGGATATGGGGTGGGTCTGTGTGGGATGTTCTTCAGAGGATGGGTGTGGATTCAAACGGCCTGCATCTACACTATAAGGTTTTTATGATCTTAACTCACTTTCGTATCTTAAACAGCACGATTTTTCAATCTCTATTTTTGCTGATTTCAGTTTGTTTTACAGAGAATGACAGAGACACATTTATCAGTGAGAATTCCAAGCAAATATTTTAACAGGATCTTAGAGTGAGTCATTTCATCAGGATTTGAAAACCATTGGATGTTCAATGTTTGTCTGTGGGAAAAGTTTGCAAACATCAGTGTACCCAGTGACAAATGGACAAGTCCTGCACCAGTCCCACAGATTGAATAACATCCCACCATTCACAGCAGGGAGAGATTGTATCGCCACAGTGGCTCAATCCCAGCCTCAGCCGACTGTATCTGTGGAGTTTGCACATTCTCCCTGGGTCTGCGTCAGCTCCATCTGGGTACTCCGGTTTCTTCTCTAATTCAAAGATGGGCAGGTTAGGTGAATGGACCATGTACAATTGCACATTGTTTTCAGAGATGTGTAGGTTAGGTGTATTAGTCAAAGGTAAATGTTCAGTAATGGGGTAGGAGAATAGGTCTGGATGTCTTTATCCCCAGAGGGTTGGTGTGGACTTGTGGACTGTAGGGATTCTTTCAGTCTATGAACCCTGTCCTGTGTCTAAGTGAGGAATCAGCTGATCATCCAATATGGAGAGACATGATCTACACCACAGAAACCATGGAAATGTACAAACTGTGGGAAGGGATACAAATGTCTATACATGCTGGAAATTCATTGATGCAGTCACACTGGAGATAAGTCATTCACCTACTGTTTGTGGGAAGGGATTCAATCAATCACCCGTCCTTGAGAAACAAGAATGCACTCAGTGGGGAGAGGCTATTCATCTGCCCTGAGTGTGGGAAGAGATTCAGTGGCTCATCCTACCTGCTGATGCACCAGTGAGATCACACTGGGGAGAGGCCATTCCCCTGCCCCGAGTGTAACAAGGCATTCTCTGTTATCAGCCTCTAGGCACACCAACTGGTAAACACTGAGAGACCTTTGAAATGCTCACATTGAGAAAAAAGCTTTAAACACAGACATGAAATGCTGATACATGAGTCCGTTCACACTGGGGAGAGGCTATTCCCCTCTCTGTGTGTGGGAAACGATTTGTCCATTCAAAAAAACCTTCTGAAACCCCAACGAATGCACACTGGTAAGAAGCTGTTACCTGCTGCTTTTCTGGGAAAGGATTTACTCAGTCATCCCACCTTCTGAGTTCACACCTGACTCAGGCAGCTGTGTGCTGCTGCTGCTGCTGTTCTCAGTAAAATTCTGATGGATCTCCACCCCCTCTCCCCCGCCGCAGGAGGACCAGGAAACAGATGCAGTGGAACAGAGAAATGTGGCGCTTGTGAGGTCACATGGTTAGGCCAGCAGAAGGCGGCATTGTGTTACTGTACTTCTCAGAGAGAGAGAAACTCTGACTTTGAAAGAATGAATTATAAAAGTGATGAATCAAAGATTGTCCCATTGCAGGCAGAACTGGGCACACACCAACACTCACAGGCACAAAATCAGATTCACAGACAGCTATAAAGAAACTTTCAGACACACGCTTCCGGGACGATGTGTGCCACTGCAGACAGTTTGTCATTCATACACAGACAGACACACTCAAACTTCCCTCCGACATAATCTGTGTCCCATTGCTTGCAGAGATAGTCATATCAACACAGAAAAACAGACATTAACACAGAGATGGAAGCGCAATACGGTTAGAGTGAGACACAGAATCACTGACTTGTACAAACATGTCCAGAGATCTACTCAGACAATGTTGTGTTCAGCTGTGTGAAAATCCTTATTTCCGTGTGAAATAAATTTGAGTCCTTTGGGTGCAGAAGCCTGTGTTTTGTTGACTAAATGAAAGTGTGTTGTCGCTGCTGGTGGTTTGAAACAGCAGCCTTGTCTCTGTGTGGATTTTAAGTCTGTAATCTGTGTGTGAGGTGAGGAGGTGGGGGAAGAAGGAGAGGAACAGACAGACAGATAGTTTGGACTAAACTATTGAGTTGCTGCTTTCTCTCACACCACCCCCGCTTCCTCTCAACTCACAACTTGTAATGCTCCATCCTGGGGGAGGTATACTCTCGGTAGAAGAGCTGAACATTGTGCACAGAAGGGTCTTTAATTCATAGACCTGAAGGTATTTAAAGCAGGTCCTGTCAGCCATAGTTCCCCTTGCCATGTGGATGGAGCAGGAGGTGAGTATCAAAGGATTTGTGTGTGTGTGGGTGTGTGTGTGAGTGTGTGTTTGTGTGTGTGAAAGAGTGTGGTTACTGTTAGAGTCTCAGTGTCAGTTTTGATCGATTAACCACCGTCCATCATCCCCACACCGTCCCTGAACCAGCCAGACTGACGTAGATTCTCGGAGCAGGGCCTGTCTCTCATGGATGAGAGGGAGTGTATGAAACCACAGAGAAAGCTGGGACCCACTGGAATTGTATCCCTTCCTCAGTCTCTCTATGTTTTTCCTTAACTTCTGTTTTAATGACTTTTCTCCCTTTTCTCGCTCACTCTATGTCTCTCTTTCTTCTTGTCTTCCACTCCCATCCGTCTGTCCTATGGGTTCAGGACCATAATTGTTTGAAGTTTGCGTCACCTACTGACCCTGATCACTCCCTGGACGAAAACGTTCTTCCTAATGTCACTTTTACTTCTTTTCCTCGTGATTTTAAAACTCTGCTGAATCGTTGTCGATCCTTTCAGGCGTGGGAGCATTTGCACGACATTATTCCTGTGTCTAGACCCTCATGACTTGAAAATCGTCAATCAGGCCAGCTTTCAACCTACTGTTCTCCAAGGAGAACTGTTCCATCTTTCCAATCTACCTTCATTGCTGACAATCCTCATACACGGCACCATTAACGTCAACCTGTTCAGCGCTGTCTGCAATCACTTCACTTCCCCGCTTCCTGAAATTTCTCTCTCACAATTGAGCAATAATGCAGCTGGAGGATTCATTCAGAGTCGGACTGCGCGGGCGAACTATGTACAATGCTTGTTTTCACTTTGAGCAAGTGTTTCGCTGTAATAGGAGCTCGACCCCATCCCTCCTTCAGGCAGTCATAAGTGGGCTTTTTGAGAAAATTGCGCCGGTGTTTCTGCACAAGGCAACGTAAGAAACGAGGGCTCGTCCGGGATTTGAACCCGGGATCTCTCACAAGTCCACCCACCGGGGGGCCCGAAGCGAGAATCATACCGCTAGACCAACGAGCCAGAGCTCGAGCCCGGCGCGAGCGGCCCTGACCCCGGACGCTCCAAGTGCCCTTCCCTGAAGCAGCTGAGACTTGCTCAATGTGAAATACGTTTGATTTGCTCCAAGAATCGCAAGCAGCAAAGAGATTCCTCAAATTTGCTTCTCATTCCATCTCCCTGCGCCCAGGACGCTGCTCTTTGTCCCGTTCCCAGTAACTGGACTATCTCCACTGGCGGATAATTAAACCATTTTGTTTCTACTTGCAAATTGTTCTGGGGATGGCAGAGCTCATTCGCTCTCCTGCTCTCTCACAATCACTTTGGATGGGAGACGTCAGTTACACTAATGCGTAGGAAATGGGCAAGTTTTAACTACATTACAATGGTCTGTAATCAAAGAGACAGAAAGATGCTGTGCTGGTGGGACAGAGAGAAATGGACACCGGAAACTGTTCCCTCAGGTATATTCATATGAGTACATTTGTGTGCAGCTTGCTCGGTGTTCAGAATTCGTCTTCACACAGCAATCCTGCAGAAAGACTTTTCTAACACTGGCGTCTGTTTCTTTGCTGCGAACGGGCAGCAGTGAACATCTGAGCCCCAACTGTCGGAGATGAAGTTGTAAATGAGCCATTGTTTCTCCCTCAGCCGCTCTGTCCCAGAGACAGGGAGAGGGACGGCATTAACGTGTGACGTCATTCCGCCGCAGCCTGAAGCCGTTCAGTCCATCATTTCCATGTGACTCTCTGTCCCTTGTATCTCTCCGAGATGATTCCCAATCGGTGATATGTGTCCTCATCATGGGAACTGTGTCTGTGTGGTGATGCTGCTTTCGAAATGCTGATCGTCCTGTCATTCACGTCTGAACCGGAGTGGGGAATTATTGCAGGGAATGAATACGACCGCAAATAATGTGGCTTTGCGGCTCAGTGGTTAACACTGCTGTCTCATAACGGTACCTGAATTCGATCCTACCCTTGTGCGGCTTGTTTGTGTGGAGTTTGTTCAATCTCCCCGTGTCTGCGTGGGTTTCCTGCGGTGCTCTGGTTTCCTTCCACAGTCGAAAGATGTGCAGGTTAGGTGGACTGACCATGCTAAACTGCCCCATAGTGCCCAGAGGTCGGTAGGTTGGGGGCATCAGTCAGAAGTAAATGTCGGGTCTGGATGGGTTACTCTTCGGAGTGTTGATAAGGACTTGTTGAGCAGGAGGGCCTGTTTCCACACTGTAGGGATTCGAATTCGAATTGTTTCAACTTCACCAGTTCATTCCCATTTCAGAGAAGAGGTGTTAGGATTCAGTTCAGAGCAGACCGTTGGGAAACAACTCAAATCTCCACAAGCACTTCTCCTCAATTGTGTAAATTGGGCCCGTGTTTAGTGACATATTCAGCTCAGATACTCGAAGATTTGGGAAGCAGAGGCAAAGGCAAGATATAGAACAGAGTATCGTTACAAAGGGAAGCAATAGCAGACGACAGTTTCGATCGAGGGACATGAACCCAGCACCCTCCCGCTGCGCCACTCTACTTTCCCGCACGGAGTGTTTTCCATAGATCCCTTCAGCCTTTCGTCTGGCGTGTGACAGGCAAGTTCGAGACTGATGTCAAAGATCTCCACTTCTGTCGTGTTATATGGTGTTGCGCAGACGTATGGAGGCTGTGTGAATGTGAACTGTTTTCTAAATTCCCACATTCTGTTGGTCGAACTGTGATTTCACTCTGAATCACAACATGTGTCACAGCGCAGACGGAGGCCATGCGGCCCACCTTCGCTCTGCTGGTTCGACACAGTAAGTAAACGCGTGTCTCAATTCGTATCATTCTCTTACCTTTTCCGTGTAAATCTTCGCAGCTGAACATGACCACACGCATTGCCCTCCTCAACAGAGAACAGGAGAAGACCACGCAGACCTCCACGAGTGTGTCACCTCAACTGTGCACATGGGGCCAGTATATCAATGTGAAATATTCATGTTGAGTTTTTTGGGAAGCAGATGAGAAGGCGAGGTGCAGAATAGAGCACCCTTAGACTGGTAAGCTGCTAAAGACGACATTACATGAATGGGAGAGAATAGGACATAGCGGATTTCAGGCCCTAAAGTCATGGAACTCGATATTGAAGCTCGGGGGGGTGTAGGTCTTCAAATGGAAAAGACGACGTTGTTCTTCCATCTGGAGCTGAGCTTTGCATGTCTGAGACAGAGATGTTGGCCAGGGAACAGGGTGGCCTGTTAAAGTGGTGGGCAACCAGAAGCTCAAGGCCTTTTTTGCGGGCAGAATTGAGATGTTCTGTGAAACAGTCACCCATTTTATGCTTCATGCTACTTTGGGGAAACCACACTGTGAGCAGCGAATGCAGTCGAGTAGGTTGTGGCAAATGTGCAGGTAAAGTGCTGCTTCACCTGGCGGGTATGTTCGAGCCCTGGATATTCAGGAGGGAGCAGGTAAATGGGCAGGTTTTACACATTCGGCGGGTGCAGCGGAAAGTAATTTGGGACAATGGGAGGTGGGTGTGGGGTGTAGCGAGTGAAGGAAGAGTGGACCCGAGGTGTAACCCTGCCCACTTACCTCCTCTCATATATAAATCCGTGAAGTTGAAAGAACATTCCATCCAATGATTCAGTACCACGTGACTCACGAACTAATTTGTATTCATGTTCCGGGGCCAGCGTCATTATTGTGTCACAGCAGCTGCAGGCCATCACCGGGGGCTCGCCCTATGACGTCACGGTACGGCTGGAAGCCCCCGGGACAGTTCATCAAAGAAACCTCCCGGTGGGTCAGGGCAACCCCGCATTGGTAAGCACTGGGATGGTGAACCACTATCAGTTTACATGGGGAACACATCTCCACGTTGCACAGCCTCGAGGCAAACTTCCCGTTCTTCCACTTAAAGTTCAAGAGCCCTCAGACCGAACTTCCCCAGGTATGTTTGGAAGAACTTTTTCCAGGTGTTCGCAAAGTATATCTGTGAGCACTTTGTTAACGTTTGAATTTTGCGTGTGTTGAAATTTTGCGTTTTTGAGCGAAATCACAGTTCAATAAAACAGAATCTGGGAATTTAGACAGAGTTTATATTTGCGCGTCGGCGATATGTCTGCGGGTGCGTGATGGGAGCATCGCCCAGGCGGGAAACCATCTCTCCTATTCACTCAATGTCCTCTTTAGCAGCTTTCCCGTATAATGGCGCTCTGTTCTGCACCTCGCCTTCTAATCTGCTTCCCAAAACATTTTGACATAAATATTTCACATTGATATAGTGGCCCAATGTGCACATTTGAGGTGACACACTCGTGGAGGTGTGAGTGGTCTTCTCCTGTTCGCTGTTGAGGAGGGCAATACTTGTCACTGGTCATTCAAGTGTCAGAGAAAAGTTTCGAAACAAAAGAGTTTAATTTTCTACCAGGGAAGAGGGCCCGGTGCCTGGAGACGGGACAAACGGAAGCAGGGAGATCGAATGAGAAGATGTCCTGGAAATAGTTTGCCAGACCCCATTAAAAGCGTCCAGTTTCGAAGCCAAGGAAGTGCAGCGAACACATCGCCCCTGGGTGGTTCGAACGACAAACCTTTCGGTTAAAGGCTAAATGTACTAACCAATTGCGCCACAAAGACTTGCAGCAGCAGTAGCTGTGCCATCGCCGTTATACGCTATTAGTGTATTCAAACTTCAGCCTGCCCCGCCTAGAATTACAATTGTGGTCTATCAGACTTAATTTTCAAAAATAAAGCCTAGGAGATTCATTGTGGAGACACTGAGGACAGTCTGATTCCACTCTCTGCAGACACATCCATGTCACGAGGAACTAGCTTTCTTACTCCGGGGCCGTCGCCCTTCCAGCCTTTCAGTGTTTTGCCTTTTCCCGAGTTCTCTCATTGGCTCAGAGGTGAGAAGGGGTTTGAATTCCTGATGTGCAGGAAAGACAATTCTTTCAATGTCTCAGATCAGTTCATGTCCCGAGAACATCAGAGTCAGTCTCCTGGCCTCTTCAACACTGTCTCTGCTCAGTTGGACAGTTCATCTTTCATTCTCCTCTAAATCCGCTTCCCAAAGAGTTTCTAAAGGTTCACAAAGTTGGAGACTGGGATTTCTGTTTTGCTTCATGAAAACTTTTCCATTGCCTAACTGATAATATTTTCACAAAATCTCTTCCAAATTGTACACCTTGCTTAATTTCCAAGGATGAGGAATTTCAATTTTGCGGAGATATTCCCATGGTTGGGAATATTCGCTTTGGAGCAAAGAATGTGAACTGGAGATTTCCTGGGGCTGTTGGTAATGATGGGAGAAGAAGCGGTGGGAATGGGAAGATTAATGATCAGAAGAACCAATTGCCACTTACCAGAGTCAGTTACCAGAGGACAGGGATTGAAGTTCTTGAATGAAAAGCAGCACTTGTGCCTAATAAACACAGAGAATACTGCAGAAAGCCAACAGGTCGAGCAGCATCTGTGGAAAGGGAAACAGAGCTGACGTTGTGATTCTGGGACGATGTTTGTTCAGAACCCGAGTTTCCTGCACGGCAATCAATTCCCAGACATGAGAAAACGGCACTTTATTGAGACGGGTTTTGTGAAGTTTGAGCGATAATGCAACCAACAGGAAGTCATTTAAAATCGTCAGCGAAGAAAGCATAGTCGCAGGTTACCAACCCACGTGGGGAGCCCCAAAGGATCTCTATGCGAACACCTTAACTGTTCGGCCACAACTACACGCCCAAAGTTGTGCTCTAAACTCTCTCATGGAATGGTTCTAACAGGAAAGGTGAGTATTGGGCTTGTCCTGTCCGCGCCATAGCCCCAGCGTATCATGTTCCCCTGGATTTGATCAGGACAGAGGAGGCTGATGGGAGATCGAATTGAACTACACACATTGATGAGAGATAGAGCGGGTGGGAAGGATCCATTCCCATGCGTAGAGAGATTAATAATCAGGGCCGAAAATAAGGAGCCACTTCAAGAAATTTGGGGTTCATTCAGCAAAGCTACTGTAGAACTGTTCACAGAAAATTGTGATGAAAGTCTCTCGAGTTACTTTGATGTAAAGTGTTGATGATGCTAATACAATCGATAGGATGAACGTAGATTGGTAAATGTATTTGGTGACAGGTCTGTTCTAGCCCTGTGAGCGAAACCTGGATCTGAAGGAGTATAAGGGACATTAACAACATCGATCTGAAATTGGACACGTGACAAGGAACAGACCCATCATTCACAGTTGGATTTTGAACTGGAGAAGGTTTCTCGTGAAATTAGCTTGAGGCTTGAGGTTTGCAAGGTCAAGATAATTTAGGTAAAACACAGAAACGCTACCCTCATTAGCAGACAGTGAAAGGATTACAAGATGCAAATTAAACATTTTCGACAAGTGATACGGGGGACTAGGAAGATAAGTGTTAAAAACAGGAAATAACAAAGTTCTGGAGCACAACACTTACATTCAAAGACCGAAAACATCCAGGTCCTGATTAATCAGATGACATTGTGGTGCTTTTCTGCAAAACATCCACTTGCAATGTCCTACAAAAGAATGACAAAACCCATCCCTGTCGGCCTAGGATAGAAAATCCAAAGGGATGAACCTTTGCTTATTTTCTGCAGATTCACAGAGATAAGACTGGGTTTTGTTGATTGTTTCCTTTCCACTCCCAGGAGCCGCAGTGGTTGAGGCGGTGAGTTGGGGAAAGTAAAATGTGCCCGTGAGCAGCATGTGGGGCTATTTCAGCTTCCCCTCATCTGACTGCGCTGTGAGTTGACTCCGATGTTCTCAGGGACATTTACTGACGCGAGACAGTGAAAAGATTCTCATTCCCACAGATCGGGAATTCAAACCGTATGTCGGCTTCAGAACAATGAGAAAGATTAATTGGGGTGTGTGAAGAAGCTGTGAGCTGCATTTCAAACAGGTAGGTGGAGTCAGATGCATCATCCATTGCGCCCCGGCCCTGTGCGTATCTGACGCCACCATGCAGCAGAGTTCTGACGTTAACACGGACATGCGCAGCAATGGGAACACTCACAATGTGAACAACCAAAGATAATCACCGTCACTGATTCCCTTCCACAGGCCCAACTTGGTGAAGCAGTATCTTTCACTGGCAAAGGAAACACGCTTGTCCTCAGGTGCCTGCTTCATTTCGATCACGATTTCAAGCCCCTCACTCTTCTAGTCTCATTTCCAAACACTTTGCTCATAGCCTCAAAAGAAGCTCTGCGGGTATCGGCTTGCTCCACCCGAACAGGCAGTGGGTTGCAGATTCCCACCAGTCCCAATTTGAGTGAAATATTTTCCCTCCTCCACTGATTTGAATCTTAAAGAAGAAGCCGGGGAGCAAACTCCCTTTCTTTTCGACGACATTTCTCATTTTGTACTCGGAAGGGTTCACACCTGCGTGGGGAAACCGCAATGGATTTCAAGTCCATCGCATTAACCACTCGGCGCACGAATACAGAACCACACTGACAGCTTGACTTCCCAGGTCTGTCTGCCTATGGAGCTGAGAAAGAGTGAATCATCGCAGTTTGTTTGAATCCAATCACTTCACAGTGATTCGAAAGGGTTAAATATCGGCACATGGTGTTTGCAGATATTTCGGTGTTTCACCCCAAAAGATGAATTGAACTTTCAGTTAGAAATTGCAGGAGGAACTCAGCAGGTCAGGCATCATCTGTGGAAAGAGAATCAGAGGCAACATTTCAAAATTCTGTTCTCACCGGCAGGTACTGTCAAACCTGCCGAGTTTCCCTTTTGGTCTGGTCTTCTCAGCAGACGCAGTCCCTTACGTTAGACATTAAATCAATTCCGAAACCCCTTTATGGAGAAGAATTCCGCTTGGGGAACATTTTCCTGACGCCATTAAAAGCGCACAGCTTCGAAGCCAAAGAAGGGCAGCGATCACACCGCCCCTGGGTGGGCTCGAACCACCAACCTTTCGGTTAACAGCCGAACGCGCTGACCAATTGCGCCACAGAGACAGGCGCTGACGAGGTCTGCACCATCGCCTGGTGATTTTATAATTCAGCCTCCCCGCCGAGAATTACTAATGTCGTCTATCAGTTTTACTTTTCCATAATCAAGCCTGGGAGATCTCTTGTGGAGATACCGGGGACAGTCTGCAGACACATGCATGTCACGAGGAACTAGCTTTCTTACTCCGGGGCCGTCGCCCTTCCAGCCTTTCAGTGTTTTGCCTGTTCCCGAGTTCTCTCGTTGGCTCGCAGGGGAGAAGGGGTTTGAATTCATGATGTGCAAGAACGACAATTCTTTCATTGTCTCAGATCAGTTCATGTGCCAAGAACATCAGAGTCAACCTCCCGGCCTCGTCAACAAGGGGACGGTGTCTGGACTGTCTCTGCTCAATCGGACCGGTCATCTTTCATTCTCCTCTAAATCCGCTTCGCAAAGTGTTTCTAAAGGTTCACAAAGCTGGAGACTGGGATTTCTGTTTTGCTTCATGAACATTTGAACATTTTTCCATTTCCTAACTGACAATATTTTGCCAAATTCTCTTCCCTTGCCTCATGTCCAGGGATGAGGAATTTCCATTTTGGGGAGACATTCCCAAGGTGGAGAATGTTCGCTTTGGAGCAAAGAAGGATAACTGGAGATTTCCTGGGGCTGTTGGTCATGATGAGAGAAGAAGCGGTGGGAATGGGCAGTTTAATGATCAGAAGAACCAATTGCCACTGACCAGAGTCAGTTACCAGAGGACAGGGATTGAAGTTCTTGAATGAAAAGCAGCACTTGTGCCTAATAAACACAGAGAATACTGCAGAAAGCCAACGGGTCGAGCAGCATCTGTGGAAAGGGAAACAGAGCTGACGTTGTGAGTCTGGTACGTTGTTTGTTCAGAACCCGAGTTTCCTGCATGGCAATCAATTCCCAGACATGAGAAAACGGGTCTTTATTGAGACGGGTTTTGTGAAGTTTGAGCGATAATGCAACCAACAGGAAGTCATTTAAAATCGCCAGCGAAGAAATCATAGCCAGCAGGTTACCACCCTGGGCGGGGAGCCCCAAAGGATCTCTACGCCAACACCTTAAGTGTTCGGCCACAACTACACGCCCAAAGTTGTGGTCTAAACTTTCTCATGGAATAGTTCTAACAGGAAAGGTGAGTATTGGGATTGTCCTGTCCGCGCCATAGCCCCAACGGTTCCTGTTGCCCTGGATTTGATCAGGACAGAGGAGGCTGATGGGAGATCGAATTGAACTACACACATTGATGAGAGATAGAGCGGCTGGGAAGGATCCATTCCCATGCGTAGAGAGATTAATAATCAGGGCCGAAAATAAGGAGCCACTTCTAGAAATTTGGGGTTCATTCAGCAAAGCTAATGTATGACTGTTCACAGAAAATTGTGATGAAAGTCTCTCGAGTTATTTTGATGAGAAGTGTTGATGATGCTAATACAATCGATAGGATGAACGTAGATTGGTAAATGTATTTGGTGACAGTTCTGTTCTCGCCCTGTGAGCGAAACCTGGATCTGAAGGAGTAGAAGGGACATTAACAACATCGATCTGAAATTGGACACGTGACAAGGAACAGAGCCATCATGAACAGTTGGCTTTTGAACTGGAGAAGGTTTCTCGTGAAATTCGCTTGAGGCTTGAGGTATGCAAGGTCAAGATAATTTAGGTAAAACACGGAAACGCTATCCTCATTAGCAGACAGTGAAAGGATTACAAGACACAAATTAAACATTTTCGACAAGTGATACAGGGGACTGGGAAGATAAGTATTATAAACTGTGAACAGCAAAGTTCTGGAGCACAACACATACATTCAAAGACCGAAAACATCCAGGTCCTGATTAATCAGATTGCATTGTAGTGCATTTTTGCAAAACATCCACTTGCAATGTCCTACAAAAGAGTGACAAAACCCATCCCTGTCAGCCCAGGATAGAAAATCCGAAGGGATGAACGTTTGCTGATTTTCTGAAGATTCACAGAGCTTGGACTGGGTTTTGGTGATTGTTTCTTTTCCACTCCCAGGAGCCGCAGTGTTTGAGGCGTTGAGTTGGGGAGAATAAAATGTGCCCGTGAGCAGCATGTGGGGCTATTTCAGCTTCCCCTCATATGACTGCGCTGTGAGTTGACTCAGATGTTCTCAGGGACATTTACTGACGCGAGACAGTGAAAGGATTCTCATTCCCGCAGATCGGGAATTCAAACCGTATGCCGGCTTCAGGACAATGAGAAAGATTAATTGGGGTGTGTGAAGAAGCTGTGAGCTGCATTTCAAACAGGTAGGTGGAGTCAGATGCATCATCCATTGCGCCCCGGCCCTGTGCGTATCTCACGCCACCATGCTGCAGAGTTCTGACGTTAACACGGACATGCGCAGCAATGGGTTCATTCACAAGGTGAACAACCAAAGATAATCACCGTCACTGATTCCCTTCCACAGGCCCAACTTTGTGAAGCAGTATCTTTCACTGGCAAAGGAAACACCCTTGTCCTCAGGTGCCTGCTTCATTTCGATCACGATTTCAAGCACCTCACTGTTCTAGTCTCATTTCCAAACACTTTGCTCATAGCCTCAAAAGAAGCTCTGCGGGTATCTGCTTGTTCCACCCGAACAGGCAGTGGGTTGCAGATTCCCACCAGTCCCAATTTGAGTGAAATATTTTTCCCCCTCCACTGATTTGAATCTTAAAGAAGAAGCCGGGGAGCAAGCTCCCTTTCTTTTCGACGACATTTCTCATTTTGTACTCGGCAGGGTTCACACCTGCGAGGGGAAACCGCAATGGATTTCATGTACATCGCATTAACCACTCGGCCCACGAATACAGAACCACACTGACAGCTTGACTTCCCAGGCCTGTCTGCCTATGGAGCTGAGAAAGAGTGAATCATCGCAGAGTTTGTTTGAATCCAATCACTTCACAGTGATTCGAAAGGGTTAAATATCGGCACATGGTGTTTGCAGATATTTCGGTGTTTCACCCCAAAAGATGAAATGAACTTTCAGTTAGAAATTGCAGGAGGAACTCAGCAGGTCAGGCAACATCTGTGGAAAGAGAATCAGAGGCAACATTTCAAAATTGTGTTTTCACCGACAGGTACTGTCAAACCTGCCGAGTTTCTCTTTTGGTCTCGTCTTCTCAGCAAACGCAGTCCCTTCCGTTAGACATCAATTCAATTCAGAAACCCCTTTGTGGAGAAGATTTCCGTTTGGGGAAAATTTTCCTGACGCCATTAAAAGCGCACAGCTTCGAAGCCAAACGAACACACCGCCCCTGGGTGGGCTCGAACCACCAACCTTTCGGTTAACAGCCGAACGCGCTGACCAATTGCGCCACAGAGACAGGCGCTGACGAGTTCTGCACCATCGCCTGGTGATTTTATAATTCAGCCTCCCCGCCGAGAATTACAATTGTCGTCTATCAGTTTTACTTTTCCATAATCAAGCCTGGGAGATCACTTGTGGAGATACCGGGGACAGTCTGCAGACACATCCATGTCACGAGGAACTAGCTTTCTTACTCCGGGGCCGTCGCCCTTCCAGCCTTTCAGTGTTTTGCCTGTTCCCGAGTTCTCTCGTTGGCTCGCAGGGGAGAAGGGGTTTGAATTCATGATGTGCAGGAACGACAATTCTTTCATTGTCTCAGATCAGTTCATGTGCCAAGAACATCAGAGTCAACCTCCCGGCCTCGTCAACAAGGGGACGGTGTCTGGACTGTCTCTGCTCAATCGGACCGGTCA
Organism: Chiloscyllium punctatum; assembly: GCF_047496795.1. Taxonomy (NCBI): domain Eukaryota; kingdom Metazoa; phylum Chordata; class Chondrichthyes; order Orectolobiformes; family Hemiscylliidae; genus Chiloscyllium; species Chiloscyllium punctatum. The sequence goes on along the minus strand of NC_092774.1, from coordinate 58,237,231 downwards.
TCTTTCATTCTCCTCTAAATCCGCTTCGCAAAGTGTTTCTAAAGGTTCACAAAGCTGGAGACTGGGATTTCTGTTTTGCTTCATGAACATTTGAACATTTTTCCATTTCCTAACTGACAATATTTTGCCAAATTCTCTTCCCTTGCCTCATGTCCAGGGATGAGGAATTTCCATTTTGGGGAGACATTCCCAAGGTGGAGAATGTTCGCTTTGGAGCAAAGAAGGATAACTGGAGATTTCCTGGGGCTGTTGGTCATGATAAGAGAAGAAGCGGTGGGAATGGGCAGTTTAATGATCAGAAGAACCAATTGCCACTGACCAGAGTCAGTTACCAGAGGACAGGGATTGAAGTTCTTGAATGAAAAGCAGCACTTGTGCCTAATAAACACAGAGAATACTGCAGAAAGCCAACGGGTCGAGCAGCATCTGTGGAAAGGGAAACAGAGCTGACGTTGTGAGTCTGGTACGTTGTTTGTTCAGAACCCGAGTTTCCTGCATGGCAATCAATTCCCAGACATGAGAAAACGGGTCTTTATTGAGACGGGTTTTGTGAAGTTTGAGCGATAATGCAACCAACAGGAAGTCATTTAAAATCGCCAGCGAAGAAATCATAGCCAGCAGGTTACCACCCTGGGCGGGGAGCCCCAAAGGATCTCTACGCCAACACCTTAAGTGTTCGGCCACAACTACACGCCCAAAGTTGTGGTCTAAACTTTCGCATGGAATAGTTCTAACAGGAAAGGTGAGTATTGGGATTGTCCTGTCCGCGCCATAGCCCCAACGGTTCCTGTTGCCCTGGATTTGATCAGGACAGAGGAGGCTGATGGGAGATCGAATTGAACTACACATATTGATGAGAGATAGAGCGGCTGGGAAGGATCCATTCCCATGCGTAGAGAGATTAATAATCAGGGCCGAAAATAAGGAGCCACTTCTAGAAATTTGGGGTTCATTCAGCAAAGCTAATGTATGACTGTTCACAGAAAATTGTGATGAAAGTCTCTCGAGTTATTTTGATGAGAAGTGTTGATGATGCTAATACAATCGATAGGATGAACGTAGATTGGTAAATGTATTTGGTGACAGTTCTGTTCTCGCCCTGTGAGCGAAACCTGGATCTGAAGGAGTAGAAGGGACATTAACAACATCGATCTGAAATTGGACACGTGACAAGGAACAGAGCCATCATGAACAGTTGGCTTTTGAACTGGAGAAGGTTTCTCGTGAAATTCGCTTGAGGCTTGAGGTATGCAAGGTCAAGATAATTTAGGTAAAACACGGAAACGCTATCCTCATTAGCAGACAGTGAAAGGATTACAAGACACAAATTAAACATTTTCGACAAGTGATACAGGGGACTGGGAAGATAAGTATTATAAACTGTGAACAGCAAAGTTCTGGAGCACAACACATACATTCAAAGACCGAAAACATCCAGGTCCTGATTAATCAGATTGCATTGTAGTGCATTTTTGCAAAACATCCACTTGCAATGTCCTACAAAAGAGTGACAAAACCCATCCCTGTCAGCCCAGGATAGAAAATCCGAAGGGATGAACGTTTGCTGATTTTCTGAAGATTCACAGAGCTTGGACTGGGTTTTGGTGATTGTTTCTTTTCCACTCCCAGGAGCCGCAGTGTTTGAGGCGTTGAGTTGGGGAGAATAAAATGTGCCCGTGAGCAGCATGTGGGGCTATTTCAGCTTCCCCTCATATGACTGCGCTGTGAGTTGACTCAGATGTTCTCAGGGACATTTACTGACGCGAGACAGTGAAAGGATTCTCATTCCCGCAGATCGGGAATTCAAACCGTATGCCGGCTTCAGGACAATGAGAAAGATTAATTGGGGTGTGTGAAGAAGCTGTGAGCTGCATTTCAAACAGGTAGGTGGAGTCAGATGCATCATCCATTGCGCCCCGGCCCTGTGCGTATCTCACGCCACCATGCTGCAGAGTTCTGACGTTAACACGGACATGCGCAGCAATGGGTTCATTCACAAGGTGAACAACCAAAGATAATCACCGTCACTGATTCCCTTCCACAGGCCCAACTTTGTGAAGCAGTATCTTTCACTGGCAAAGGAAACACCCTTGTCCTCAGGTGCCTGCTTCATTTCGATCACGATTTCAAGCACCTCACTGTTCTAGTCTCATTTCCAAACACTTTGCTCATAGCCTCAAAAGAAGCTCTGCGGGTATCTGCTTGTTCCACCCGAACAGGCAGTGGGTTGCAGATTCCCACCAGTCCCAATTTGAGTGAAATATTTTTCCCCCTCCACTGATTTGAATCTTAAAGAAGAAGCCGGGGAGCAAGCTCCCTTTCTTTTCGACGACATTTCTCATTTTGTACTCGGCAGGGTTCACACCTGCGAGGGGAAACCGCAATGGATTTCATGTACATCGCATTAACCACTCGGCCCACGAATACAGAACCACACTGACAGCTTGACTTCCCAGGCCTGTCTGCCTATGGAGCTGAGAAAGAGTGAATCATCGCAGAGTTTGTTTGAATCCAATCACTTCACAGTGATTCGAAAGGGTTAAATATCGGCACATGGTGTTTGCAGATATTTCGGTGTTTCACCCCAAAAGATGAAATGAACTTTCAGTTAGAAATTGCAGGAGGAACTCAGCAGGTCAGGCAACATCTGTGGAAAGAGAATCAGAGGCAACATTTCAAAATTGTGTTTTCACCGACAGGTACTGTCAAACCTGCCGAGTTTCTCTTTTGGTCTCGTCTTCTCAGCAAACGCAGTCCCTTCCGTTAGACATCAATTCAATTCAGAAACCCCTTTGTGGAGAAGATTTCCGTTTGGGGAAAATTTTCCTGACGCCATTAAAAGCGCACAGCTTCGAAGCCAAACGAACACACCGCCCCTGGGTGGGCTCGAACCACCAACCTTTCGGTTAACAGCCGAACGCGCTGACCAATTGCGCCACAGAGACAGGCGCTGACGAGTTCTGCACCATCGCCTGGTGATTTTATAATTCAGCCTCCCCGCCGAGAATTACAATTGTCGTCTATCAGTTTTACTTTTCCATAATCAAGCCTGGGAGATCACTTGTGGAGATACCGGGGACAGTCTGCAGACACATCCATGTCACGAGGAACTAGCTTTCTTACTCCGGGGCCGTCGCCCTTCCAGCCTTTCAGTGTTTTGCCTGTTCCCGAGTTCTCTCGTTGGCTCGCAGGGGAGAAGGGGTTTGAATTCATGATGTGCAGGAACGACAATTCTTTCATTGTCTCAGATCAGTTCATGTGCCAAGAACATCAGAGTCAACCTCCCGGCCTCGTCAACAAGGGGACGGTGTCTGGACTGTCTCTGCTCAATCGGACCGGTCATCTTTCATTCTCCTCTAAATCCGCTTCGCAAAGTGTTTCTAAAGGTTCACAAAGCTGGAGACTGGGATTTCTGTTTTGCTTCATGAACATTTGAACATTTTTCCATTTCCTAACTGACAATATTTTGCCAAATTCTCTTCCCTTGCCTCATGTCCAGGGATGAGGAATTTCCATTTTGGGGAGACATTCCCAAGGTGGAGAATGTTCGCTTTGGAGCAAAGAAGGATAACTGGAGATTTCCTGGGGCTGTTGGTCATGATAAGAGAAGAAGCGGTGGGAATGGGCAGTTTAATGATCAGAAGAACCAATTGCCACTGACCAGAGTCAGTTACCAGAGGACAGGGATTGAAGTTCTTGAATGAAAAGCAGCACTTGTGCCTAATAAACACAGAGAATACTGCAGAAAGCCAACGGGTCGAGCAGCATCTGTGGAAAGGGAAACAGAGCTGACGTTGTGAGTCTGGTACGTTGTTTGTTCAGAACCCGAGTTTCCTGCATGGCAATCAATTCCCAGACATGAGAAAACGGGTCTTTATTGAGACGGGTTTTGTGAAGTTTGAGCGATAATGCAACCAACAGGAAGTCATTTAAAATCGCCAGCGAAGAAATCATAGCCAGCAGGTTACCACCCTGGGCGGGGAGCCCCAAAGGATCTCTACGCCAACACCTTAAGTGTTCGGCCACAACTACACGCCCAAAGTTGTGGTCTAAACTTTCGCATGGAATAGTTCTAACAGGAAAGGTGAGTATTGGGATTGTCCTGTCCGCGCCATAGCCCCAACGGTTCCTGTTGCCCTGGATTTGATCAGGACAGAGGAGGCTGATGGGAGATCGAATTGAACTACACATATTGATGAGAGATAGAGCGGCTGGGAAGGATCCATTCCCATGCGTAGAGAGATTAATAATCAGGGCCGAAAATAAGGAGCCACTTCTAGAAATTTGGGGTTCATTCAGCAAAGCTAATGTATGACTGTTCACAGAAAATTGTGATGAAAGTCTCTCGAGTTATTTTGATGAGAAGTGTTGATGATGCTAATACAATCGATAGGATGAACGTAGATTGGTAAATGTATTTGGTGACAGTTCTGTTCTCGCCCTGTGAGCGAAACCTGGATCTGAAGGAGTAGAAGGGACATTAACAACATCGATCTGAAATTGGACACGTGACAAGGAACAGAGCCATCATGAACAGTTGGCTTTTGAACTGGAGAAGGTTTCTCGTGAAATTCGCTTGAGGCTTGAGGTATGCAAGGTCAAGATAATTTAGGTAAAACACGGAAACGCTATCCTCATTAGCAGACAGTGAAAGGATTACAAGACACAAATTAAACATTTTCGACAAGTGATACAGGGGACTGGGAAGATAAGTATTATAAACTGTGAACAGCAAAGTTCTGGAGCACAACACATACATTCAAAGACCGAAAACATCCAGGTCCTGATTAATCAGATTGCATTGTAGTGCATTTTTGCAAAACATCCACTTGCAATGTCCTACAAAAGAGTGACAAAACCCATCCCTGTCAGCCCAGGATAGAAAATCCGAAGGGATGAACGTTTGCTGATTTTCTGAAGATTCACAGAGCTTGGACTGGGTTTTGGTGATTGTTTCTTTTCCACTCCCAGGAGCCGCAGTGTTTGAGGCGTTGAGTTGGGGAGAATAAAATGTGCCCGTGAGCAGCATGTGGGGCTATTTCAGCTTCCCCTCATATGACTGCGCTGTGAGTTGACTCAGATGTTCTCAGGGACATTTACTGACGCGAGACAGTGAAAGGATTCTCATTCCCGCAGATCGGGAATTCAAACCGTATGCCGGCTTCAGGACAATGAGAAAGATTAATTGGGGTGTGTGAAGAAGCTGTGAGCTGCATTTCAAACAGGTAGGTGGAGTCAGATGCATCATCCATTGCGCCCCGGCCCTGTGCGTATCTCACGCCACCATGCTGCAGAGTTCTGACGTTAACACGGACATGCGCAGCAATGGGTTCATTCACAAGGTGAACAACCAAAGATAATCACCGTCACTGATTCCCTTCCACAGGCCCAACTTGGTGAAGCAGTATCTTTCACTGGCAAAGGAAACACCCTTGTCCTCAGGTGCCTGCTTCATTTCGATCACGATTTCAAGCACCTCACTGTTCTAGTCTCATTTCCAAACACTTTGCTCATAGCCTCAAAAGAAGCTCTGCGGGTATCTGCTTGTTCCACCCGAACAGGCAGTGGGTTGCAGATTCCCACCAGTCCCAATTTGAGTGAAATATTTTTCCCCCTCCACTGATTTGAATCTTAAAGAAGAAGCCGGGGAGCAAGCTCCCTTTCTTTTCGACGACATTTCTCATTTTGTACTCGGCAGGGTTCACACCTGCGAGGGGAAACCGCAATGGATTTCATGTACATCGCATTAACCACTCGGCCCACGAATACAGAACCACACTGACAGCTTGACTTCCCAGGCCTGTCTGCCTATGGAGCTGAGAAAGAGTGAATCATCGCAGAGTTTGTTTGAATCCAATCACTTCACAGTGATTCGAAAGGGTTAAATATCGGCACATGGTGTTTGCAGATATTTCGGTGTTTCACCCCAAAAGATGAAATGAACTTTCAGTTAGAAATTGCAGGAGGAACTCAGCAGGTCAGGCAACATCTGTGGAAAGAGAATCAGAGGCAACATTTCAAAATTGTGTTTTCACCGACAGGTACTGTCAAACCTGCCGAGTTTCTCTTTTGGTCTCGTCTTCTCAGCAAACGCAGTCCCTTCCGTTAGACATCAATTCAATTCAGAAACCCCTTTGTGGAGAAGATTTCCGTTTGGGGAAAATTTTCCTGACGCCATTAAAAGCGCACAGCTTCGAAGCCAAACGAACACACCGCCCCTGGGTGGGCTCGAACCACCAACCTTTCGGTTAACAGCCGAACGCGCTGACCAATTGCGCCACAGAGACAGGCGCTGACGAGTTCTGCACCATCGCCTGGTGATTTTATAATTCAGCCTCCCCGCCGAGAATTACAATTGTCGTCTATCAGTTTTACTTTTCCATAATCAAGCCTGGGAGATCACTTGTGGAGATACCGGGGACAGTCTGCAGACACATCCATGTCACGAGGAACTAGCTTTCTTACTCCGGGGCCGTCGCCCTTCCAGCCTTTCAGTGTTTTGCCTGTTCCCGAGTTCTCTCGTTGGCTCGCAGGGGAGAAGGGGTTTGAATTCATGATGTGCAGGAACGACAATTCTTTCATTGTCTCAGATCAGTTCATGTGCCAAGAACATCAGAGTCAACCTCCCGGCCTCGTCAACAAGGGGACGGTGTCTGGACTGTCTCTGCTCAATCGGACCGGTCATCTTTCATTCTCCTCTAAATCCGCTTCGCAAAGTGTTTCTAAAGGTTCACAAAGCTGGAGACTGGGATTTCTGTTTTGCTTCATGAACATTTGAACATTTTTCCATTTCCTAACTGACAATATTTTGCCAAATTCTCTTCCCTTGCCTCATGTCCAGGGATGAGGAATTTCCATTTTGGGGAGACATTCCCAAGGTGGAGAATGTTCGCTTTGGAGCAAAGAAGGATAACTGGAGATTTCCTGGGGCTGTTGGTCATGATAAGAGAAGAAGCGGTGGGAATGGGCAGTTTAATGATCAGAAGAACCAATTGCCACTGACCAGAGTCAGTTACCAGAGGACAGGGATTGAAGTTCTTGAATGAAAAGCAGCACTTGTGCCTAATAAACACAGAGAATACTGCAGAAAGCCAACGGGTCGAGCAGCATCTGTGGAAAGGGAAACAGAGCTGACGTTGTGAGTCTGGTACGTTGTTTGTTCAGAACCCGAGTTTCCTGCATGGCAATCAATTCCCAGACATGAGAAAACGGGTCTTTATTGAGACGGGTTTTGTGAAGTTTGAGCGATAATGCAACCAACAGGAAGTCATTTAAAATCGCCAGCGAAGAAATCATAGCCAGCAGGTTACCACCCTGGGCGGGGAGCCCCAAAGGATCTCTACGCCAACACCTTAAGTGTTCGGCCACAACTACACGCCCAAAGTTGTGGTCTAAACTTTCGCATGGAATAGTTCTAACAGGAAAGGTGAGTATTGGGATTGTCCTGTCCGCGCCATAGCCCCAACGGTTCCTGTTGCCCTGGATTTGATCAGGACAGAGGAGGCTGATGGGAGATCGAATTGAACTACACATATTGATGAGAGATAGAGCGGCTGGGAAGGATCCATTCCCATGCGTAGAGAGATTAATAATCAGGGCCGAAAATAAGGAGCCACTTCTAGAAATTTGGGGTTCATTCAGCAAAGCTAATGTATGACTGTTCACAGAAAATTGTGATGAAAGTCTCTCGAGTTATTTTGATGAGAAGTGTTGATGATGCTAATACAATCGATAGGATGAACGTAGATTGGTAAATGTATTTGGTGACAGTTCTGTTCTCGCCCTGTGAGCGAAACCTGGATCTGAAGGAGTAGAAGGGACATTAACAACATCGATCTGAAATTGGACACGTGACAAGGAACAGAGCCATCATGAACAGTTGGCTTTTGAACTGGAGAAGGTTTCTCGTGAAATTCGCTTGAGGCTTGAGGTATGCAAGGTCAAGATAATTTAGGTAAAACACGGAAACGCTATCCTCATTAGCAGACAGTGAAAGGATTACAAGACACAAATTAAACATTTTCGACAAGTGATACAGGGGACTGGGAAGATAAGTATTATAAACTGTGAACAGCAAAGTTCTGGAGCACAACACATACATTCAAAGACCGAAAACATCCAGGTCCTGATTAATCAGATTGCATTGTAGTGCATTTTTGCAAAACATCCACTTGCAATGTCCTACAAAAGAGTGACAAAACCCATCCCTGTCAGCCCAGGATAGAAAATCCGAAGGGATGAACGTTTGCTGATTTTCTGAAGATTCACAGAGCTTGGACTGGGTTTTGGTGATTGTTTCTTTTCCACTCCCAGGAGCCGCAGTGTTTGAGGCGTTGAGTTGGGGAGAATAAAATGTGCCCGTGAGCAGCATGTGGGGCTATTTCAGCTTCCCCTCATATGACTGCGCTGTGAGTTGACTCAGATGTTCTCAGGGACATTTACTGACGCGAGACAGTGAAAGGATTCTCATTCCCGCAGATCGGGAATTCAAACCGTATGCCGGCTTCAGGACAATGAGAAAGATTAATTGGGGTGTGTGAAGAAGCTGTGAGCTGCATTTCAAACAGGTAGGTGGAGTCAGATGCATCATCCATTGCGCCCCGGCCCTGTGCGTATCTCACGCCACCATGCTGCAGAGTTCTGACGTTAACACGGACATGCGCAGCAATGGGTTCATTCACAAGGTGAACAACCAAAGATAATCACCGTCACTGATTCCCTTCCACAGGCCCAACTTGGTGAAGCAGTATCTTTCACTGGCAAAGGAAACACCCTTGTCCTCAGGTGCCTGCTTCATTTCGATCACGATTTCAAGCACCTCACTGTTCTAGTCTCATTTCCAAACACTTTGCTCATAGCCTCAAAAGAAGCTCTGCGGGTATCTGCTTGTTCCACCCGAACAGGCAGTGGGTTGCAGATTCCCACCAGTCCCAATTTGAGTGAAATATTTTTCCCCCTCCACTGATTTGAATCTTAAAGAAGAAGCCGGGGAGCAAGCTCCCTTTCTTTTCGACGACATTTCTCATTTTGTACTCGGCAGGGTTCACACCTGCGAGGGGAAACCGCAATGGATTTCATGTACATCGCATTAACCACTCGGCCCACGAATACAGAACCACACTGACAGCTTGACTTCCCAGGCCTGTCTGCCTATGGAGCTGAGAAAGAGTGAATCATCGCAGAGTTTGTTTGAATCCAATCACTTCACAGTGATTCGAAAGGGTTAAATATCGGCACATGGTGTTTGCAGATATTTCGGTGTTTCACCCCAAAAGATGAAATGAACTTTCAGTTAGAAATTGCAGGAGGAACTCAGCAGGTCAGGCAACATCTGTGGAAAGAGAATCAGAGGCAACATTTCAAAATTGTGTTTTCACCGACAGGTACTGTCAAACCTGCCGAGTTTCTCTTTTGGTCTCGTCTTCTCAGCAAACGCAGTCCCTTCCGTTAGACATCAATTCAATTCAGAAACCCCTTTGTGGAGAAGATTTCCGTTTGGGGAAAATTTTCCTGACGCCATTAAAAGCGCACAGCTTCGAAGCCAAAGAAGGACAGCGAACACACCGCCCCTGGGTGGGCTCGAACCACCAACCTTTCGGTTAACAGCCGAACGCGCTGACCAATTGCGCCACAGAGACCGGCGCTGACGAGGTCTGCACCATCGCCTGGTGATTTTATAATTCAGCCTCCCCGCCGAGAATTACAATTGTCGTCTATCAGTTTTACTTTTCCATAATCAAGCCTGGGAGATCTCTTGTGGAGATACCGGGGACAGTCTGCAGACACATCCATGTCACGAGGAACTAGCTTTCTTACTCCGGGGCCGTCGCCCTTCCAGCCTTTCAGTGTTTTGCCTGTTCCCGAGTTCTCTCGTTGGCTCGCAGGGGAGAAGGGGTTTGAATTCATGATGTGCAGGAACGACAATTCTTTCATTGTCTCAGATCAGTTCATGTGCCAAGAACATCAGAGTCAACCTCCCGGCCTCGTCAACAAGGGGACGGTGTCTGGACTGTCTCTGCTCAATCGGACCGGTCATCTTTCATTCTCCTCTAAATCCGCTTCGCAAAGTGTTTCTAAAGGTTCACAAAGCTGGAGACTGGGATTTCTGTTTTGCTTCATGAACATTTGAACATTTTTCCATTTCCTAACTGACAATATTTTGCCAAATTCTCTTCCCTTGCCTCATGTCCAGGGATGAGGAATTTCCATTTTGGGGAGACATTCCCAAGGTGGAGAATGTTCGCTTTGGAGCAAACAAGGATAACTGGAGATTTCCTGGGGCTGTTGGTCATGATGAGAGAAGGAGCGGTGGGAATGGGCAGTTTAATGATCAGAAGAACCAATTGCCACTGACCAGAGTCAGTTACCAGAGGACAGGGATTGAAGTTCTTGAATGAAAAGCAGCACTTGTGCCTAATAAACACAGAGAATACTGCAGAAAGCCAACGGGTCGAGCAGCATCTGTGGAAAGGGAAACAGAGCTGACGTTGTGAGTCTGGTACGTTGTTTGTTCAGAACCCGAGTTTCCTGCATGGCAATCAATTCCCAGACATGAGAAAACGGGTCTTTATTGAGACGGGTTTTGTGAAGTTTGAGCGATAATGCAACCAACAGGAAGTCATTTAAAATCGCCAGCGAAGAAATCATAGCCAGCAGGTTACAACCCTAGGCGGGGAGCCCCAAAGGATCTCTACGCCAACACCTTAAGTGTTCAGCCACAACTTTACGCCCAAAGTTGTGGTCTAAACTTTCTCATGGAATAGTTCTAACAGGAAAGGTGCGTATTGGGATTGTCCTGTCCGCGCCATAGCCCCAACGTTTCCTGTTCCCCTGGATTTGATCAGGACAGAACGCGTTGAACAATTGCGCCACAGAGACAGGGTATGGGCTGCGCTGCACCATCTCTTAGGGTCGGCTATTAGTGAATTCATAATTCTGCCTCCCCGCCGAGAATTGTAATTGTCGTCCACCGCGCAGTCTTGCGAGAGATCCCCGCTTTCTTAACTTGACTTGTGCAAAAAATGCCCGATTAGTCTTCTCAAAAAGCACCTTCGTTCAACGAGGCTGGGCTCCCTGGAGTACCAATGGGACTGGGAACGTGGAAGTGATATGATTGGAGATAACATTGAACAGCTTGACGTGTTTACTTCCCTAATTTTCTTATCCGTATGCCAGTTGACACGTGGCTTGGGCAGTAATGTTATTACACACACTGGAGCAGTGGGATTTGAACCTGAGCCTCAGGGCTCGATGGGAGACTACAGCTGCACCACAAAAGAAATCTCTCAGAAATAGGTCCTCTTCTGTTGAATGAGAGGAAACAGCTTCCTCCTCTTAATGAGACACGACCACTGTACCCTCCGTGCCCATTACAATAAATTGAGCCGTCTCCTGTTGAATGAATGAGTGGGATCCCCTCTCCGAGCTCCAAGAAGCGGGGGGCCAGGCTGGAGGCTGGATTTGCTCAAGGCTTGTATCTATTAACTTATTTAAATGGTACCTACTGTATGGGGCTATGGTTTACATTAAAACCGGAGGATCATGTCAGAGTGTTTGTTTATATTTAGCAGTTGTAGTTTGTAAAATACACTCCCTGGAGGAGCACCTTCTATGATGCTGCATTTCTTGCCTTCTGCCCTTCCCCCATTTGTTATCTCACATCTCGCTTTTACATTTTCGGTCAAATTTAATTTCACGTTAATCAGCCTTGGTATTCACTGTGTATTATTAATTAATCTGTTGGATTGTTGAAAAACAAGATTAATGGTGTAATTTCAGTTATGTTGTCTGAGTTTGACATTGAATGTGCAGGTGTGAATGTCAGTAAGTTGTAAAAATAAATCAAGAACTCGTGCTTTTTAAGCAAAAAGACGAGTTCAAGAGTATTACTGGCATTGTCTCCTTTGAGGATGATGAATATAGTCTGACCAAAAAACCATTTCATGCAGTCACCCAGTTTAATTAAAGTCTTTTGGAAAATAATTCTGGCAGGCAAAGATTTATACAACCCAAAATACGGTTGGTAATCATGTGTATTCTTATCTTTTAAGCCGTAACAGATGGTATTGCGTGGCGGTTTGAGACTGAAACTTCTTTGGAAAGAATGTAGATTGATGAGGGAAGTCAAAATGGCAGAGTCTGGGGCCACAATCTATCAGTCTGGCTTGATTGCATGAGTGGTGGTTCTTCAAAAGCACCTTCCAAGCCATGACCTCAACCACCAAGAACAGACAAGTGTGAAGATAGGATTCCGACTGCAAGATATATCGCATTGTTTCTTTGTTATTTACCAAAATGCTGGATCTCACTCCTGAACATTGTTGCAGTCCACATCATATTTGTGAAGCAATTTAAGAGGCAGCTCAGCACCACCTTTTCAAGGTCAGTTTGGGAAGAGTTGTTGGCACAGTCAATGATATTCACATCTCATGAAATAATCAAAGAGCCCAGGGTGTTGGAGACTGTATGTTAGCATGGATAGAGGATTGGCTAACTGCCACAGTTGTGGTAAGGGGCATGATCAGGATGGCAACTTGTAACTACTGGTGTACCACAGGGATCAGCGCTAGGGTCAACATTATTTACAATATATATATGAATTACTTGGATAAGTAAAGTGAATGTACTATTGCTAAGTTTGCAAAAGAGACAGTTGATGTGAAAGCAGGTGGTGAGGATGACATTAGATATCTGGAGAGGGATATAGACAGGTTCAGCAAATGAGCGAAAGCTTGGCAGATGGGAAAATGAGGTAATGCAGTTTGTCAGGAGGTGAAGAACTGAATATTAAATGGAGAAAAGTTTAGAATAGAGGGATTTGGAATCTCGTCCACGAATCTCTTCATCCAATTTCAGTGAGTAATAGGGAGGCAAACGGGAGGTTGGCCTTTTCAACAGCGTATAAATATAGGAAGGTGATAGTGAACCTATGTCAGGCATTAGACAGGCTACAACTGAACACTGTGAACAGTTTCGAGCCCTTTACCTGACGAAAGATATATTGGCATTGGAGGCAGTCCAGAGAAAGTTCACCATGATGATACCAGGGATGGAAAGAATGCCTTATGAGGAGAACTGAATAGGTTGGGCCTGTGCTTATTAGAAGTTAGAAGAATTAGAGGTAACCTTATTGTCACGTACAAGATGCTGAGGAGACTTGACAGGCTAGGCGTAGAACAGTGGGTGAGTCTGGGACCAGAGGAAGTAACCTCCAAATAAGAGATTGCATGTTTCGGACAGATAGGGATTTCTCCTGAGGGCAGTAAATCTGTGGAACTTGATATTACAGAGGGCTGTTGAGCCTGGGTTGTTACGTGCATTCAAGGCTGAGATAGTTGTTTTTTTTTAATCAGTAAGCGAATTGAGGATTATGGGACAATGGCAGCAAAATGGAAGAAATGTTTCCCAGAATAATCGTGATCTGAATAAATGGCAGAGTCAACTCAATGGGCTGAATTGAATAGTAAATAGTAAGGAGAAAAAGGATGCAACTGGCAATTATAGACCAGTCAGTGTTGGGAAGCCTCGAAATTGTAGGGAGTTGGTGGCATTTGGGCATTGTTACTGGATTTAACATCTGGAGTTTCAAATTGATGCTGCTATGTCCCCGATGCAATTTGAAATCAATTTATGTATCTGGAATATAAATCTTATCGCTTCTTTGGTGATCTTATCAATTGTCATAAGTACCTATCTTGTTCACTCATAACCTTTTTTAAAGGAAGGAAATCTTCAGTCTTCTCCCAATTTGGTGAATGTGTAACCCTTGATCCAAACACATGTGGTTGAGTCTTAACTGCCCTCTGAATTGGCACTTGGCTTTTCTTTGGGAGACAAAGTGTCACGTTCCATGAATGAATAAAGAAAAATATTCAGGACAAGGTTGTCAATGTCACTGTCAGTGAAGGGAAGATTGTGATCTAGTGATACTGGTTAAGCAGCCCTGAGATCTCGGTCTTCTGAGAACAAAAATTAAAGTCCCATCATGGATGCTAGTGGACTTTATTTTCAACGAATAAAAAGATCTGGAAGTGAGAGTTTGTCTCCGTACTGGCAACCAGGAAACCATTATTGGCTAAGACAATGAATTACAGATGTTGGAGATCAGCAACAAAAGGCACAATTGCTGGGGAAACGCAGCAGGTCTGGCAGCATCTGTGGAGAGAAAACAGTTAATGTTTTGAATCCAGCCTAATTTTGAAGAGCCACCGGACTCAAAACAGTAACACTGTCGTCTCCTGATAGGTGCTGCCAGAACTGTTGCTTTTATCCAATCATTACTGATTGTTGTGAAAGTGTTCTTTAAGGGAGGGAAATCTGCCATTCACAACCCTACACACGTGTGTGCACGCTCACATCATGTGACTCCAGACCCACGACAATGTGGTTTACTCTCAACTGCCTTCTAGAATGTAGCCAATTGCTCGGTCCAAAGACCATGAGGGATGGTGAGGAAATGTTGGACGGGCTAGCAACAATCCCATCCCTCAAAATATTTTCTTATATTTTATAAAGCATAGGTTAATGAAGGACAAACAAAATAAACTGCTATGGGAAAGTCATGCCCAACTAACCTGATTTGCTTGTTGTTATAAGTATTGTTTTAAAATCCTCTTCAGAGAGGATATTGGTTCCATCATTGTTGCGATACTGCGTGTAATTCTGTGCTTTCTGCTACAGGAAGGGTGTTGTGAAACTTGAAAGGGTTCAGAAAACATTTACAAAGATGTTGCCAGGGTTGGAGGGTTTGAGCTACAGGACGAGGCTGAATAGAGTGGGGCTATTTTCCCTGGAGATTTGGAGGCTGAGGGGTGACATTGCAGACATTTATAAAATCATGGGGGGGCATGGGTAGGGTAAATAGGCAAGGTCTTTTCTCTTGGGTGAGGGAGTCCAAAATTAGAGGGCATAGGTTTAAGTTTAATGACAAATGGAGTTTAATATAGATAAGTGTGAGCTCTTACATTTTGCATCGTCAAATCAATGTCGGAATTTCATGGCCTATGGTAGGACCTTAAGGAGTGTTGTGGAACAGAGGGATCTTGGAGTACAGGTTCACAGTTCTCTGAAAATTGAGTCACAGGTAGAAATGTTTTGGCACACTGGCCTTCATCAGTCATGGCATTCAGTGTAAAATACCGAATTAGAGTCGAGATAAGCACACATACCAACAAGCACCAAATCTGTTTCATATACAGTATTTCAAAACAAGAGATGTAGGTTTGCAGGTTCATAGCTCCTAGAAAGTGGAGACATGGATAGACAGGGCGGTGAAGAAGACTTTCAGCATGCTTGCTTTCATCAGTCAGAGCACTGAGTACAGGAGTTGGGATGAATTGTTGCAGCTGTCACAGATTGCACACAACAACATCAAGACGTGACCCTGTCCTCCCCAGACTGACAGTCCCTTTGCAGATCAGGGGGAAGACACCCCTTTAATTGTGATGAACAGAAAACATGCCATCCTTCAAAAAAAGGGCTGTGTTCACAAATATTTGGAAAGAAGAAGGAAGTTGCAGTCTGGGTGAAGATCAATCTTCATTCAGAGAGAGAGGAAGAGCAGCAGCAGCTTCAAAGTTCATGGTCCAACTTCGGAACAGACCTTGTCTGATTTGCAGTTGTTTCTGCTTGTAATATCGTACTGCAGCATATTGTAGATCTTCAGTAAGAGTGTAAATACTGCACTACAGAGGTCCATTCAACAACTTGAGTCCATGTGAACTCTTCGTGGAGGTATTCAGTCTGCCCCATAACCCTGTTGGTTGACAGTTACATATATATCTACACAAAGATCTTTGGCATTGAGAGGAAATAATGTTCCACAGTAACTAGAATTACGTTCAGATTTTCTATCATGGACTGACTGTGATGACCTTTGCAATCACTTCACAGGAATATTACAAGAGAAGAATTTGGCGGCAGAAATCTCAGACCAAACATCACATCAAAGTCTGACAGTCAGTTGATTCACGAGGACGTGGATATTGATGGCCTTGAAAACAAAGGGGAGAAGGTCTGTCTGCTTAGTTAGGTTTTAGACGTCAGTGTGAGGAAACTCAGAGTCTCACATACCCACACACCAGACTAGTGAGTGGAACAAGCTTCACAGACTGAATGAGAGTATTCCAATTATCAGCGGGTGCACCAGTAACACCACGCACATGCTGTAAGTGTGACCGAGTATTCAACTGATTGTTAAGGTCTGAGACAGACGAGGGCACCTGCCCCATGGAGAAACCGTGGAAATGTGGGGAGTGTGGGAATGGTTTCCCTTCCCCGTCTGCGCTGGAGATTCATCGGCGTTTGCACACTGGGCAGCGGCTGTTCACCTGCAGTCAGTGCAGGAATGGCTTCACTCAGTTACACCACCTCCTAGCCCACCAGTGTGTCCACACCAGCAAGAACTCGTTCATCTGCCCTGTGTGTGGGCAGGGCTTCACTCAGTCACACCACCTGCTGCCGTACCAGCGGATCCACACCGGGGAGAAACCGTTTTCCTGCTCCGTGTGCGGGAAGGGCTACACCCAGTCGTATCACCTGCTGCTCCGATTCCGCGTCCACACTGGGGAGAAGCTGTTCACCTGTCCCATGTGGAGCAACTTCTGCGATTCCTCCACCCTGCACAAACACCAGCACATCCACACCAAGGAGCGGCCGTTCAGCTGTCCAGTGTGTCGGAAGGGCTTCACCCAGTCGTGCAACTTGTGGAGAAACCAGCAACTTCACAAGCGAGATGGCGCAGGGATTCGGGTTGGATTCTGCTGTTACCATTGCCGAGAGTCACATCTTGAACGCTGTTTCGTGGGTGAAGTGGGAAGGGCAAGGGGTTTCTTTATGCTGACGGGCCGCACCCTCACCCACTTTACTTCCAGTGGGGGCTGACACTCTCTGAGCCTGGGATTGCACCTTCCCTACGGAAACAGTCCACAAAAGTGGCTGAAGTGCAGGTAGATCTGAAATAGATACATTTGTTTCTGTCCCATTGAGTCTCCAGCACAGTCGATCCAATTGGCCTCTGTCAGTGTTTATGCTCCACCTGAGCCTCCATCCACCCCTTCATCAGCATACGCTGTACCCCCTACTCCTCCCTGCCCAAGCTGTGCCAATTCCTAATCCTAACTTAGACCTGCTATTTATTGCCAATGCATGGTTTCGGTCCCTGTATGCACCCCCCATTCATGTGTCTATCCAGATACACCTTAAGTGTTGCTAAGGTGCCTCTTTCCACCACATCCACTGGCAATGCATTCCAGGCATCTACCATCTGTGTGAAAAATCTTCCCATTCAATTCTCCCCCAGACTGTCCCCCTCTCGCCTTGAACCTGTGCCCTCTTGTAGTTGATTTTTCGACCCTGGCGGGGGGGGTGGGGGGTGGGGGTGGGTGGGGGGGAAGCCTCTGACTAACCTCACAGACTATCTGACCCAACACCAAACATCCAAGGAATAATCCACACAGACCAATTTCCTACCCCTATTACTCGACATTTACCCCTGATTAATGTCCCTAACTTTCACCTTCCTGAACACTGTGGGGCAATTTAAGCACGGACAATCCAACTTAACCTGCCAATC
This sequence comes from Chiloscyllium punctatum, assembly GCF_047496795.1. Taxonomy (NCBI): domain Eukaryota; kingdom Metazoa; phylum Chordata; class Chondrichthyes; order Orectolobiformes; family Hemiscylliidae; genus Chiloscyllium; species Chiloscyllium punctatum. The sequence goes on along the minus strand of NC_092774.1, from coordinate 58,219,659 downwards.
CCTGGGCAGTGGGTAATTTAGCATAGCCACTCCACCCTAACCAATACATTTGGATTGTGAGACGAAACCGGAGGAAAGCCATATCGACACCGGGAGAATGTGCAAACTCCACACAGATAGTCGCCTGAGACTGAAATCAAACCGGTACCCTGGTGCTCTGAGGCATCAGTGCTAATGATTGAGCCACCATGCCGTCCCCGTCCAGCCAATCTGTGTGTCTCATCATTTTGTTGAGGTCATCCCTCCGCCTCCATCTTTACAGTGAAAATAGTCTTGGTTTATCCCATCTCTTCTCGTAATGAGACCTCCAGACCAGGTAATGTCCTAGTGAACCTTCTCTATACCATCTCCCTAGAGCATCCATGTCCTTCTGGTCGTGTGGCGACCGGAACTGCACACAATATTCTGAATGTGACTGGAATAAATAGCTGTAACATAACTTGCCAACTCTTACATTCAAGGCAAACGTGCTTGTGAACCTTCTTGATCACGTTACCCGCCTGTATTGCCACTTTTGGAGATCAATATAGCCAGATCCCTCTCTATGCCAATGCTCCTATGTGGTCTGAAATTTATCGTACAATCCGTGTATTTTCTATGTATCTGCATCCAGCTTCAACTTAATTGCATTTCCCTCTTTATCTCTTTCCCCCATCCTCATCCCTCCACACATCAGCATATCATAAGACTATAGGATCAGAAGTTATGCCATTCGGCCCATTGAGCCTGCTCCACCATTCAATCATGGCTGATAAGTTTCTCAACACCATTCTCCCCGTAACCTTTGATCCTCTTGATACTTAAGAACCTAGTTAGCCCCATCTTAAATGCATTCAATGATCTGGCCTCCATAGCCTTCTGGGGCAGGGAATTCCATAGATACACCACTGTCTGTCTGAAGAAGTTCTCCTTATCTCCGTTCTAATAAGGTCTTCCCTTTACTTGAAGGCTGAGCCCTCGGGTCCTAGTTTCTCCTACCAATAGAAACATTTTCCCAACATCCACTCTGTCTAAGCTGTTCAGTATTCTGTAGGTTTCAATTAGTTCCCTTGTCATCTTCTAAACTCCATTGAGTATAGACCCAGAGTCCTCAAATGTTCTTCATATCTTAAGCATTTCACTCCTGGTACCATTCTCATCAACCTCCTCTGAACATGTTCCAGGGCCAGTACATCCTTCCTGAGATATGGGCCCCAATTCTGGGTACAGTACTCCAATTGTGGCCTGACCGGAACCTTATAGACCTTCAGAAGTACATCCCTGCTTTTATATTCAAGTCCTGTCAAAATAAATGCCATTGTTGCATTTGCCTTCCTAACTACTGACTCAGCCTGTAAGTTTATCTTGAGAGAATCCTGGACTAGAAGTCCCAAGTCTCTTTGCTGTTCGGATTTCTGAATTTTCTCCCCATAATCCTTCTGTTCCAAGGTAGCAGCAGAGACTTCCAGACACACTGATTTGTATTCAGGGATATCCAGGGATCTCAAGAACTGCCAGTATCTCAGGAAGAATCGTTATCCCAGGAGGAGGCAGAGAGGAGCGTGGTGTGCACCTGTAAACTCCAGAACTTCCCCAACTTCACAAGTCAGCAATAACTCTTTCTGGACCAAGAAACGAAAGGGCCGATGAGAAACTGTGACACCACAGGAACTGAAATTAGGCCATTCAGCCCATTGAGTCTGCTCCACCATTCACTCATTCTTGAGTATCAAGGGGCTCAAAGGTTACAGGGAAAATGGGGCTAAAAAACATATCGACCATGATTGAATGGCAGAGCAGATTCAATACTATAAATGGCCTAATTTCTGCTAGTTCACCAACCCTGGGAAGAAGGGGTTAATTGCAGGGCAGGCTGTTTCAAACAGACAGCTAACCCTCAAGGATAAGAAGGTAAACTACAGACCTGAGGTCTCCAGCAATGTGAGGTGATGTTAGAGTCTTAAAAAAAAGTCACACCACAGATTTGAAACTGAGGAAACGCCACCAAAATTCAACTCCAGAATGATACAGCAGCAGCAGTACTTAGAAGAATAATACTGCATCAAACCCCTGGACACTTCCAGAGATGGGCACTGTCGTTGGAAACCCAGTTAAATTCAGCCATCAATTGGGTGACAGCCAAGTTTGAGGGGGTGAAGCTGAATGAATTTGAGGGGTTTTATTTGTGGTTGCTCCGTGCAATAAAGTGTAAATCATTGTTTCAGCAGTTGATTCTCTGTGCGGTTTCTGAGTCAGGAGCCAAATTAAGGTAATTCACCCACAACCACACCATGAGGCTGGGATTAATATTGACTCCATTGCATTCAAGAGAATGTCTTCAATACTGTTATAAAGCGAAGGCTGACCACCCCGCAACTCCCCCCTCACCCCGCCCACCACCCTGACCACCCCCACTCTCCAAGATCTCAAACCGAAACGTCCAAAGAGTGGCACATTGCCCTTTAATGTGAAAAGTCAGTGTGATAAGTGGTGTAACCTGCTGTAGTGCTAAAAGAAAATCCCTGACACTTTAAAATCAACAATTTCTTTAACCAACTCTCACTGTGAGCAAACTAACAAACTAAATAAATCCGTCCTAACGAATGAGTATTCTGGAATAAATCAAGATTCTTCTGGTATGCTGTTCCAATCAATACATCTCCCACTCAGATAACACAAAATAGAATTTAATCTCCCAGATTACAACCAGGTTATGTGTCTTCCGGAATATTCTCTGCTATCTTCTGTGGGGGATGCCTCCTCCGATTCCTCTGTCAGGAATGTCCTTTTCTATTTTTCTAAATGATGCTTTCTCGAATACACAGCTGACTGAGAGCACCAATTCTTTATGACAGGATTGGTCCTGTTGTCAAAACTTTAGGATTTAAATTTAATAAGTTTTTGGTAGCCAATGGGGCTGATTTAAATTGATTGGTGAAATTGAAAACCTGTTTTCTTGTCCTGCTAACTGTACAGCCCTTTGATACAAATGTTTCAGTTCAGGTGCTTTCTGTTGTGATGATGCTGCTCCTTTAAGAAGATTATGTTGTTCTTGGTTTATTTTCAGGAGGGGTTGTAAAAGGCAGAGCTTCTCATTCGTCTAGAATTAAGGATTTCACTAATGGTTAACAGATACTGGCTAAGTCAACAATCAGGGAAAAGGGTTTGACATTTTATTTTCTAAAACACTTCTACAATGAAAGGGCAGTTGTCCCATTCTTTTCCCCTGGTTTGGGTTTTAGCAAGCAGTCTGTCTGAAGCTACTGCAGGAAGAGATGTTTCCTGATTCAACAGATGGTTCTGGCTGACTCTGAAGCTTCAGGGCAAATAGTACCGGCGTATTCAGCCTCTCCCTGTAGCTCAAACCTTGCAGCCCTGGCAACATCCTTCCAAACCTTTTCTGAACCCTTTCAAGTTTCACAATGTCTTAAAAAGACGTCAACTTTGCTCGACTAATGTGGGAGAATTTTCTGCACGACGCGTTGTGTCTGAAAGAGCCTTCCCCTCTGCTGTGACAGAGCTGCAGTGACTTTGAAAAGCCTGACAAATACTGTTATCAGTCAAGGATTCATTGGGAGAAGCTTTTCAATCACATCTGGAAATGGAGAAAGTGTTTTTAATAATGAGACATGAATAAAGGCTGCATTAATTTTTTTGTTCTGAAGATTTACTCATACATCTCAAAACAGAGCAGATGAACCCTGTCGCAAGAAGTCTACGGGAATATAAGACACCAATGCCTCTTTCCTGACCAGGACCGACTTTGCACAGAAAACATGGACATTTTAAATGAATGGGGTGCCATTCGTTTTAAGATCAGGTGAACTTAAGAGGCACAACATTGCCTTAGAAATGAGAGATCCTTGACACACACACACACACAGCCAAAATCATCACTGCCATTATTATCTAATCAGAATTTAGGCTGGGATGTTTTTCCACTGGAGCAGAGGAGGTTGAGAGGCAATATTTTCAAACCATGAGGGGTAGAGTTGGCTTACTGGTAGCTATGTCTTCCTTAGGGGGAGGATTTCAAGAGCAAGGATGCGTTTTTATGGTGAGAGGAGAAAGACGGAAGAAAAGGTGTAGGGCAAAATATTTATAGAGTGTAGTTCGCCTGGGGGAACTAGCTGCCAGTGGAAGTGGTTGAAGCAGGTCCATTAACAACATTGAAAATGTGTTTCAACAAATACATGGATAGGAAAGCTTTAGAAGGATATGGGCCAAGTGCAGGGAAATGGGGTTAGTGTTGACAAACATTTTGATCAGCATGGACCGGTTTGGGCTGAAGGGCCTGTCTCTGTGCTATAGTACTCGATGACTGGTGTTTCTGTCACTCTGACAGTGTTGAGTTTCCACATGAACCAGGAAAATGTGAGGACTGAAAATGCTGGAGATCAGAGTTGAGAGTGAGATGCTGGAAAAGCACAGCAGGTCAGGCAGCATCCGAGGAGCAGGAGGATCGATGTTTCAGTCATAAGGACATCCAGATGAATATCTCACTAAATCATGCTGAATAAAATCTGATCTCATTCGTCAACTCTGAAGTGGAGGTGCTGGGGGTGGACAGGTCAGAAGTCACACAACACTAGGTGACAAACCCAATAGATTGATTTGAACTCATGAGCTTTCGAAGCACTGTTCCTTCATCAGGTGAAGTGATGAAGGAGCAGCACTGATGAAGGAGCAATGCTCCCAAAGCTTGGGATTTCAAATAAACCTGTTGGACTGTAACCTGGGGTTGGGTGAGTTCTGACTTTTTCAACTGCGCATTCATGTTGAACTTGATGGGATACTTTATCCAACTCGGCGTAGTTAAATCATATCACTTGGAGGGGTTCATTTGAAACCTTCCCGGAGGTGAATTCAACAAGATTGAATTATTCAAAGTTATTCCATTCTAAACTTACATCAGGACCGGTAGTCATAGAGAGGTACAGCGCGAAAACAGATCCTTCAGTCCAACTCGTCCATGCTGACCAGATATTCTAAATTAATCTAGTCCCATTTGCCAGCACTTGGCCCAAATCCCTCTAACCCTTTCTATTCATGCCCCCAACCAAATGTCTTTTAACTTCTGTAATTCTACCTGCCTCCTCCACTTCCTCTGGCAGCTTATTCCATACACGCACCACACTCTGCATGAAAAGCATTCCCTTTCGGTCTCTTTTAAATCTTTCCCCTCTCACTCTAAACCTATGCCCTCTAGTTCTAACAACATCCTGATAAATCATTTCTGATGGAGATGTCAACGTTTCGGGTAGAACCCTTCTTCAGTCCTGAGAGATAATACCTGAAATGCTGACTTCTCCACCTCCTGGTGCTGCCTGCCTTGTCGTGCCCAACCTCCTGTTTGTCTATTTTAGATTCCAGCACCTGCAGTTTTTAATTTTGTCTCTAACAAATGGTGGAGCAGATTCGATGGGTCAAAATATCCTAACTTCTGCTCCAATGGTCTTGTGATCTTAGGATTGTGCGGGTCCTGGGATCAATGAGCAGCAGCGCCCACTGGAAGCAATGTTCACAGAATCATAGAATCCCTGCAAAGTGGAAACGGGCCCTTCTGCCCAACAAGTTCAGAGCGACCCTTTGAAGAGTAACTCACCCAGACACATTCTCCTACCCTATCACTCTGCACTTACCCCTAACTAATGCACCACACCTGCACACAATGGGACTATTTAGATTGGCCAATTCGCCCAAATATGCGCATGTTTGGACTTTGGAAAGACACTGGAACACGCGGAGGAAACGCACACAGACACGGGGTGGTGGGGGATAGTGCAAACTCCAAACAGACTTCACCCTGAGGATGAAATCTGCGTCCCTGGTGTTATGAGGCAGCAGCGCTAACCAATGAGCCACCACCACTCCCAACCCCCCTCCCCCAGTAGAAAACAAAAAAGCCTATCAATTCTCCCACTGCACCCACTATCAGAAAGGGCAGGAGGTTCAGTCCTGGGGATGACCCTCAGCAGTGTTACTGGCAGAATCGGATTGTTGGGAGAATTGGTGCCTCCGCTGGTGCTTGTTCAAGCTGCAGGACATTGTGAACTTCTGCCCACATTCGGGGCAGGCAAACGGCCTCTCCCCAGTGTGGACCCGCTGGTGCGTCAGTAGAGTGGAGGAGACAGCAAAGCCCTTCCCGCACTCGAGGCAGGTGAACGGCCTCTCCCCAGTGTGGACCCGCCGGTGCTTCAGCAGGTCGGAAGAGCGTGTAAAGCACTTCCCGCAGACAGAGCAGGTGAATGGCCTCTCACCGGTGTGGACCCGCCGGTGGGCCAGCAGGTCAGAGGAATCGCTGAAGGCCTTCCCACATTTGGGGCAGGGGAAGGGCTTCTCACCGGTATGGACCCGTCGGTGAATCACGAGGTGGGAGGAGCGAGTGAACACCTTCCCACAATCTGGGCAGCGGAAGGGCCTCTCTCCTGTGTGCACCCGCTGGTGCCTCATCAGGGCAGAGGAATCATTGAAGGCCTTCTCACACTTGAGGCAGCTGAAGGGCCTCTCCCCTGTGTGCACCCGTCGGTGCCTCAGCAGGGCAGGGGAATCACTGAACGCCTTCCCGCATTCAGGACAGGAGAATGGCTTCTCCCTGGTGTGACTGCGCCGATGTGTCTCCAGGGCAGACGGGACACGGAAGCCTTTCCCGCAGTCGCCACACTTCCATGGTTTCTCCATGGCCGAAGCTACAGTTGTACACAAACGTGTGTATGTCCCCTCCCTGCCTTGAATTCCTCTATCCAGCCAGATAGCTGATTCAGGCTCCACACTCAGTGCGTTGCTGCAACAGTAGGGTCTCTCTTCCAGTCCCACTGATGCTGAAAACGTACTGAAACAGGAACCAATTGGATCATAGTTGAAAATTGTTGCAGTCCCGATGGATTGAGTGGCTCAAAAATGCTGGAGAATCTGAGTCAAAAACTATGGGTCAAGCAGCATACGAAGAGCAGGGGAGTCAATGGTTCAGGTATAAGCCTGAAATGTGTGCTTTTGAAACTTCATCTTCAGATCAAATACTCTGAAAAGAGATTACAAAAGTCATCACTGTCAGTCCAGGGTACAAATTCAGAACTAGCAATTCTACTTTCTGCAGAACATTCTTTTCTTTTGTTATTCCACAAAACTGAAAGCACCATCCCACTCTCTCTCTCTCTCTCCCTCTGTTCTCACGCCATTCTAATTCTCATGAAAGTACTGATTCAGGATCTGACTGTGACAGAAGAGCAAAACAGTCACAACTGACATCTCTCTGAATTTTGGATACCTCCACCTGAAAATTAATATCTTCCACGACATTGGGATACTATTGAGAGTGAGCAGGTCTGATTTTAGGAAGCAAAAATATAGTGTGTACATTCAGGATGAACCTAATATTCAGCTTCTTGACAAACAACCAAACACAAAATGGTTAACGTGCCCCCACGGGGGTGGGGGAGTTTTGGAATGAGACATCAAGGCAATGATACTAGAGAGAAACTGAACAGACTGAAGTGGCAAACCAGAGTCATCTGGATATACAGCACAGACAAAGGCCCTTTGGTCCAACTGGTCTATGCTGACCAGATATCCTCACCGAATCTCGTCTCATTTGCCAGCATTTGGCCCATATCCTTCTAAACCCTTCCTATTCATATACCCATCCAGATGCCTTTTAAATATGTTAGGATTATGCCAGCATCCAGCTCTTTCCTTACATGCACCGTCTTCTGCATGAATTGCCCCTTAGGTCCCTTTTAAATCTCCCCCACCCCCCTCCCCTTCAAACCTATTATTCTCTAGTTCTGGATTTCCAGAGAAGTGACCTTGTCTATTTACCCTATCCATGCCTCTCTTGATTTTATAAACAATGGAAGCATCAACGGCTCAGGGCGGGGATGGGGGGGCGGGGGGAGTGGGGGGGGGGAGGGGACGGGGGACGGGAAGGAAGCCGAATGTGCTGGAGCCAATATGGAAGAAGAGGACACAAAACCTTGAAGTTGCAATGAGGAATACTGCATGTGCTGTACTTGTACCTGTTGCATTTATTTGTGGGAATCAAGTGCATTTTAAAAATAAAAACATACAAGGTATCTACCTCTCCCCTTTCCCAATCTCCCAATGCTGTCCTGCACACAGAGTGAGAGAATTGGGAGCAGGAGTTGGCCATTTGGTCTTTTGAGCCTGCACCAGCATTGAACAGATCGTAACTGGATATGAATATACCTACAGCCAGGTGGATAGACTGGGATTTCTTTCACTGGAGCAGAGGAGATTGAGAGGTGATGTTAGAGAGGATTATAAAATCATGAGGGGTACAGATGAGGTGAACGGCAGGTGTCCTTTCCCTAGGGTGGGGCTTTGAAGATTAGGGAACAAATTTTGAAGGTGAGAGGAGAAAGATTTTAAAAAAGACATGAAGAGCTCTATTTCTTTCACACAGAGAGTGGTTTGTGTGGATGGGTGTCCAGAGGAAATGGTGGATGCAGGTACAGTTACAATGTTTAATAGACATTTGGAAAAGCACATGAATAGGAACAGTTCAGAGGGATATGGGCCAATCACTGGCAAATGGGACTAGTTGGGTTTGAAAACATAGTCAGCATAGACGAGTTGGACTGAAGGGTCTATTTCTGTGCTGTATGACCCTGTAGCTGTTCTGTACTGGTCTTAAAACCATTTTCTTGGAAATCCAAGATGGCGGTGGTTTGAGTGGTCTGCTGTGCTGGGCTCTGTGCCATACCCCCGGCAAGGTGGACCTTTACCCCCTACCCACCCCCCCCCACCTCATTAACCATCTGTAAGAGAAAACAAATTGCTAATAGAAACTTACTGAACATCTGGAGCTGCTATAATTGTGGTTTGACAGCTTTAGGACCAGAATGAAAGCAAATGAAGGAAAGGAGCCGACAGGAGTGCAGCAGGCAGGGCACTCCCCTACTGCATTGAGGGTGCCTGGAGCCAATGCTCAAACTCCCAGGGCAGTCCCTTTGGATTTAATGGGGCAGCAGCAGTTACTCTCGGAGATGGCAAACTCTGAGAAAAGATTGAAGCAGCAGTGGAACCACTATCTGCCACGCTGGAAAAGCATAAACAGAAAATTCAAATGTTGGCCCGAAGAGAATAGGCAGTGGAGGAGAGGACCGTGGCATCGGAGACCGTGGCAGAGGTCTCAGGAGGAAGGATCCAAACGCTGGAAGACCAGGTTCGGGTCCTTCAGGAGCAAGTGGACGACGACCTGGAAAACAAAAGTAGAAGAAAAATCTTACAGCTCGTGGGTCTTCCGGAATGCAAGGAAGGTGAAGACCTCGTTGGATTCCTGGGGCTGGAGTCGGAGTCGGGTCTGTTGAGTGTGGGGCGGGCCCACTTGATCGAAATGCGGTCAGGGCCGGACCCGTGCCCCCGCACGGTCCTCGTGCAACTCCTGCATTATAAAGAAAAACAGTTAGTGATTGAAACAGCAAGAAGACTGGTAAGAGATCCAGAGGCCTTAATGCACAAAGGCTCAAGAATAATGTGTTTTCAGGGCTTCTCGGGAGCCTGGATTAAGAACAGAAGAGCATTTGATGAAGTTAAGAGAAAATTAAGCGATCTGAACATTCAATATTACTTGAGGTACCTGGCCGTGTTGCATTTCTCTCATGAAGGGACGGTATATAATTTTGATTCAACAGAAAAGGTGAAGGGCTTTGTGAATTCACTGAATGAAAGGACTCAGGTCGGGGAGAAGGCGGGACATCATGACAGACAATGTTACTTTTTGCCCCTTTTTGTTGTGGTTATCGGCTTTATATGTACTGCCTTCATGTAAAACTGGCATTATTTAGTAAAACGGTCGGTTAGGTATTGTCTGAGGCCTTTTTTTCACTGCTGTCCTTTTGTTTTTGGATTGGGGTGGCTATATCTATGGTTAAGATGTATGGAGAAGGGGTGTGGGGAGATGGGCAACCATTGTTAACTCTCAGAATGTAAATAACATGCTTTTTTCAATCTGTGAATTGCCTGGCGCTTGGGGCACAGCCTCAGCGGGAAGGAGCCGGGATGGTGGCAAGGGTGGGGTGGGGGGGGGGGAGTTCTCTACATAATTGGGGTTATTTGAGTGTTTGCTTAAGTTTTCTATGGTTGTTAGATTTTTATTTATAGTAGTTTTTAATAGGAGCAGTTTTTAGACTTTATAGAGTTAATGTCTTTGTCGCTCACCACACCTCAGATAAGCTTCCTCCTCTTGGATAACCACAGGCTGCCCTGGATGACCACGGCTACTGATTCGTTCAGGTGGTGCACCTGGAATGTAAAAGGGAGCCATTCCCCCATTAAAAAAATGCTGTTAAGCCCTAGAAAGGAAAGGGTGGACATCGCCCTGCTGCAAGAGACACATTTAAATGATAAGGAACATCTAAAACTGCAGCGGGGGCGGGGGCGGGGGGGGGAGGGTGTTATGATAGGGTATTCTTCTCCTCCTTTAGCTCCAAGTGTAGAGGAGTGGCTATACTGGTAAGAATGAACCTTCCTGTCCAGGTAATTGAGCAAATTAAGGATGAACATGGATGGTCCATCATTCTTACAGCTCTAACACATTAGATTAGATTACTTACAGTGTGGAAACAGGCCCTTCGGCCCAACAAGTCCACACCGCCCCACCGAAGCGTAACCCACCCATACCCCTACATCTACATCTACATCTACATCTACCCCTTATCTAACACTACGGGCAATTTAGCATGGTCAATTCACCTGACCTGCACATCTTTGGAGTGTGGGAGGAAACCGGAGCACCCGGAGGAAACCCACGCAGACACAGGGAGAACGTGCAAACTCCACACAGTCAGTCGCCTGAGTCGGGAATTGAACCCGGGTCTCTGGCGCTGCGAGGCAGCAGTGCTAACCACTGTGCCACCGTGCCGCCCACATGGAGAAGAGTATGGCGTCCTGAATGTATATCGTCCCCCGGTGCACCCTCTTAAATTTCTAATTGATGCAGTTGCTAAATTAATAGGTCTAGGGTGCGCCGCATGGTCATTGGAGAAGATTTTAATCGCCTAATAGATCCCGAGGTAGACAGGGTGCCAAGGGGCCAGGCAGATACACCGACACAACTGAAGCAGTTGGTGGACATGTGCGAGGAGTTGGGGTTAGTGGATGTGTGGAGACATTTCCACCCTAATGGAAGAGACATTACTTTCTCTTCCAACCCACACAAGTGCCACATGGGAACTGACACTTTTTAATGCCATTGGATTGCTTGAACAGAACATTGGCTTGTGAAATTGGCAATATAGGTGTCTCGGACCATGTGCCAGTGTATTTAGATGGTAAAGTCAAGGGTGGTGGAATGGATGCACAGCACTGGTGCATGGACCCATTCCTGTTAAGGCGTAGCAAATCCGTTGAGTACAGCAGAAGAGAGTTCAAGGCCTTCTGGGATATCAACCCAGGTACGGCCAGTAATCCAGCAATACTGTGGGAGGCCACTAAGGCATATTTATGAGGCCTGATTATTTCGTATTCAACAAATGGAAGGAGACAGAGGGAGGAGCAAAATCAGATGCTGGAGACCCGGCTGCAGATAGCTGAGGAAGCATATTATAATAGGCCTTCTCTGGTCAAGCTGCAGCTCTCCGGACTGCTCTCGACTCATTGCACACACAGGTGGCGAAAAAAGGGTCTCCTTTGCTGAACAAAGATTGTTTGAATTTGGAGATAAGCCAAGTCGATATCTGGCTAGAAAGAAAAATGCTTCCCAATCTTTTATGTCTGTTAGAGAGAAGGCTGGCACAGTAAGTTGAAGAAGATCAATGTTAGATTTATGGAATACTTTGCACAGTAATATCGGTCAGAGGGAGACGAACACGGTGCAGCGAGGATGCAGTCCTTTTTTGAGGACCTGCACCTCCCCAGTATAAAGGCAGAATAGGTTTCCCTGTTGAATGGGCCTATTACGATACAGGAGGTGCAGGAAGCAATAAAGCATCCCACTGGGGTCAGATAGATTCCCAAGTGAATTATATAAGGAATTCATAAATGTGTTCGTGGAGCCGCCTCTGGGGATGTATTGCTATTCATATACACAGGATTGTCTTCCGCACTCTCTTAGGGAGGCTAATATCTCCCTCATTTTAAAGGAGGGGAAAGAGCCTGAAGAATGTGCTTCACACAGACCCATTTCACTGTTGAATGTAAATTTTAAAATTGTTACCAAGATGCTGGCCCTGAGGTTGGAAAATGTGTTGCGCTAAATTATGAAAGATGAATAGACGGGTTTTGTCAAGGGCTGTAGCTCCTCCAACAATATCAGGAGGGTACTGACCATAGTGCAGGTATGCCAGCAAAGATTGATCCCGGGTTCGGTGTCTCCCTAGACGCAGAAAAGGCGTTTGACCAGATAGAATGGCCGTACCTATTTGGGATCCTACAGCGTTTTGGTTTGGGGGGATCCTTTGGTCGATGGGTGGTGGAGTTGCATAATGATCCTAAGGCAACCATCATCACAAACTGCACTAAGTCAGATAACTTTAATATTGGGAGAGGTAGTCGACAGGGGTGTCCTCTTTCACCATTGCTATTTACCTTGGCAATTGAGCCATTAGCTGGGGCTATCAGGAGGGATCCTGAAATAATGGGGCCAGGGGTGTGAATGGGCGGGAATAAGATCACCCTATAAGCTGATGACATCCACTTCTCCTTGGCCAATCCGGAGGAGTCCGTTCCTCAATTGATTCAAACAATTAATGTATCTGGAGTTTTTCGGGCTGCAGGATCAACTTTACAAAATCGGAAGCCGTGCCAGTGGGGGGTATAAATGGAGGTGCCTGATCTGAAGGATGGAATGAAGTTCCTGTTTAGATGGTCGTCAAAAGGGTTTTTTGTATTTGGGAGTTTTTATTACCCCTGCCTTCCACCAGCTGTATAAAGCTAACTGTGTACAATTACTGGAGAGGATAAAACGGGGGGTGGGGGGTTGGAGGGGTGGGGGGGTGGAGGGGGGGGGGGCGTTGGTGGTGGTAGTGGACCTTCTAGACTTGGAGATATCAAATAAGTGCTTTGTTAGCATATGTGGGTGACTGGGCACAGGGGGGTTCAGGGTCGATTTGGCTTGACATTGAAGCCTTGCAGTCCCCTAGTTAATCTATTATTCATGGATAAGATGAAATCTGTGACTGAGCAGTGTAAGAGTCCAATCATTTTAAATACGGTGAAAGCCTGGAAGATAATGAGGCAAGACAAGGGCAATTGGCTGAAGACCTCGTCATTTACCCCATTGGCGGGAGCCCAATGATTTCAATCTGGGGCAATGAACTCTGGCTCTAAGTCATGGGAGAATAAGGGAATCTTCTGTCTGGGAAACTTATTTGAGGCGGAGATCTTCATGTTATTTAGCCAGCTAAGAGAGAAGTATGGATTGTCTAATAGGAACGTTTTCCGGTACTTTCAGGTAAGGGATTATATGCAGAGGAAGACCACGCTCCTGGCTCAGCTTTACAGGCCACATGTGGAGAAAAGAGTGCTCCGGTGTACGGGTGCTCTTTCAGTTAGTATTTTGCATCACTTACAGAAGGGATGTGCCTTTGGGATGTGGAGGGACTCTGTAGGACATGGAATCGGGAGCTAGGAGAGGATATTGCATTGGAAGTATGGGAAGATATATGGGAAAACGTAAGGAAAATTTCAATATGTAACAAAGCAGAGGTCATGCAATTGAAGATTTTACACAGGGCTCATTTGGCGCAAGAAAGGCTAGCTAAGTTCAAGAGAGGAGCGTCACCAGGGTGTCCCAAATGTAAAATTAGTATAGGCATTCTCCCACACTGTTGTAAGATCCAAAGATACTGGAGTGCTTGGTAAGAACATCCTGAGGATTGAAGTTCTTTTGCGGTTGCCAAATTTGCTCTCTCTGGGGGAACACGGGAAGAGACTGTGTAACATTCTTACCCACTGTGCGAGGAAGCACATTTTAATGAATTGGCCATTAGAAATGCCCCCAGGTCTTATGGGGTGGCATATGCTGGTGATGGAGCATCTCCCCCAAGACTACCTCACAAATATGGTGCACCACAAAACGGAATAATTTTACAAGACATGGCGGCCCTTTCTAAATTATATTGATGCAGACTTTTCAGCAATATTAATTAGGGGTGTGGTACAGCCATGGGAATCAGTCTGGGCACCCGTGGGGTCCTGTGAGGGGGAAATTGGGGGAAAAGAATATTGGGAAAATGACTTGTGCTTACAGGATTGGGAGCCTCAGTGGAGGTGTGGTGAGTGAAATAGAATAAAGTAATGTGATATAATCTAATTTAAGTTAATGTGCATTCAGTTTAATTTAATTTTTATTTAATTTGATTATAGTTTAGCTTAAGCTCAGCAGATATGGTTGTTCTGGTAGGGTAGTAGGTAGTTCATTATTAATAGCATTGTGATATGACATTGTTGTATTGCCTCTATCTTTCTGGACTTTGGTTTAGTTTTTTTCTGTGTCTCGATGTTTTGTAAAGGATTTGAAAAAGTTTCCAATAAAATATTTAATTAAAAAATTCTTGCCTTCCCCCATAACTATATTTGACATTTAAAAGTCAGATGAACTCAGCTTTGGAATATATTAAATGACCCCTAACTGCAGGGAGACATTTCTGAACTCAATTTCTCTTGCTAATATACCATTTGCCTTGATCATTGCTTGCTGCACCTCTGTGACAACTGGCATTGACTGGAGTAGAAAGCCTGAGTAGAAGGCAGCTGAGGCACCTTTGTACATCCACACATCATTCCTGATGAAGTGCTTGTGCCCAAAATGTTTGACTCTCCTGCACCTCGGATGGTGCCTGAACTGCTGTGCTGTGCCAGGACCACACTTTTCAACTCTGATCCCCAGCATCTGCAGTCCTCACTTGCTCCACATCCCAATATATCACCATTTAAACATTGCATCTCCTTTCTGCTTTTATTTCACAGGAAAGGCTACAACTGCACACTGTGTTACTGTATTTGCCATGTGTTTGCCAATTAAGACACAGACCTGAACCAACTTTGCTGAAAGTCGAGTTGAACACGAGAATGGAAAAGGGGGTGAGAAAAATGTGTTGTACTCACAGATGTTGGATAGAGGAAAGAAGTTGCAGTTGGGGTAAGGCTCAATCTTCATTCAGAGAGAGAGGAGCAGCAACGGCACCAACACAAACTCATGATCCAACTTCCGCATTCAGACAATGGGGGCAGGCTCCTTCCGGTCCTCCAGCACTTTCCATTGGCCCATCAAAACAATGTCGTGCGTCGTTCCCGCTGACAGCAAAGAGCATGCGCAGTATTCTACTGACACCGAGAAGAATGCGCAGTGCTTGCTGACACTGAGAAGCATGCGCAGTATGCCAAGTGGAGTTGCCGGTGCAACGGACAGATTTTCAGTGTCCAAATGCCAGTCGAAAAAAAGAAACGCGAGAGCCACAATTTGTTTTGTTTCCCTGGGGCTCAACACTTTATTCCTTTTTCATTTTGTCTGGCTGCTCAACATTTGTATGTCTTTTCCCCAGAGTAGAGGCAGTCCAAAACTAGAGGGGGATAGGTATAAGGTGAGAGGGGAAAGGTTCAAAAGGGACCGAAGAGCGTGGTATAGGTATGGAATGAGCTACCAGAGGCAGTGGTCAAGGCTGGTATAATTCCAACATTTAAAAGGCATTTGGATGGGTATGTGAATAGGAAGAGTTGAGAGGTATATGGGCCAAATAGTGGCAAATGGATCACTAGATTAATTTAGGATATATGGTCGGCGTGGACCGAAAGGTTTGTTCCCGTGCTGTGCAACTCTATGGCTCTATTTCTACATAATTTGAACCAATTTCACAAGACTAGGATTCGGCCCTTGCACCCTTCCAGCCTGTCCTCAACTGTGGCCTAACTACACAGATTTTTTATGGAAATTTCAAAAAGATGGCTGCAGCTTTTTTTTTCAACAATTGAATATGCTTTCAGACTTTACCGATGTTTCTGAGTACATCGTTTTAGCTATTCTCAATGTCAAAGATCAGCTATTTCTCAAATCAACCCCGCCTGTCTCCCAGGTAGAGTCATTACCATCCATTCTCTCTCTATGCTCAGAGGTCTCGAGGCAGGAGAAAGGATGGGGTTGGGGGTGCGGGGTCAGAGATTGGATGGGAGGCAGAGGCTTTGAGGGATAGACAAAAAGAAAATGGACACGAGGACAGACCATTGGGGATAGAGAAAGCCTGGAGGTGCACAGGTTGGGGGGTAGAGGGTTTGGCAGAGAGAGAGAATAGGGGGGTGCAGAATGTGAAGCGAGAGGAATTGGGGGTTGCAGAGTGTGGGGAGAGAGAATGGACGGGGGCAGAGTGTGGGGAGAGAAAGAGCAAAAATGAATGGCAGGAGAGGGTGGGGGAGAGAGCATGATTGTGTCAGAGAGTGGGGAGAGAGAGAGAGAATGAGTGTGGTGAGAGGGACTGGATACAGGAAGGCAGAGGGTGGGGAGAAAGAGAAGGGGAATAGATGGGGGACAGAGAGTAGATGAGAGACTGGACGGGGGCAGAGGGTATGGAGATAGAATGGAGGGGGTTGCAGAGAGTGGGGTAAGAAACAAGAGGGTGCAGAGGGTGGGATGTGTGTGTGAGAGAGAAGAGACGGGAAGCTCGGGATAGTGAGAGAGAATGGACGGGGGGGTGCTATAGGTGGCGATGGGTAAATGGACAGGGGACACTGAGGGGATGATTGGGTCTTGATTCAATGGGAAGGTGGTGAATGCATACCACCCACTCCCACCATTCCCCCCATTCCCAGGATCCCCTTCTCTGTACATGTGCAGTGCAGATTTTTGTAAGTGACACTACACAGAGTCTGGAACACTGTGTGAGCGCAGTCACCCTCATGTCCTGGCATCAGCAAACCACTGCCTTTCTCTTTTAAAAACTAAATAAAGACATGGGCGACATACTGGGGATGGAAGAAGTGGCTGAGAAAATGAACTGAGAGTCAGCGCTTTCAAGAGAGGGGAGCTGGGCAAAAACAGGAGGACGGAAGGATGAATTCGGTTTGGAATCCATCGAAAGGTGGAGGAATTGGGAGACAGATTTTGGGAAGAACATAGAGAAGGATGTTTCGTACAAACCAGAATTCTCTCATCTTATTTTTTGCCCTGCACTGCCAGCAGTGATCTGATCTCTCAAGGTATTAGCAGAGAAAGGGATTTGCTGTTCAGGCATGCACAAGGAATTTACTCAGGGCCTGAATATCAGCAGCATTTGAATCCAGGAGGGGAAATGTTTGTCTGCAGGAAAGTATTCCAAACTTGACATGCATCGAGAAGCCCCGCGATTACACGCAGCCTGCGTGGGAGTGCCCCAGGGTTCTGACTGTGGAGAGAACTTTCACTCTTTGGCGAAATGTGGACTGGGTATTCTCACTGTAGATGAGCCCTTCTTTGGATCGTTGAGGCTGCCAAGACACACTGACCCCGACACCGTGGAAACTCTGTGGAAGCAAATTCAATTTCTCAAATGGACTGAAGTGTTTTCACAGGCTCTATGTAGGGGCGCTATGATTCCCCCAACATGTCTGCAGCCTGGCTTCCAGCTCCATCTCTCTGAGCCGAAGGTCCTCCAGCATGTGTTTTCCCTAGTTTCCAGCATCCAGAACCTCCCACCTCCTGCAAATCGAAAGATAAGTCCCACTCTGCCCTCTCCAGTGTGTGTTGTGCAACTGCTTAATCAATTTTAGTGGACCAGCAGAGGCTGATAGCCAAGTTTGGAACCCATAAATAAGGATGGCCTCAACCAGGACCTTGGGTTCATGTCACATGACAGGTAACCCCACTTCACTGTCACTCTCTCTCACACACACAAAGGACATACACTCACATTCACACAGACCCCTCTCTCAGACACACACATATACCCCCCACACTCACACCCTCTCAGGCTAATACTCTATCTCACACACACACACTTTATCTAGCATGCACACACACACAAACAGACTCTCTCACGCACATGCCCACACTCTCACCCTCTTATGCACGCACAATTATATATCAGGCTTTGGGGTGACTTTGAATTTGCAGAATTATATTTGCAGATATATTTTGCTCAAAAAGCACACAATCTACAGGCAGACAATCCATGTGAGATTTTATAAATTTCTACTTTGGAAATAGAACCAGTCTGATTCAAGTTTGATATACAGACCTTAAGTTGTCTCGAGAATGTGTTTTCAAAGTTCTGGGATTTACATATGAATGAACCAAAACCTGCAACCCATTCTAAAAGAGAAAAGACTTAACAACAATCTAGGTTTGTTCAATACATCATTTCTGTTGCATGAAACTGCAACCTTTTGCTATAAATTCTCTTATGGTCCTGCTTCACAAACACCTGATGAAGGAGCAGTGTTCCAAAAGTTAGTGCTTCCAAATAAACATGTTGGACTATAACCTGGTGTTATATGATTTTTAACTTTGTTTCTTGTGAATACATCCCACACCGCCCAGTGCTGCCAGTAAACCTTACAATGCTGATGAAATGATGCGGTACCTGCACTCCGGAAAAATTTACAATATCTAACAATACTAGCGACTCATCCACTGCTCATTCACTGCTCATCCACATGACATTGGAAACTTAGTGCAGGAGTTTGAAAGAAATGAGCAGCTTTAAAACAAAAACCTGTTGGATTCACAGCTTTCAATGAGAGTCTGAGACCAGGGTTAAGTTCTGTTTAACCCAACTTTGCCATCCAACTTTGTTACAGTTTCAGATCTCCCCAGCAAAAAAGTGTATGAAAAGTAGCCTTTTTTAACAAAAAAGCAGCTCAAAGTGCACACACTCCTCCCAACTTCACTTCCTTTACTGTTGGTCAGCTGAGTTGTCCCTTTATAATTGGATCCTTGATCCAGCCTTAAGCCGAAGGACATATTGCCTCACTCAGCAATTTCAATCCAACTAAATTACTGCCACTCAATTGCCGTGTGTGTGTGTGTATGTGTATGTGTGTGTGGGGTGGTGGGGGGGGGGGGGAGGGCAGTTAAGAGTCAACCACACAGCTGTGGGTCTGGAGTCACGTGTAGAACAGACCGGGTAAAGGATGCAGCTGGGATGACTGAGTGAATCCTTTCCCACAAGGGCAGTTTCCTTCCCTAAAAAGGGCATGAGTGAATCAGATGAGAGTTTTTCCCCCTGAAAATGGTTTCATCATGAGATTCTAAACTCCAGATTTCTGACCGAATTCCAATTCTGCAACCTGGCACAGCAGGATTTGAACCTGGGAGTCCCCAGAACTGGGTTGAAAGTCCAGTCGATAATGACACTCAGCCGACATTCCTTCAATCCCCCTGCCATGGCACGTGAACTCGCAGGTGGGAGGAGCGGGTGAAGCCCTTTCCACACTGAGAGCAGATGGATGGCCTCTCCCCAGTGTGGACCCTTTGATGGATCAGCAGTGTAGATGACTGAGTGAACCCCTTCCCACACATGGAGCATGTGAATGGCCTCTCCCCGGTGTGAATCCGCTGGTGCCTCCGCACGTTGCTCACATGACTGAAGCTCTTCCCACTCTTGGGGCGGGTGAACCCAGTGTGGACCCGCTGGTGGGTCAGCAGAGAGTAAGAACCGACAAATCCCTTCCCACACTCAGAGCAGGTGAACAGCCTCTCCCCCACATGAACTCGCTGGTGTTTCAGGAGATGGATGCATTGATGAATCACTGTCCACACTGAGAGCAGGAGAACGGCCTCTCCCCCGTGTGGACCCGCTGGTGTGTCTGCAGCCGGGACGACTGAGTGAATCCTTTCCCACAATGGTGACAGATGAATGGCCTCTCCCTGGTGTGAACTGCACAGCCAACTGAAACTCTTCCCACACACTGAGCAGGAGAACGGCGTCTCCCCAGTGTGAACATGTCTGTGGGTGTCAAGCGCTGATGGGAAAGGGAATTATTTCCCACAGTCCCCACATTTCCACGGTTTCCTCTTTGGAGGGAGCTTTCCTTGTGTCACTCTGGGTTTGAAATTTAAAACAGAGTGGGTACACAGTCTCTCCCCAAAGTGAGGGGTGAGATTTTGATTCCCCAAACTGAGTAAATGGCTTGAAGCAGTTTGCACAGTCAGCGCACTGAATGTTCCTCACTCGGGTGTCTCAGTATTCTTCGAGGAGAAAGTGAGGACTGCAGATGCGGGAGATCAGAGCTGACAATGTGTTGCTGAAGAAGGGCTCGTGCCCGAAACGTCGATTCTCCTGCTCCTTGGATGCTGCCTGACCTGCTGCGCTTTTCCAGCAACACATTTTCAGCTCTGTCTCAGTATTCTTCCTGCCACAGTACTGTCCAAAATCTCTCAAGCCGACAAAAACAAACATTTCTTCTCGAATTGAATGGCTGCTGATATTCAAGTCCCAATGAATCAAGTGGCTCTGTCAGAAGTTGATGTATCATTTGTTTCCAGATTTCTTTCTGCATGTCTTCCTGCAAAAAAAAACCCACTAAGTTTGATCACTATCAGTACTATTAAATGAACATAACATCGGTGGCAATTCCTGTAGATTGCTAGATGCCTGCTGATCATATATTATGCAGGACACAGAAAGCCCTCATGCAGCCAGATAGCCTTAGGTGTGAATGGAGATAAACGTCATTTAGATGACAATGACCTGGACAAAGCTGCCGACAAAGGTGCTGGAAATGGAGCTGAATCAAGGATGTGATAATGAAATGTCAAAGCTGTTTGAGAAAGGAAAGCCGGTAAAGTTGCTGAATGACTTCCTGCTGGCCTAGTATATAAAAAAGATGACCATAATACATGGCATAAATCCATTACTGCATTAGAATGTTAAAAATCATAGCCACAAAGCTTTTACAACAGCCAACAATATCAGATACACACTATATGAAGCAACATGCGTCTACATTTTATATCAATGTGCCAATCCCTTAAAAACTGCTCAGTTCCATGAGAAACTACCCTTTTAATTGTGAACATGAGGAAAGAAGCAATCCTTTTCCAGGGTGCAAACTCTATGTGTGCCAAACTGAGGGAATACACAATGAAAATACCTTTGAGACAGAGAGCATCTGAGCACCTTTGGAGAGTCTGCTCCTTTCCTGGATTCACTCCAGTTACCACAAGTGAATAGTTTCCTCCTGTCACTCTCTCTAGCCCCCCTCCACCTCCCCCACCCCCAGATAAAGAATGGAAAGGGGGAGACATTGCTTTGCTCCCAGATGTTGCCCAGAGGGCGGGGGCTTCACTGTGAAACTGACAGGTTGTGACATCCACAATGGCAAGTGGGATGGGGGGGGGAGTTGGTGCGACAGTGGGCCCACACTGCACCTGCGCTGCCCTGTAGCTGAGGTCTGTGGGGAGGGGAGGGCACTTACAAACTCCCTTCGCTCTCCTCCAAGTTAATGCAGTTTGAGTTCAACCAGAGCACGTGATTTAATTTTAGCTTCACACTCACAGAAAACCACCTTCTCTGTGAATCCAGCCCTTTATTTTCCCTTCACTCCATGGAAATACTGATTTGTGAGACTCCAGGATTGAAGTTGCTACCGTATCTGCTACAGGGTGTTGGGTAAAAACTGTTTATTTTATGAACCATTTCAACTCAAACCCATCCTTGCCATTCAACTACTAATGTGTGGAATGAACTTCCTGAGGAAGTGGAGGATACAGGTACAATTAAAAGACATTTGTTTAAGTACATGAATAGGAAAGGTTTGGAGGGATATAGGCCAGGAGCAGGCAGGAGAGATTGGTTTAAATTGGGATTATGGTTGGCATTGACGGGTTGGACCAAAGGTCCGTTTCCAAGCTGTATGACTCGATGTAAGTTCATAGTCCCTTGAAAGTGGAGTCGCAGGTAGACAGGACAGTGCAGAAGGTGTTTGGTATGCTTGCGCTTTTTTGGTCAGTTTGGATGTAGGATTGGGAGGTCATGTTGCGACTGTAGAAGACATTGGTTAGGCCAGGTTTGGAGTGTTGCATGCAATTCTTGTACCAGTGATCCCACCCTGACACACCATAAACCAGAGAGAGTGACTGAAATTGACTCTGATACAGAATCAAATAATTAAATCCCTGCAGTGCAGGAAGAGGCCATTTAGCCCATTGAATGCATTGGGTATAGTAGTTGGAAGGTCACGTTGCAGCTGTACAGGACATTGGTTCAGCCAGTTTAGGAATGTTGCATTCGATTCTGGTCTCCCTGCTCTAGGATAGGAAAACTGTTGTGAAATCTGAAAGGGCACAGAAAATATTGATAAAGATGTCACCAGGGTTGGAGGGTTTATGGTATAAAGAGAGGCTGAATAGGATGGGGCTGTTTCTCTGGAGTGTCGGAGGCTCAGGGTGACCTTAAAGAGGTTCGTAAAGTCATAAGGGGCATGGATAGAGTAAATGGTCCAAAGGAAGTGGTGGAGTCTGGTACAATTAAAACATTTAAAAGGCATCTGGATGAGTGTGTGAATAAGAAAGATTTGGAGGGATATGGGTCAAATGCTGGCAAATAGGTCACTAGATTCATATAGGAAAGCATAGATGTATTGGATTAAAAAGTCTGTTTATATATCTCTATGTATATTTGATAACAGATGCTTTATTTCTGTTGATGTAAATATCGTTATAAATCATAGCTGGGTACTAATACTTAGATGCAAGGGAGAGGGAATTTCTCAAGTGGGGCGCAAGAGGAATCCTGGGAGACCCCTAATTCTGGTTTACTATCTAATGAACAAACTTTAAGCATGAGCACCAAATGTTCGTTTATGTCTAATTTTGTTTCATTGTCCTTGTTTTATTCCCTGCTACGATGACTCACTCAGCCTGGATGGTTGACAGGCTAAGAAATGTGGGTTGGGCCTTGATTGACTGAATGTTTTATTATTCTGGAAGCTGTAAAAGGGGGTCAAAGGCTTCAGCAGAAATCCAGCAGAGCTGAGAACAGATGACATTTCACTCTGTGAGAACAGGGAGATCAACAGGAGAACAGTGAAATAAGGACCTGAAATCTGAGCTGACACCATACTACTCTGTGATCTGTGCTTCGATTAGCAGGGCCAACCCTCTACCTTTACTGACCTTCCCATTCAATTTTAATACCATGTACCCCCTCAATATTCAGGATCCAATCCTTGGCATCCTGAAGCCATGCCTCTGTCAGGAGTCTTAGATCATATTCTCTTCAATGTGTACAGTCAATTCATCCACTTTTGTTACAATGCAGCACACATTCAGACATACAGTCTTCAGTTTCGATTGTTGTGATCTTTTCAATCCAGTTTTGATTGTTGGGACACTTACTCTCCTTGTCCCTTTCTATCATTCTCTAATGTTCATTTTCCACATCATTACATTGCTCACCTGCCTTGATTTGAATTGGCCGTGAGAAATTCAGGTTTATCCATTCACAGGAATAGAAACAGGAGTCGGCCATTTGGCCCATTGAGCCTACTCCACTATTCATAAAGATCATGGATGACCTATCCATCGTCTCAGCTCCACTTATCTGCACTATCCCGACTACACTAAATTCCTCCCTTGCAAAATCCCGTGGAACTGTGTCTTGAATATGTCTACTTCTCTTGCTTCTTGGGCAAGGAATTCCATGGCTTCACCACTCTCTGGGAAAAGCAATTTCTCCACCTCTATCTCCTCCACTCTCCCTAATCTAGTGACCTAGTCTCAACTACCAGCAGAAATGACTAGATAAACTGGGGCTGGGTGGCATGCTCTTTGGATGGGTCAGTGTGGATTTGATGGGATGAATGGCCGGTTTCCACACAGGAGGGCTTCTATGATTAACCGCAGATCACAAACCCAGAATCTCCCACCTTCTACAAATGGAAAGACAAGTCCCACCCTGCCCTCTTGTGTGTGTGTTATCTAACTGCTTAATCATTTCTAGTGAATCCAGCCCACACCTCCCACTGCTGCCTGTAACCTTTACAATGCTAATGAAACAATTCAATACCTGCAGTACTGAAAATCTTAAGGCTTCTAATGATACCAGTTACTGATTCACAGTTCCTTCTGATGTACAGCATTGGAAATATAATGGTAGAGGCTGAATGCAATGAGCAGTTTAAAACAAAAACCCACCTAACCCTTCACTCAGCTCAGGACGCTTTACTTAAAACACTTCTTCCTCACAATTCAACAACTTCCCGTTTTCCACCAAAATCCTAGATGCACTCACTCACTCAACTGCTGTCTCACAAATGAAAGATTTCATTGTAGCTTCTGCTCCCAGAAAGGGCAAAACATCTTTGAAAGTTGCTCTGAAAGTCCAGTCTTCACAACGACATTTCTGCTTTCCTTCAGTTGAAATTGTCTGTGCTGACCAGATATTCCGAATTAACATAGTCCCATTTGTCAGCACTTAGCCTGTATCCCTCTCAATTCACCCTACTACCAGATGCCTTTTAAAATATTGTAATTATACCAGCCTCCACCACTTCATCTGGCAGCTCATTACATGCTCGATTCACCCTCGGTGTGAGATAGTTGTCCATAAGGTTCCTTTTAAATATTTCCCCTCTCACCTCAAACCTATACCCACTGGTTTTGGACTCCCCTACTATGTGGACAAGGTCTTGGCTATTCACCCTATCCATGCTCCTTATGAACTTCTATAAAGTCACCCCTTAGCCTCCAATGCTCCAGGGAAAACAGCCCCGACCTATTTAGCCTCTCCATATAGCTCAAACCCTCCAACTCTGGCAGTAGCTTTGTAAATCTTTGTCAAACCCTTTCAAAGGTTCACAACACTTTTCCTGTAGCAGAGTAACCAGAACTGAACACAGTATTCCAAAAGTGGCCTAATCAATGTCCTGTACAGCTGCAACATGACCTCCCAACATCTGCACGGAACTGCACTGACTTATAAAAGCAAGCATAACATACTACATTCTTCGCTAGCCTGTCTACCTGCGACTCCACTTTCAAGAAAATATGAAGCAGCACTCCAAGTTATCTTTATTCAACAACACGCCCCATTAACTTTGCAGATCCTGCCCTGATCTGTATTTCCAAAATCCAAATTTCAAAATGGGGCTGAAAATCTTAATTGCCGTGATTGAATGGTGGAGTAGATCTGATGGGCTGAATGTCCTAATTTCAGCACCTATGTCGTATGTTCTCTTGTCCTGGACTCAGAGGGAGAGAATTGGGAGCAGGAATAGGTCATTTGGCCCTTCCAGTCGGCACCAACATTCAACAGTTCATAACTGGACATGAGTATACCTGCATCCAGGTGGATAGGCTGGGATTTTTTTCAGGATAAAGTGAGGACTGCAGATGCTGGAGATCAGAGCTGAAAACGTGTTGCTGGAAAAGCGCAGCAGGTCAGGCAGCATCCAAGGAACAGGAGAATCGACGTTTCGGGCATCAGCCCTTCTTCAGGAATGAGGAAATTGTGTCCAGCAGGCTAAGATAAGAGGTAGGGAGGAGGGACTTGGGGGAGGGGCGTTGGAAATGCGATAGGTGGAGGGAGGTCAAGGTGAGGGTGATAGGCTGGAGTGGGGTGGGGGCGAAGAGGTTAGGAAGAAGATTTCAGGTTAGGAAGGCGGTGCTGAGTTTGAGGGATTTGACTGAGACAAGGTGGGGGGAGGGGAAATGAGGAAACTGGAGAAATCTGAGTTCATCCCTTGTGGTTGGAGGGTTCCCAGGCGGAAGATGAGGCGCTCTACCTCCAACCGTCGTGTTGCTATGGTCTGGCGATGAAGGAGTCCAAGGACCTGCATGTCCTTGGTGGAGTGGGAGGGGGAGTTGAAGTGTTGGGCTAAGGTGTGGTTGGGTTGGTTGGTCCGGGTGTCCCAGAGGTGTTCTCTGAAACGTTCCACAAGTCGGCGGCCTGTCTGCATTTTGGCTGAAAAAAATCTTCCTTATCTCATCCCAGCATTTCTTGCCACAGAGAACTGTGCGGCAGAGTTCATGTATATATTTCCCTGTATGGTATTTTGTAAATAACATTCGTTTGCTGGTTGTTTGTATCGTGTATTTCAGGTTCGTTAGCCGCTGTTCAAGTGTGTTGGGAGGTTTGTGGGCGACCATGATGCTGAGAGGTTTAAGTTGTCTGGACGTCATTTCACAGATGTATTTAATGTAAAGTAATGTGGCTAGATTTTCTGCAGACGTTGTGTCTACTTGTGTCAGTCTGTTGATGTGAAATTGGCACACTGTGTTTATTGGGTAGGCAAAAGTGAGGACTGCAGATGCTGGAAACCAGAGTTTAGATCAGAGTGGTGCTAGAAAAGCACAGCAGGTCAGACACCTTCCGAGGAGCAGGAAAATCGACGTTTCGGGCAAAAGCCCTTCATCAGGAATAGAGGCAGGATGCCTCCAGGGTGGAGAGATAAATTAGGGGTGGGGCTGAAGGTAGCAAAGAGTACAATAGGTGAATGGGGGTGGGTATGGAGGTGACAGGTCAGAGAGGAGGGTGGAGCGGATAGGTGTGAAGGGAGATTGGCAGGTAGGACAGGTCATGAGGATAACGCTGAGCTGGAAGGTTGGAACTGATGTAAGGTGGGGTGAGGGGAAATGAGGAAACTGATGAAGTCCGCATTGATGGCCTGGGGTTGAATTTATCTGAGGTGGTCTCGTGGTTTGGCTTCGGCGCTCTTACCGCCGCTGTCTGGAAAGCAATTTTCGGGGGGTTTATAGGTTGCCCGTTCTTCTTAAATGCGCTGCACAGTTATTTATTGATCTTCGTAGTTCCTGGGTGCTGCAGTGTGTCGTGGCTCGTTGAGATACTGTCCTGATTCAGATTTGTTTGTATGTGTAGGGATGATTGCTTCTGTCGTTAAGTTCTTGGTTCGCGTGCGTTGTTTTCCGGTAGACGCTGTTTTGAATTTACCATTGACTGTTCCCTCTACTGTGACATCTTGAAATGGCACTTTGTTGTTGTTCTCCTCTTTTGTGAATTTTATGCCAGTAAGGAGATTGTTGATGGTGTTGTAGGTTTCCTCTAATTTGTTTCATTTTCTGATGACAAAAGTGTCATCGTTGTAGCGGTCCCAAAGTTTGGGTTGGATCGTCGAAAGCTCTGTTTGTTCGAGTCTCTGCATTATTGCTTCTGCTAGGAATCCTGATACTGGTGGTTTCATGGGTGTTTCGTTGATTTGTTTGTCGGGCTTGTTACTGAATATGAAGTGGATGGTAAGGCACAGTTGAACGAGGTTGACAGTGTTATCTTTGCTGATGAAGTTGGTGCTGTGTTTGTATCTTTGGTTCTTCGAGTAGTGTCTTCAGTTTTCTTTGGCCACGTTGATGTTAATGGATGTGAACAGGGCTGTTATGTCAAAGGACATCATTATTCCATCCCCTTCTATCTCAGTGTCTTTGGTGTTTAGGAATTCTTGGATGGAGTAAATGGAGTGGAGTGAATCTTCGACTTGGTTGTTTTAGTCTTCAGTGGAGGCCTTTGACTAGTCTGTACATTGGTGTTCCAAGTAGTGAGACTATGGGCCTGAGGGGGTTGGGGGGGGGGCGGGGGGGGCGGGGGGGGGGGGGGTGGCTCCTGGTTTGTAAAGGAGGAGAACAACAACAAAGTGCCATTCCTAGATGTCACAGTCGAGCGAACAGTCAATGGGGAACTTCAAACTAGCATCTACAGAAAAACAACACACACAAACCAAATACTTAACCACAGAAGCAATCATCCCAACACCCACAAAAGAAGTTACATTAGGACATTATTTCAACGAGCCACTACACTCTGCAGCACAGAGAAACTACGAAGAACAAAAGAGAAATACGTATATAGTGTATTTAAGGAGAACGTGTCCCCAATAAAACCAGTCCGCCGATTTCTCATTGATGCTTCCAAGCTGACACTCAAAAATTCGGTTTTTCCCTCCATTCTTTCCTGTTTATTTTTGTGGATTTTTTAAAGCTTCCTCTGACTGAGTATTGGAGTTGGGAAGTTATGTTGTGGCTGTACAGGACATTGGTTAGACCACTTTTGGAATATTGTGTGTTATTCTGGTCTCCCTCCTATCAGAAGGATATTGTGAAATTTGAAAGGGTTCTGAAGCACCAATGGGTCCACAGAGGGGAAGAGGCCCTTCTGCTGCCCTGAGTGTGGGAAGGCCTTCAGTGATTCCTCTGCCCTGCTGACGCACCAGTTGGTCCACACCGGGGAAGGCTGTTCTCCAGCCCCAAGTGCGAGATGGCCTTCAGCAGTTCTTCCCACCTCCTGAGACACCAGTGGGTCCACACTGAGGAGAAGCCGTTCTTCTGCCCCGAGTGCAGGAAGGGCTTTGCTCTTTCCTCCGACCTGCTGGCCCATTGGTGGGTCCACATGGGGGAGAGGTCGTTCATTTGCCTTAAGTGCAATTCCTGCAATTCCTCATGCCCTGCTGAGGCATGAGTCCATTCACACCGGGGAGAAGCCGTTCTCCTGCCCCGAGTGTGGGAAGGGCTTTACCCGCTCCTCCACACTGCTGAAGCACCAGCTGATCCACCCGGGGAGGGTGGGGGCGGAGGGCGGTGGCGGAGCGGGTGAGGCCATTCTGCTGCCCTGAGTGCGGGAAGGCCTTCAACAATTCCTCCGCCCTGCTGAAGCACCAGTGTGTCCACACCGGGGAGAGGCCCTTCAGCTGGCCCGAGTGTGGGAAGAGGTTCATATTTTCCTGTAACTTGTGGAAGCACCAGTGGGGGCACCAACGCTCCCAGCAATCAGATCCCACCGGTGACGCTGCCTTGGGTCTCACTCCAGGACTGAACCTCCTGCCAGTTCTGACAGTGAGTGCAGTGGGAGAGTAGGTGGGCTGTGTTTGTTTTCTGCTGGACAACAATTGCCTCCCCTACACCCCACAACCACAACCTCATGGTGGCTCACGAATTGCACTGCTGCCTCATGGCACCAAGAACCCAGGAATAATTCCACCGTTCGGGGTCTGTGTGCAATTTAGGGAGGGTAGGAAAATGGATCTGACTGGGTTACTCTTCGGAAAATCAGTGCAGATGTGTTGGGCTGAAGGACCTGTTTCCACATTGTAGGAGTTCTACGATCCTATGAGCTTTGCTGTCAGTGGACAATGCTGCTCATTGAGCCAGGGACTGCCCATTGCCAAATGAAATGATCCAGAGAAACCTAAGACCGCAAGACCATCAGAGCAGAAGTTAGGCCATTCGGCCTGTCGAGTCAACTCTGTCATTCATTAGTGACAAAAGTAGCGCAGATGAGATTAGCGTCAGTGTGAAAACAGGCCATTTGTCTCAACAAGTCCATACCGACCCTCCGAAGGGTAACCCATCCAGACCCATTTCCCTCTGACTAATGTACCTAACTCTGTGGACAATTAAGCATGGCCAATCCACAAGACCTGCACATCTTTGGTTTATGGAAGAAAACAGGATCACCCAGAGAAAACCCACACAGACGCTGGGAGAAAGTGCAAACTCCTCACATACAGCCACCCAAGGCTGCAATCAAACCTGGGCCCCTGGCACTATGAGGCTGCAGTGGTAACCACTGAGTCACTACATACTGCGTGCAAAAGAAGGAAAGCAAGAGGTTGGGAGGATACAGCAAGCCAGGCAGCACCAGGATGTGGAGTAGTCAGCGTTTTGGGTATTAACCCTTCTTCAGGACTGAAACGTTGATTTCTCTATGAGAAACGATTTACGAGAATGTTGCTGGGGGTTGGAGGATTTGAACTGCAGGGAGAGGCTGAATAGGCTGGGACTGTTTTCACTGGACCATCAGAGGAAGAGGAGTGACCTAGTAGAGGTTACAAAATCATGAGGGGCATGGACAGGGTAATAGACAAGGTCTTTTCCCTGGGATGGGGGAGTCCAGAACTAGAGGGCAGAGGTTTAGTGTAAGAGGCAAAATATATTACATGGACAACTTCTTCATGCAGAGGGTGGAATATATACGAAATGAGCTGCCAGAGAATATGGGTCAGGTGCTGTCAAATGGGAGTAGATTAATTTAGGATATCAGGTCAGCATGGACAAGTTGGACCGAAGGGTCTGTTTCCATGCTGTACATGTCTCTGACTACTGGTCCCGATGTAACTTTAAAATAGAGTCCAAGTAACTTTGAATAGTTCAATCTTGTTGAGCTCACCTCCTCAAAAGTTTCAAATGAATCCCTCTGAGAGATACTGTTTAAACGTGCTGAGTTGGACAAAGTATCCCATCAAGTTCAACATAAACAAAGAAGTCAGAAGTCAGAACTACAAGGGAACCAGAACTGAGAGAGATCTAGGGTTGCGGGTTATTAGCTCCTAGAAAATGGGGTCGTGGGCAGACAGGGTGGTAAAGAAGGCTTTTGGCATGCTTGCTTTCATTGGTCAGAGCATTGAGCACAGGAGTTGGGACGTCTTGTTGCAGCTGTCACACATGCCACACAACAACGATAGGCGTGGCCCTGCCCCCCTCTGACTGGCTGTCCCTTTAAATATCTGGGGGAAGATTAGACCCACCTGCCTGTGTTTGGCTCATATGTACTTATCCAAATAATTTTAAACATTGTAACATTACCTGCATACACTACTTCCTCTGACAGTTCATTCTTCACACGAACCACCTTCAATGTAAAAAACGTTGCCCCCACCCCCGTCCTTTTTAAATCTCTCATCTTAAAAATATACTCCCAAACTTTGAACTCCCCTATCCTTCAGGAAAAGACACTGGTTATTCACCTTAGCTTTGTCCCTGATGACTTCATAAACCTCCATAACCTCCATCCTCAACCTTCTACACTCCAGTGAAAAATGTCCCAGCCTATGCCGTTTATAAATCATTCTGGCAACATCATAGTTAAAAAAAGGTGAGCTTTAAGAATTGACTGAAAGGGCAGTGAAGATTCAACCAGCTAACAGTGGGTCTGAAATCACATGTAGATCAGGTTCGGACAGCAGGAAACCAGATAAGATTTTACAACAAACCACAACAGTTTCATCATTAGATTCTTAATTCCAGATTTATATTGAATCCAGATTCCACCATCTGCCATGGTAGATTTTGAACCCAGGTCCCCAGAACATTACCTGGGTGAATAGTCTGGTGCCAAGAAAGTCAGCCATCCCCTCCCCTGGACACATTGGCTTATTGTGCTTAGAGGTAACAAAGGAGCAAGAGGTTTCAGCAGCTGCAAAGTTGTTGATATTACACAAGGGAACATCAGCATTCTCATTAATGGCACATACTGAAGCCAGGACCCTGTTTCAGAGGTAAGGGCTCGGGAACCATACGAAATAGGAACAGCAAAATTCCATTCAACCCCTTGAGCCTGCTTCTCCATTCAATAGGATTTTGGCTGATCTGACATTCTCCACATGCAGTTTCCTGCCCTTTTCCTGTAACTGTTCATCCCCCGACTGATCACGAATCTGGTAAAAACAATGACTGCAGATGCTGAAAACCAAATACTGGAAGAGCACAGCGATCCGAGTTTTAAGTGTGATATGAAGGCTGTCAACAGAGTTATTGGGACGGGGGAGCGGGGAGCTCAGGTCGAACTTGGGGACTAAAACAATGGCTTCACACTTCACAATATTTAACTAAGGGAATGTTTATAGTTTATAGCTAAAAATTCTTGAAGAAGGGCTCATGCCCGAAACGTGGGTTCTCCTGCTCATGGGATGCTGCATGACCTGCTGCGCTTTTCCAGAACACGTTTTCTGCTCTGATCTCCAGCATCTTCAGTCCTGACTTTCTCTGAGAGAATCCCATGGAGTCTCACAGAGTGACACAGATGTACAGCACGGAACAGACCCTTCAGTCCAACTCATCCATGCAGCCCAGATATCCTAACCTAATCTAGTCCCATATGCCAGCACTTGGCACAAATCCCCATAAAACCTTCCTATTCATATACACGTCCAGATGCATTTTATATGCTGTAATTATACAGCCTCCACCACTTACTCCAGCAGCTGATGCCATCCATGCATCACCCTCTGCGTGAAAAGGTTGCCACTTAAGTCCCTTCTATATCTTTCCCCTCCCCTCCCTAAAACTATGCCCTGTAGTTCTGGACTCCCCCATCCCAGGGAAAAGAACTTGTCTATTTGCCCTCTCCATATCCCTCATGATTATATAAACCTCTATAAGGTCACCCCTTAGCATCCGACGCTCCAGAGAAAACAGACTATTCAGCCTCGCCCTACAGCCCAACCCTCCAATCCTGGCAACATCCTTGTAAATCTTTTCTGCACCTTTTCTAGTCTCACAACATCTTTCCAATAGGAACCAAACCAAAATTACATGCAATATTCCAAACGTGGCCTGACCAAAGTTCTGTACAGTGGCAACATGAGCTCCCAACATCTATCCTCGATGCTCTGACCAACAAAGGAACGCACACCAAACGCTTTCTTTACTACCCAAATGCCTGCGTCTCTACTTTTAAGGAACTATCAACCTGAACTCCAAGGTCTCTTTGCTCAGCAACACTTCCAAGGAACTTACCATTAAGTGTAAAAGTCCTGCTCTGATTTGGTTTTCCAAAATGCAGCACCTCATATTTATCGACATTAACCTCCATCTGCCACTTCTCAGCCCTTTGGCCTATCTGATCAACGTCCCGTTGTAATCTGAGGTAACCTTCTTTGCTGTCCACTACACCTCCAATTTTGGTGTGATCTACAAACTTACTAACGATACCTCCTCCGTTCACATACAAATCATTTATAAAACTGACAAAAAGTAGCGGACCCAGCATCGATCCTTGTGATACACCATTGGTCACATGCCTTCAGTCTGAAAAGCAACCCTCCATCACCACTCTCTGTCTTCTTTCTTCTAGCCAGTTCTGTATCCAAATGGCTCGTTGTCCCTGCATGCCATGCGATTAAACCTTCTGCACCAGTCTCCCATGAGGAAACTTGATGAACGCCTTCCTGAAGTCCACATAGATCACATCCATTGCTCTGCCCTCATCAATCCACTTTGTACTTCTTCAAGAAACTCAATCATGTTCGTAAGACATGACTTCCCAAGCATAAAGCCATGCTGACTATCCCTAATCAATTCTTTCCTTTCCAAGTGCATGTAAACTCTGTCTCTCAGGATTCTCTCCAAAAACTTGCCCGTCACGGATGTCTGGCTCACCGGTCTATATTTCCCTGGCTTTTCCTTACTTTCTTAAATAGTAGCACCATGTTAGTCACCCTCTAGCCTTCCGGCACCTCACCTGTGACTATTGATGATACAAATATCTCATTGAGAGGCCCAGCAATCACTTCCCCAGTTTCCCACAGAGTGAAAGGGTACTCCTGATCAGGTCCTTGGGATTTATCCACTTTTATGCATTTCAAGATATCTAGCAATTTCTCATCTGCCATATGGACATTTTTTTTCAACATGTCACCATCTACTTTCTCACATTCTATATATTCCATGCCCTTCTCGACAGTAAACACTGATGCATAATATCCGTTCAGTATTCCCGCCCCCCACCCCGCCACGATCTACTGCAGCTCCACACAAAGGCCGCCTTGCTGATCTTTGTGGGGCCCTATTCTCTCCCTTGTTATCCTTTTGTCCTTAACGTATTTATAAAAAAAACCCTTTGGCTTATCCTTAACTCTATTTGCCAAAGCTATCTCATGTCCCCTTTTTGCCCTCATGATTTCCCTCTTAAGTATGCTCGTACTGCCTTTATTCTCTTAGGATTCACTCGATCTCTTTGTTGATACCTGACGTATGCATCCTTCTTTATCTTAACCAAAATCTCAATTTCTCTGGTCATCCAGCATGCCCTACACCGACCAGCCTTTCCTTTCACCCTAACAGAAATATGCTGTGTGTGGACTCTTGATATCTCATATTTGAAGGCCTCCCATTTTCCAGCAGTCCTTTAACCTGCGAACAACTGCCCCCAATCAGCTTTTGAAACATCTTGCCTCATACTTGAGTCTTCCTCCAATTTAGAACTTCAACTTTTAGATCTGGTATATTATTTTCAATCACTATTCTATTGTTAATAGAATTATGTTTGCTGGCCCTTACGTTTCGCACACTCGCCAGTATGTCCATCCTCATTGTGAATTAGAAAATTTCCTTGTACACACTTGACAAATTTCTCTATTTGGCGGATAAGTAAATGGGCAGGAGTTATACCTTGGGTCAACTCTTCCTTCATTCCTATCAACCCTAACCCAATAGTCCAACGGCACTTTACCTTGCAACTGCCGAATGTCTGACACCAGCCCATTTACCTCCTCCCTCCTCACTATCCAAGGGCCCAAACTTACCTTCCCGGTGAAGCAGCACTTTACCTGCTCTTCACACAACCCAATCTACTGCATTTGCTGCTCACAATGTGGTCTCATCTACAATGGGGAAAACGAAGCCTAAAACTGGGTGACTGCTGCACAGAACATCTACGTTCTGCCCGCAAAAAGAACCTGAGCTTCTAGTTGCCTGCCAATTCCCCACCCCACCCTATTCCCTGGCCAACATCTCTGTCTCAGGTTTACTGTAGTGTTCCAGCGAAGTTCAGCACCAGCAGAACGAAGAGCACCAAATATTTCACTTGGGGACCATACATCCTCCGGTCGCAATATCGAATTCAATAATTCTAGGGCCTGAACTCCATAGTATCCTCATCCCTTCCACACACACCAAGCCTTGTTATCACACAGTCTGTCATTACACACTACCTATTATTAGCCACGAACAGTCTCCATTCACCCTCCCACGCAGATCGTTATCAACTCCCTTTCCTGTCCAACAGTTCTTCCCTCGCTTTGGGCTCTGTCCTGATCTATCATTTACTGCATCCGCCTTCCTCCCACAATATCTCCTGCATATAAACCAACGTTTTCCCAATCGCCATCAGTTCTGTGAAAGGGTCACCAGTAACTCCTGTTTTTTTGTTTCTGATATACAGGATCCGCAGTTCTTTCAGCTTTTTATTGAGGTAGAGTTGGAAATTGTTTCGAGAGACAGAAGGAGAGGTGGGAGAGACAGAACAGACATGAACTGTTGATCTCCGTTGTCGTTCATAACGTAAAATCATTGCGGCGCGATCACCTTCCTTAAGCATGAATAGAGCTCACAAGGCACCTAGTGAGCTTGTGGCGCAACGGTAGCGCGTCTGACTCCAGATTAGAAGGTTGCGTGTTCGAGTCACGTCAGGCTCACTGACGTCGACTTCTTACATTTCAAATCAAGAAAGGAGTGCGTTCACTCCGGATATCTGTTGAGCCAAATCTTCTTTTCGGAAACTTTCGATCTCACGTGAATCTTTGCTGTCAGTTTGATTTGTGAACACTGTGTCAGGGAGGTGGTGTGCCCATTGTTTGGGTAAATGCTCAGCTCCCCGGGTTCATCACGGGATTTAAACACAGCCGCCTCCCTCTGGGCAGTCGCTTCGTTCAGTTGGTGACAGCGCGGTGTGAATAACATAATACCAATATTTTTACAACATAATCCAGAGACTCCCAGCTTTATGTTTCAATCTTTCAAGCTTTCAAGGGGAGTGACAGCGAGTTCAGATAGAAATGTTTCCCACCAAATGCAAATCCTTTCCTCTCACTGGACACAGTTAAAATTATCTTTATTCAACAGAAGGAGCGGAAATTACAGTCTGACGACCCATCTCCACATTAACGGTGAGCCTGAATTTTATA
Source organism: Chiloscyllium punctatum (assembly GCF_047496795.1). NCBI lineage: Eukaryota > Metazoa > Chordata > Chondrichthyes > Orectolobiformes > Hemiscylliidae > Chiloscyllium > Chiloscyllium punctatum. The sequence continues at coordinate 58,184,124 of NC_092774.1, read as the reverse complement.
AACGGTGTCAGGAAAATCCAATGGCGGACACTGATTTGGTTCAATCGATTTTTTTGCCAAGTGTAATTCACCGAGAGGCTGCTGCTGTGTGAAACAGCGTGGGGAATTAATGCAGGGCCTCCTGCGCATGGAACACACCACAACTGATGTGTTTCACCTTCACCAGTTTATTCCTATCTCGGAGAAGAGAGGTTTGATGATTCGGATCATAGCAGCCAGACAGATAACAGGAGAAGAGCACTCAGCCCTTCACAAGCTTGTCACAACAGCTGGGTCATCGTGACCCGTGTATCAGTATGGGATAGTAATCTGCATCTACTGACTGGAAGCACAGCAAATTGGAGTGCTAGTGGGACGATCAAACAGGAGAAAACGGCTTCGAACTATCAACTGGAGTGGCTCCCAATGCGCAACTCCGCTCACCTCAACTGATAACTGTAAACAAATTACTCAGTGATTCAAAGGAATACTCGGTTTTGAATATGCACTGTGGCATTTACCTTCGAGAATGATGTCAAAACACCTTCATTGCTGTGATGGAGTATCCTGTTGGGCAGAATATATCCGTTGTCAAATTTCCTATGTTCTGTTGATCCAACTCCGATTTCACTCAGAATCACAAAATGTGTGACAGCGCAGACTGAGGCCATGCAGCCCACCTTAGCTCTGCTGGTTCAACACAATATGTAAATAAGTGTCTCATTGTGTCGCCTTCTCCCTGTAAATCTGCACATTGTTACATTGAACATGCCGACCGAATTCCCTTTTGTGTCCATTGAATCTGCCTCTTTGTCACTGTCAGACAGCGACTTACTGACCCCACTCCCTGTGCGAAAACGGTATTCCTAATGTCACTTTTACTTATTTTCCTGATGACTTTCAATCTCTGCCAAATCGTTCTCGACCCTTTCAGGCCTGGGAGGATTTTCACTGCATTATTTCTTCTGTCTAAAACCCTCATGACGTGGAAAACTTCAATCAGACCAGCTTTCAGCCCTCTGTTCTCTAAAGAGAGCTGCCCCAAACTTTCCAATCTCCCTTCATTGCTGACATTCCTCAGGATGGCACCACTCACGTTAACCTGTTCAGCGCCGTCTGCACTTACTTCACTTCCCCGCTTTCTGAATTATCACCCTCAGAATTGAGCGTAATACAGGTGGAGGATTCATTCAGACTCGGATTGCGCGGGCGAAAAATCTGCAAGACTTGTTCTCACTTTCAACACGTGTTTCCCTTCGCCGTGTTCACTGCAATGGCAGCTCTTCACTGTCCCTAATTCAGGGAGTCCGATCTTATTTAACGAAGCGGCTTTTTGAGAAAATTCATCGGGCATTTTTGCTCAGGTCAATTTAACGAATGATGTTTCGACTGGGATTGGAATCCGGAAACTCTCACACGGCTGCATTCGCTACAACACCCAAAGCTAGAATCATATCCCAGACTAACGAGGCACCAGCCATGGATGCATCCACCTCCGGAAGCAGCTGAGACTTGCTCATTATGGAATACATTATGCATTGCTCCCAGAATTGCAACTGGGGAAGAGTTTCAAGATCATCTGCTTCTCAATCTGTCTCCCTGCTCCCAGGACGCTGCTGTTTGTCTCGTCCCCAGGGATCCCGCTCTCCCCACTGGTGGATAACTGAACCATTTCATTTCTACTTACAAGCTGTGCTGGTGGAAGGCAGAGCCCATTCACTCTTCTGCTCTCTCTCACTATTACGTGAGGCAGGTTAAGTCAGTTACAGTCATGCGTAGGAAATGGGCAACTTTGAACTTGATCCAAAGGTCTTGTTAACGGAGAGACAGAAAGATGCTGTGCTGTCGGGACAGAGAGAAATGGACACCGGAGACTCTTCCCTCAGGTAAATTGGTATGAGTACATTTTTGTGCAGCCTGCTTGGTGTTCAGAATTTGTTTTGACACAGCAATCCTGCAAAAAGTCTTTTATTACACGGGCGTTGGTTTCTTTACTGCGGGAAGTGGACAAAAACAGCAAGTCACGTGTTTCAACTTCACCGGTTCATTGCCATCTGAGAGAAGAGATTTCACACGAAATCAGGACACACCGACAAAGAACAGGGCAATACAACTCAGAGCTCCACAATGGTGCCAGCACAACTGCGTAAATTTGACTTGTGTATCGATGTGACATAGTTAACTCAGATACTCGAAGTTTGGGAAGCAGATGACAAGGCAAGGAACAGAACAGAGCGCCGTTATACGGGAAAGCTGCTAAAGACGACATTGAGTGAATAGGAGAAAATGGTTTCGCTTCTGGGTTATGATTCCAGCATGCACCCGCTGTGCCATTCTCCTGCATTGCAGTTGTCATGTGCTGTTGTGCAGACATATCGTCGATGTGCAAGTATAAACTCAGAGAGCAATGTACATTTGAGACTCTGAGCCAGCTGAAACTTTCTCAGTGTGAAATACATTCCACTTTGCCCCAAGAATTGCAAGCAGCAAAGCGTTTCCAGAACATCTACTTGTCATTCTGTCCCCGAGACGCTGATGTTTGTCTCATCCCCAGGAACTGGACTCTACACTGGCGGATAATTAAGCCAATTTGTTTCTACTTGTACGCTTTTCTGGAGGGAGGGAAGAGTCCATTCGCTCTTCTGCTCTCTATCTCTCAATCCCTTGGGGTGAGAGGTTTCACTTACACTAATGCGTGGGACGTGAGTAACTTTGATTATGAATTTCCTCCAAACGTCTGTTATCGGAGAGATAGAAAGATGCTGTGCTGGCGGGGCAGAGAGAAATGGACACCGAGGACACTTCCCTCAAGTAAATTCATATGAGTACATTGTTGTGCAGCCTGCTTGGTGTTCAGAATTCGTCTTCAAGCAGAAATCTTACGGAAAGTCTATTGCAAAATGGGCATCGCTTTCATCGCTGCGACCGCAAAGCAGTTAACATCTGAGCCCCAAGTGTCCCAGATGAAGAAAATCCGAGTGAAACCTTCACTCACTGAGAGTCATCCCCACGGCCCCGAGCTGAGGGACTGCATGCGGTCCAACACGGAAGGGACGGTTAAAAATGAACCAGATTTTCTCCCTCAGCCTCTTTGTCCCAGAGATAGGCAGCGGGACGGCATAAACACGTAGCATCATTCTCCCGCCGACAGAGGTGGTTCATCCCATCGAGTCCACGGCGATTCTCTGCCACTTGTCTCTCTCTGAGGTGATTCACAATCAGTGATATCTGTCCTAATAGTAAGGGACTGTGTCTGAGTGGTGATACGGTTTCTGACATGCAGATCATCTTGTCATTCATGTCCGAACCGGCGAGGCGAACGATGACAGGGAAGGCACAAAACCACAAGGTATGCGTCTCAGCTCATTGGCATCTCAGAGAAGTGGGTTAGCGATTCAGTTCATAGGAAACCGACGAAGAACAGGAGAAGACCACTCAGACCTCCAAAAGCACGTTACTTGAACGGTGTGAGGTTCGTGAGAGTATCAGTATGATATAGGACATTCAGACACTCAGGAAGTAGGTGCAAAGGCAAGATACAGAACACAGTACAGCACCATTACAAAAGGAAGCTGCTCAAGGAGACATCGAGCAACAGCGGAGGATGGTTTCGATCCATCGACCTCTGCGTTATGGGCCCAGCACGTTCCTGTTTTCCAAGGTCCCTTCAGCCTTTTGGCTGGCATGTGGCATGCACATTCGAGACTGATGTCAAAGATCTCCACTGCTGGCGTGTAATATGCTGTTCCACAGACGTATGGAGGCTGTGTAAGTATAAACATTTTTTCGAACTTCCCACATTCTGTTGGTCAAACTGTGATTTCATTCTGAATCACAGCCTGTGTCACAGCGCAGACGGACGCCATGTGGCCTATCTTCGCTCTGCTGGGTCGACACAGTAAGTAAACGTGGGTCTTTATTCGTATCATTCTCTTGCCTTCTCCATGTAATTCTGCACATTGTTACTTTAAACATGATCACCGAATTCCCGTTTGCGTCGATAGAATCTGCCTGTTTGTCAGTGTCAGTTAGGGATTTGCTGACCCTAACCATTCCCTGTACGAAAGCGTTCTTCCTAATGTCACTTTTGGTTCTTTTCCTCAATACTTTAAAACACTGCCAAATCGTTGCCGATCCTTTCAGGCGTGGGAGCATTTTAACTGCGATACTTTCTCTGCCTAGACTTCGCATGACTTGGAAAGCTTCAATCAGGCCAGATTTCAAACTTCTGTTCTCCGAGCAGAGCTGTCCTAATTTTCCAATCTTGCTTCACTGCTGACATTCCTTAAACACGGCACCACTGACGTCAATGCTATATTCCATCAATTCTCTTGCTTGCTTCCTGCCCAATTCGTTGTCCAATGGAGTTTAGCGAAGGCGCTTTTTGAGAAAATGAAGCAGGCACTCGTGCACAAATCAGGAAACGTGGGCTCGTTTAGGATTTCAACCGGGGATGTCTCGCAGTGGAAAATGTACAGCGAGAATCATACCCCTAGTCCAAGAAGCCACACATACTACGAGCTGCCACTGCCACTTCACATCTTCAACCAGCTGAGTCTTGCTCAGTGTGAAATACATTTGACATTGCTCTGAGAATTGCAAGCGGCAAAGGGTTTCCAGAACAGCTGCTTCTCATTCTGTCTCCCTGCTGCTGTTTGTCCCGGCCCCAGGAACCGAGCCCTCTCGACTGGCAGAAAGTTGAACCATTTTGTTTCTAAACTTGTCTCTGACACCGGATTGCCCAGTGACAAGCATTGCCCTCCTCAACATAGGGTACAGAGAACAACAGAAGACCACTTAGACCTCCACGAGGGTGTCATCTCAACTGTGCACATTGGGCCAGTATATCAATGTGAAATATTTATGTCGAAGTTTTTTTGGGAAAGAGATGAGAAGGCGAGGTGCAGAACAGTGCGCCGTCTTCCGGGAAAGCTGCAAAAACGACATTGACTGAATAGGGGAGATGGTTTCCCCTCTGGGTGATGCTCCAATCACGCACCCGCAGACATATCACCGTCGTGCAAATATAAACTCAGTCTAAATTCCCACATTCTGTTTTTTCGAACTGTGATTTCTCCAAAAGCACAAAATTTCAACACTCGCAAAATTCAAACTTTAACAAAGTGCTCATAGATATATTTAGCGAACACCTGGAAGAAATTTGAGAGCTCTTGAACTTTAAGTGGAACGAAGGGAAGCTTGCCTCGAGGCTCTGTAATGTGGAGATGTGTTCCCCATGTTAACTGATAGTGGTTGACCATCCCAGTGCTTCCCGATGCAGGGTTGCCCTGACCCACAGGACAGTTTGATAAACTGTCCCGGGGGATTCCAGCCGTACCGTGACGTCATAGGGCGAGACCCCGCTGATGGCCTGCAGCTGCTGTGACACAATAATGAGGCTGGCCCCGGAACATGAATACGAATTAGTTCGTGAGTCACGTGGCACTGAATCATTCGATGTAACGTTCTTTCAACTTTACGGATTTATATATGAGAGGAGGGAAATGGGCAGGGCTTACACCTCGGGTCAACTCTTCCTTCACTTGCAACACCCCACACCCACCTCCCATTGTCCCAATACACTTTCCCCTGCAATCACCGAATGTGTAACACCTGCCCATTTACCTGCTCCCTCCTGAATATTCAAGGACTCGAACATAACGTCCAGGTAAAGCAGCACTTTACCTGCACATTGGCCACAAACTAGTCTACTGCATTCGTTGCTCACAGTGTGGTTTCCCCAACGTAGCATGAAGCATAAACTGGGTGACTGCTTCGCAGAACAGCTGGGTTCTGCCCGCAAAAAAAGGCCTTGCGCTTCTGATTGCCTGTCACTTTAACACGCCACCCTGTTCCCTGGCCAACATCTCTGTCTCAGGCATGCAGCAGTGTTCCAGCAAAGCTAAGCTCCTGGTGGAAGACCAACGCCTCAGTTTCCACTTGGAGATCCTATAGCTCTCCGTCTTCAACATCGAGTTCAATATTGTTTGGACCCGAACTGCCCCATGCCCTTGACCCCTACCTCACCCACACGAGGCCTTGTTATCACATAGTCTGCTGTTACACACGACTTATTGTTAGCCAGGAACAGTCTCTATTGACAGTTATTCACCCTCCTACACAGATCGCTATTCACTCCTTTGTCCCTCCAATGTTCTCCCTCTGACCTTGCAGCAAAGAGACCAATGTGGACTGATATCCCTGAGCCAGCTGTTTGTCCCATCTCCAGGAACAGGGCTCTCTCCACTGGTGGATAATTAAACTATTTTATTGTTGCGCTGACGTGAGGAGACTGTGTAAATATAAACTTTTTCTAAATACCCACCTTGCGTTGGTCGAACTGTGAGTTCACTCTGAATCACAACACGTGTCACAGCGCATTTGGAGGCCCACCTTAGCTCTGCTGGTTCTTCACAGCAAGTAAATGAGAGTCTCTATTCGTATCATTCTCTTGCCTTCTCCCTGTAAATCTACACATTGTTACTTTGAACATGACCACCGAATTCCCTTTTGTGTTCTTGAATCTGCCTCCTTGTCACGGTCAGACAGGGATTTACGGATCCGAACCACTCCCTGTGCGAAAATGTTCTTCCTAATGTTACTTATTTTCCAAATGCCTTGAAATCTCTGCCAATTTTTTGGGAAATTGAAAGGATTCTCATTCCCGCACATGACGCTGAATTGATTTAATTTCTAACGTAAAGGACTGCGGATGCTGAGAATCTGAGACAGAAAGAGGAACTGCTGGAGAAACTCGGCAGGTTTGGCAGTGCCTGTGGGAGAAAACAGAATTCTGAAATATTGTCTCTGATTCTCTTTCCACCGATGGTGCCTGACCTGCTGAGTTGCTCCTGCAATTTCTGTTTTTGTTTTTAACTGAAAGTTCATTTCATCTTTCGGGATGAAACAACCAGACTCGGCATGTGCAGATATTTAACCCTTTCGAAACCAGTGAAGTGATTGGATTCAAACAAACTCTGCAATGATTCACTTTTGCTCAGCTCCAGAGGCAAGAGAGACCTGGGAAATGAATCTGTCAGTGTGGTTCTTTATTCGTGGGTCGAGTGGTTAATACGATGGATTTGAGATTGATTGCGGTTTCCCCACGAGGTTGTGAATCTTGCCGACTCGAGTTGAGAAATGTCGTCAAAAAAAAGGAAGACTGTTCCCCGGTTTCTTCTTTAAGATTCAAATCAGTGGAGGGGTCGGAAATCTGCAACCCACTGCCAGTCAGGGTGGAACAAGCAGATACCCACAGAGCTGCTTTTGAGGCTCTGAGCCAAGTATTTGGAAATGAGACTAGAACAGTGAGGGGCGTGAAGTCATGATCGAAGTTAAGCAGGCACTTGAGGACAAAGGTGTTTTATTTGCCAGTGAAAAATACTGCTTCACAAAGTTGGGACTATGGAAGAGAAGCAGTGGTGGTGATTATCTTTGGCTGTTCCTCTTGTGAATGTTCCCATTGCTGCGCATGTCCGTGTTAACGTCTGAACTCTGCAGCATGGTGGCGTTAGATACGCACAGGGCCAGGGGCGCAATGGATGATGCATCTGACTCGACTGACCTGTTTGAAATGCAGCTCAAAGCTTCTTCACACACCCCAATTAATCTTTCTCATTGTCCTGAAGCCGGCATACAGTTTGAATTCCCGATCTGCGGGAATGAGAATCTTTTCACTGTCTCGCGTCAGTAAGTGTCGCTGAGAACATCAGAGTCAAGTCACAGCGCTGTCAGAGGAGGGGAAGCTGAAATAGCCCCACACGCTGCTCATGCGCACATTTCCCTTTCCCCAACTCACCGCCCCAAACACTGCGGCTCTTGGGAGTGGAAAGGGAACAAACACCAAAACCCAGTCTCAGCTTTGTAAATCTTCAGGAAATAAGAAAACTGTTCATCCCTTCGGGTCTTCCATCCTGGGCTGACAGTGTTGATTTTAAATGGCTGTCCAGTCAGTGTCGATTCGTTTTAGCTGAAAAAATCTTCCTTATCTTATCCCAGCATTTCTTGCCACAGAGAACTGTGCGGCAGAGTTCAAGTATATATTTCCTTGTATGGTATTTTGTAAATAACATTCGTTCGCTGGTTGTTTGTATCGTGTATTTCAAGTTCATTAGCCGCTGTTTAAGTGTGTTGGTAAGTTTGTGGGCGACCATGATGCTGAGAGGGTTAAGTTTTCTGGACATCATTTCTCAGATGTCTTTAATGTAAAGTAATGTGCTCGGGTTTCTGCAGACGTTGTGTCTGCTTGTGTCAGTTTGTTGATGTGCAGAGTTGGAGGGGGGGTTGCTATTTTGGGCCATAGGGCGATGGGGTTGTTTGGTGCGGGTGTCCTGGAGATGTTCCCTCAAGCGCTGTGACTTGACTCTGCGAGGAGTCTCCAGTGTCCCCAATGGAGAGGAGACCGCATCGGGAGCAATGGATACAAGAAATGACAATGTTGGATGCACAGGTGAAAGCCTGCGAACTACCGCGGCCCAGGTTCGATTTCCGGCCAGCAACGTAATTTTCAGTAGAGCTGAGAGCTTTTGCCCGTGTCTCCCTGGTGGTCTAGTGGTTAGGATTCGGCGTTTTCAACGCCGCGGCCTGGGTTCGATTCCCGGTCAGGGAAGCCATTTTCTCAGAGTTTATAGGCTACCCGTACTTCTTAAATATGCTGTTCAGTTTTTTTATTTATCTTCGTCGTTCCTGGGTGCTGCAGTGTGTAGTGGCTCGTTGAAATAGTGTCCTGATTCAGATTTGTTTGTATGTGTAGGGATGATTGCTTCTGCAGTTCTTGCATCGCGTGCATTGTTTTCCTGGAGACGCTGTTTTGAATTCCCCATTGACTGTTCGCTCTCCTGTGACATCTCGAAATGGCACTTTGTTGTTGTTCTCCTCTTTTGTGAATTTTATGCCAGTAAGGATATTGTTGATGGTGTTGTCGGTTTCTTCAAATTTGTTTCATTTTTTGATGACAAAAGTGTCATCGCTGTAGCGGACCCAAAGTTTGGGTTGGATCGTTGGAAGGGCTGTTTGTTCGAGTCTCTGCATTATTGCTTCTGCTAGGAATCCTGATACTGGTGGTTTCATGGGTGTTCCTATGATTTGTTTGTAGGGCTTGTTACTGAATATGAAGTGGATGGTAAGGCACAGTTCCACGAGGTTGACAGTGCTATCTTTGCTGATGAAGTTGGTGCTGTGTTGGTGTTTTAGTCTTCAGTGGAGGCCTTTGACTAGTCTGCATATTGGTGTTCCAAGTAGTGAGACTATGGCCTGAGGGGGGGCTCCTGGTTTGAAGAGGAGGAGAACGACAAAAAAGTGACATTCCTAGATGTCACAGTAGAGCGAACAGTCAATGGGGAATTTCAAACGAGCGTCGACAGAAAAACAACACACACAAACCAAGTACTGAATTACAGAAGCAATCATCCCAACACCCACAACGAAGCTGCATCAGGACATTATTTCAAAGAGCCACTACACACTGCAGCACAGAGAAACTACGAAGAGCAGAAGAGAAATACGTATATAGTGTTTTTAATGAGAATGGGTACCCAATAAACCCAGTTTGCTGATTTCTCATTGATGCTTCCAAGCTGACTCTCAAAAATTCGGTTTTTCCCTCCATTCTTTCCTGTTTGTTTTTTGTAGGTTTTGAAAGCTTTCCCAATCCTCTGACTGAGTATTAGAGTTGGGAAGTTATGTTGTGGCTGGACAGGACATTGGTAAGACCACTTTTGGAATATTGTGTGCAATTCTGGTCTCCATCCTATCAGAAGGATGTTGTGAAATTTAAAAGGGTTCTGAAGCACCAATGGGTCCACAGAGGGGAAGAGGCCCTTCTGCTGTCCTGAGTGCAGCAAGGGCTTTGCTCTTTCCTCCGACCTGCTGGTCCATTGGTGTGTCCACATGGGGGAGAGGTCGTTCAGTTGCCCTAAGTGTAGGAAGGACTTCAGCAGTTTCTCAGCCCTGCTGAGGCACGAGTCCATTCACACCAGGGAGAAGCCGTTCTCCTGCCACGAGTGCGGGAAGGCCTTCAGCAATTCCTCCGCCCTGCTGAGGTAACAGTGTGTCCACACTGAGGAGAGGCCCTTCAGCTGGCCTGAGTGTGGGAAGAGGTTCATGTTTTCTTGCAACTTGCAGAAGCACTAGCGCAGGCACTGCTACTCATTCAGCCAGGGACTGCACATTGCCAATTAAATTATCCAAAAATACCTAAGCCCGCAAGACCATCGGAGCAGAAGTTAGGCCATTCGGCCCGTCGAGTCTACTCTGCCATTCGTTAGTGACAAAAGTAGTGCAGATGAGATTAGCTACAGTGTGAAAACAGGCCATTTGTCCGAAAAGTCCACACCAACCCACCGAAGAGTAACCTACCCAGTCCCATTTCCCTCTGACTAATGTACCTAACTCTATGGGCAGTTAAGCATGGCCAATCCACAAGGCCTGCACATATTTGGTTTATGGCAGAAAACAAGATCACCCAGAGAATACCCACGCAGACACTGGGAGAATGTGCAAACTCCTCACAGACATCCACCCAAGGCTGGAATCAAACCTGGGTCCCTGGCGCTGTGAGGCTGCAGTGGTAGCCACTGAGCCACGACATATTGCAACCCGAAGCTGCAAGCAGGAGGTTGGGAGAATACAGCAAGCCAGGCAGCACCAGGATGTGGAGTAGTCAGCGGTTTGGGTATTAACCCTTCTTCAGGACTGAAACGTTGACTTCTCTGTGAGAAACGATTTATGGGAATTTTGCTGGGGGTTGGAGGGCTTGAGCTCCAGGGAGAGGCTGAATAGGCTGGAGCTGTTTTCACTGGAGCATCGGAGGCAGAGGAGTGACCTAATAGAGGTTACAATATCATGAGGGGCATGGAAAGGGTAATAGACAAGGTATTTTCCCTGGGCTGGGGGAGTCCAGAACTAGAGGGCAGAGGTTTAGGGTGAGAGGCGAAATATATTAAAAGGACAACTTCTTCATGCAGAGGGTGGTACATATATGAAATGAGCTGCCAGAGTATATGGGCCAGGTGTTGTCAAATGGGAGTAATTAATTTAGGATATCAGGTCAGCATAGACAAGTTGGACTGAAGGGTCTGTTTCCATGCTGTACGTGTCTCTGACGACTGGTCCTGATGTAATTTTGAAATAGAGTCCAAGTAACTTTGAATACTTCAATCTTGTGGCGCTCATCTCCTGAAGAGTTTCAGATGAATCCCTCCAAGCAATACAGTTTAAACATGCTGAATTGGACAAAGTATCCCATCAAGTTCAACACAAAACCAGAGTTGAAAAAGTCAGAAGTCAGAACACCACGTGGACCAAAACTGATCACAATATTCCAGGTGCAACCTCATCAACGTCCTGTATAACGACAACATAACTTGCCAACATCTATACTCAATTCCCTAATTGGTGAAGGCCTGAGTGCTGAAACCTTGCTTCACTGCCTTGTGTACCAATGTTGTCAGAGATATAAGACCTACATTAAACTGATCCACAATCCAGCTGCTGGGAGCCCAAAAGCAGAGTAGTGCTGCCTGAGTGTGCTGCGTAGATAACCCAGAGGTCGATGGGTCAAAACTATGTGATGCTATTGCTCAATGTCTCCTCATTTCCTCTCCCCCACCTTGTCCCAGATCCAACTTTCCAATTCGACAACAACCTCTTGACCTGTCATACCTGTCCACCTTGCTTCTCACCTATTTACTCCACCCTCATCTCTGACCTATCACCATCAATTCCTACCTCCATCTACCTATTGCACTCCCAGCTACCTTCCCTCCAGCCCCACTTCCTTCCCATTTATCTCTCAGCCCCCTTGGGCCATCCTTTATTCCTGATGAAGAACTTAAGCTCTAAACCCAGACTGTGATGAAGCAACATCCTCAACAAATAGGAAAGAGCTCCCAAGTCAGATTTCATCCCCACTTCTGTTTCCCAGTTCCTTCAGAAATAAGAATTGTCTTTTTCTTCCACTAGAAAGTGGTCTTCCACTTTGTGCTGTCTGAAGTGTTATGCCACACCACTACTTCAGCCAACTTTTCAGAATTCTTTCAACCTGTTTTTCTAACAATTCTGGAGGTGACCAAAAGCAAACATTTCACTCCTCCTCAATGCCCAATTTCTCCTCCTATGAGCCATTTTGTCATGTTGTCTATGTTACAAGCAGCCGAGTGCACTTGGTTTCTCAATTGAAATTTGGCCATTGAAGTGAACAGTATTAATATTATTGTTGGCTAGCTGTGTTTGCACTAACTGTAATTATCCAGCGATACGGTGTCTTTTGTTCCACCAAAACTGGAAACAATGATCTGTGTTTATATTGCAGTCGGATGTCGAAAATAATCCCAGCGATCTTCACGTTATTCTAGTTTCCTGAGGCCATAACAGCATTGCGTGGCATTTTGATGTGACTAAAACTTGGATGGAAAGAATATAGATTGATGAGAAGTCAAAATGTCAGAGTGTCTGGCCACAATCGATCTGTCCGTCTTGATTATATGAGTGGCGGCTCTTCAAGAGCAACTTCCACTCCATCACGTCAACCAGCAAGAGGAGATAAGTGTGAACACAACATTCCAACTGTGACATATACGCATTGCTTCGATGTAATTGATCAAAATCCTGGAACTCGCTCCTGAGCCTTTATTATAGACCACATCATATTTGTGAAGCAATTTAAGAGGCAGCTCACCACCACTTTTTCAAGGACAGTTTGGGAAGACTTGCTGGCAGAGCCAATGATATTCACATGATATTGGAGAATCTCTGATCATATGGATAGATGATTGGCTAACCAATGATATAGTAGGGGTAAGGGTTATGTTCAGGATCTCAAATTGTAACGAGCAATGTGCCACAGGGTTCAGTGCTGGGGCCAAAATTATTTACAATATGGATATGAATTACTTGGATAAGTGAAGTGAATGTACTATTGCCAAGACTGCAGTAGAGACAGTTGATTGGAATGCAGGTTATGAGGATGACATGGAGAGGGATATCGACAGGTTAAGCAAATGAGCAAAACCTTGGCCGATGGAATAGAATGTGGGAAAATGAGGTTGTGCACTTTGCCAGGAGGAAAAGTGCTGAATGTTAAATGGAAAAATCTGCTGAATAGGAGGATGTCCAAGCTCACATCCATGAACACTTCATCCAAGTTCAGTGAGTAACAGGGAAGGCAAATGGGAGGTGGGATTTTAAATGGAGTATCAAAGTGGGGAGGTTACAGTGAACCGAAATCAGACACCAATTAGGCCACAACTGAACACTGGGAACAATTTTGGGCCTTTTAGCTAAGGAACGATATAATGGCATTGGAGGCAGTCCAGAGAAGGTTGACCAGGATGATATCAGGGATGGTAATAATGTCTTATGTGGAGAAATGAGTAGGTTGGGCTTGTGGTTAATAGAAGTTAGAAGATTTCGAGGTAACATTTTAGTCACAAACAAGATTCTGAGGAGTTTTGACAGGCACGATGTGGGAAAGTTTACCCTTGTGGGTGAGTTTAGAACCAGAGGGAATAACCTGCAAATAAGGGATTGCATGTTTCGGACAGCCGTTTAATCTGGATTGTTAAGTGCATTCAAAACTAAGATATATATTTTTTTAAATCAGAAAGGGAATTGAGGATTATGGGGAAACAGCGGGAAAGTGAAGTTGATGTTTACCAGAACAACAGTGTGAGGCAAAGTGCGACATCCCGTGAATGCATAAAGGAAAATAGTCTGGAGAAAATTGTCATTGAAGGGAAGATTGGGATCTAGTGATAATGTTTGAGCAACCCACAGATCTTCTGAGAACACAAATTCAAATCTCATCATGGCTGCTGGTGGACTTTATGTTCAACTCATAAAAAGACCTGGAAGTGAAAGTTTCTCTCGGTCCTGGCAACCAGGAAACAGTTATTCACCAAAATAATGAATTGCAGATGTTGGAGATCAGCACCAAAAGGCAAAATTGCTGGGGAAACGCAGCAGATCTGGCAGCATCTGTGGAGAGAAACCAGTTAATGTTTTGAATCCAGCCAGGTTTTGAAGGACCACTGGACTCAAAGCAGTAACATTGTTGTCTCTTCATAGATGCTACCATAATTGTTCTGTTTCTCAAGAAACTGTCCTTTTTAGATCAGGAAATCTACCATTCATGAACTCTGCATGCATGTATGCACGTGCGTGCGCACTCCACCCCCCCCACACACACACTCAGATACACACACACACACACACACACACACACACACACACACACACACACACAAACACCTTGTGACTCCAGACCTACTATAATGTGGTTGACTCACAACTGCCTTCTAGCATGTAGTCACAATTACTCTGTCCAAGGGCCATGAGGGACAATGAGCAAATGTTGGATGTGCTCGTAATCATCACATCCCACAAAACATTTTCTCATAACTTAAAAAAAATAGATTAATGAAGGACAGCCAAAACAAACTGCTATGGGACAGTCATACCCAAGTAACCTGATGTGCTTGTAGTTATATTTTTTAAAGTCCTCTTCAGAGAGGACATTGATTACACCACTGTTGGAATACTGCAGGCAATTCTGTGCTCTCTGCTACAGGAAGGAGGTTATGAAACTTGAAAGGGTTCAGAAAACATTGACAAGGATGCTGCCAGGGTTGGAGGGTTTGAGCTCCAGGAAGACGCTGAATCGACTGGGGTCATTTTACCGGAAGTTTTGAAGGGTGAGGGGTGACTTTATAGATGTTTATAAAATCATGAGGGCATGGATAGGGTAAATAGGAACGGTCTTTTACCTGGGGAAGGAGAGTCGAGAACTCCATTGCACAAGTTTAAAGTTATTGGCAAATGGAGTTTAATATAGCTAAGTATGAGGTCTTACATTCTGTATCGTCAAACCATGGTAGGATTTACATGGTGAATGGTAGGACCTTGAGTGTAGTTGAACAGTGGGATTTTGAAGTTCAGGTTTTGGCACACTGGACTTCATCAGTGATGGCATTCAGTATAAGATACCAAATTAGAGGAGAGATATGCACCAAATATTAACGTCGACCAACAAGCACCAAATCTGCTTCATATGTAGTATTTTGAACCAAGAGATCTCGGGTTGAAGGTTTTTCGCTCCTCGAAAATGGAGTCGTGGGTAGACAGGGTGGTGAAGAAGGCTTTTGGCATGCTTGCTTTCATTGTTCAGAGCATTGAGCAGAGGAGTTGGGACGTCTTGTTGCAGCTGTCACATGCCACACAACAATGATAGGCGTGGCACTGCTCCCCTCTGACTGGCTGTCCCTTTGAATATCTGGGGAGGATTAGACCCACCTGCTTGTGTTTGGCTCATACGTACTTATCCAAATAATTTTAAACATTGTAACATTACCTGCACCCATCACTTCCTCTGACAGTTCATTCCACACAAGAAACACCTTCAATGTAAAATAGTTGCCCACCTCTAACCCCCCCGTCCTTTTTAAATCTTCTCCCTCTCATCTTAAAAATATACTCCCAAATTTTGAACTCCCCTACCCTTCGGGAAAAGACAGTGGTTGAGACCATAAGACATAGGAGTGGAAGTAATGCCATTCAGCCATTGAATCCACTCCGCCATTCAATCATGGCTGATGGGCATTTGAACTCCACTTACCCGCATTCTCCCCGTACCCCTTAATTCCTTGTGACATCAAGAATTTATCAATCGCTGCCTTGAAGATATTTAGCGTCCCGGCCTCCACTGCACTCTGCGGCAATGAATTCCATAGGCCCACCACTCTCTGACTGAAGAAACCTCTCCACATTTCTGTTCTTAATTTACCCCCTCTAATTCTAAGGCTGAGTCCACGGGTCCTAGTCTCCTTGCCTAACAGAAACAATTTCCTAGCGTCCTCCCTTTCCAAGCCATGTATTATCTTGTAAGTTTCTATTAGATCCCCCCTTGATCTTCGAAACTCCAATGAATACAATCCCAGGATCCTCAGCCGTTCCTCGTATGTTAGACCTACCATTCCAGGGATCTTCCATGTGAATCTCTGCTGGACATGCTCCATTGCCAGTATGTGCTTCCTGAGGTGTGGGGACCAAAACTGGACACAGTACTCCAAATGGGGCCTAACCAGAGCTTTATAAAGTCTCAGAGCACAACGGTGCTTTTATGTTCCAACCCTCTTGAGATAAATGACAACATTGCATCCACTTTCTTAATCACGAACTCAACCTGCATGTTTACCTTGAGATAATCCTCGACTAGCACTCCCAGATCACTTTGTACTTTGGCTTTACGAATTTTCTCACCGTTTAGAAAGTAGTCGAAGCTTGTATTCATTTTTCCTCGCATTTGCTCACATAGAATTCCATCAGCCATTTCCTGGACCACTCTCCCAAACTGTCTAGATCCTTCTGCAGCCTCCCCACTTCCTCAATACTACCTGCCTGTCCACCTAACTTCGTATCATCAGCTAACTTCGCTAGAATGCCCCCAGTCCCTTCATCCAGATCATTAATATATAATGTGAACAGCTGCGGCCCAACACTGAACCCTGCGGGACACCGCTCGTCACTGGCTGCCATTCCGAAAAAGAACCTTTTATCCCAACTCTCTGCCTTCTGTCAGACAGCCAATCCTCCATCCATACCAGTAGCTCACCTCGAACACCATGGGCCCTCACCTTGCTCAGCAGCCTCCCGTGTGGCACCTTATCAAAGGCCTTTTGGAAGTCGAGATAGACCACATCCACTGGGTTTCCCTGGTCGAACCTACTTGCCACCTCTTCAAAGAATTCCAACATACTTGCCTGGCACGACCTCCCCTTACTAAATCCATGTTGACTTGTTCTAATCCGACCCTGCTCTTCCAAGAATTTAGAAACCTCATCCTTAATGAATGGATTGTAGAATTTTACCAACAACCGAGGTTAGGCTGATTGGCCTATAATTTTCACACTTCTGTCTTGATCCTTTCTTGAACAAAAGGGTTACAACAGCGATCTTCCAATCATCTGGGACTTTCCCTGACTCCAGTGACTTTTGAAAGATCTCAACCAACACCTCCGCTATTTCCTCAGCCACATCCCGAGGAACTCTGGGATGTAGTCCATCGGGGCCAGGAGATTTATCAATTTTAAGACGTTTTAGCTTTTCGAGCACTTTCTCTTTTGTAATGGCAACCCTACTCAATTCAGCCCCCTGACTCCCTTTAATTGTTGGTATATTACTCATGTCTTCCACTGTGAAGATTGACACAAAGTACTTTTTAAGTTTTCCTTCTATTTCCTTATCACCCATCACTAGGCTTCCAGCAACAGTTTGAAGTGGCCCAATGTCTACTTTTGCTTGTCGTTTGTTTCTTATGTATTGAAAGAAAAGTTTGGTATCATTTCTAATATTACTGGCTAGCTTACCTTGATATTTGATCCTCTCCGCCCTTATTTCTCTCTTTGTTTTTGTAGCCTTCCCAATCTTCTGATTTCCCAGTGCTCTTGGCCACTTTATAGGATCTCTCTTTTTTCCTTTAATACACTTCCTGACTTCCTTTGTCAGTCATGGCTGTCTAATCCCTCCCTGGATAATCTTTCTTTTCTTGGGGATGAACCTCTGTACAGTGTCCTCAATTACACCCACAACCTCCTGCCATTTTTGCTCTCCTACCTTCCTTCCAGTCTCTGCTTCCAGTCTATTTTCGTCAGTTCCTCTCTCATGCCTTCATAATTAGCTTTATTTAACTGTAACACCATTACATCCGATTTTCCCTTCTCTCATTCAAACTGCAGACTGAACTCTACCATATTATGATCGCTGATTCCCAAGTGTTCGCTTACTTTAAGATTTTTTATCAAATCTGGTTCATTACATAGAACTAGGTCCAGAATAGCCTGCTCCCTTGTGGGCTCCATGGCAAGCTATTCCAAAAAGCCATCCGGTAAGCATTCCATGAATTCCCTTTCTTTGGATCCACTGGCAACATTTTTTTCCAGTCCACCTGCATATTGAAGTCTCCCATGATCATCGTGACCTTGCCTTTCTGACATGCCTTCTCTATTTCCTGGTACATGTTGCGCCCCTGGTCCTGGCCACTGTTTGGAGGGCTGGACATCACTCCCATTATGTTTTTTTTGCCTTTGTAGTTCCTCAATTCCACCCACACAGACTCCACCTCGTCCGACGCTATGTCATTTAGTGCCATAGATTAAATTTTGTTCTTAACAAACAAGGCAACCCCGCCCCCTCTGCCCGCCTCCCTGTCTTTTCGATAAATTGAAAATCCTTGGATGTTTAACTGCCAGTCCTGACACCCGTAACCATGTCTCTGTGATGCCTACCACATCATAATCATTCACGATGATCTGTGCCATTAGTTCATCTGCTTTGTTACCAAAGCTCCGAGCATTCAGGTAACGTGCCTTAATGCGAACTTTCTTATCATTAGAGATATTGGAAGTCATAAGATGTCCTAAATTATCCTTCCTTTTTGCTGCATTCCCAGTATGCCTCAAGCTTAAATCCGCCTGCACACATGCTATCCTGCTGCTTATCTTTCCATTTAACTCCATACTCCCTGTCACTTTCACTTTCCCTTCCTCCCAACTCAGGACTTGGAACAGAATCTGGGGAAATGAGATTGTACACTTTGCCAGGAGGAAAAGTGCTGAATATGAAATGGTGAAAGCTGATGAATAGGAGGATTTCCAAGCTCGCATCCATGAACACTTCATCCAAGTTCAGTGAATAATAGGGAAGGCAAACGGGATGTTGGTTTTTAAATGGAGTATAAAAGTAGGGATGTTATAGTGAACCTAAATCAGACACCAATCAGGCCACAACTAAACACTGGGAAGAGTTTTGGGCCTTTTAGCTAAGGTAAGATATACCGGCATTGGAGGCCGTCCAGAGAAGGTTGACCAGGATGCTATCAGGGATGAAAATAATGCCTTATGAGGAGAAATGAATTCGTTCGGCCTGTGGTTAATAGAAGTTAGAAGATTTCGAGGTAACCTTATTGTCACAAACAAGATTCTGAGGAGACGTGACAGGCTCGAGGTGGGAAAGTTTACCCTTGTGGGTGAGTTTAGAACCAGAGGGAATAACCTGCAAATAAGGGATTGCATGTTTAGGACAGCTGTTGAGCTGGATTGTTAAGTGCATTTCAAAACTAAGATTTTTTTTAAATCAGAAAGGGAATTGAGGATTATGGGGAAACAGCGGGAAAGTGAAGTTGATGTTTACCAGAACAATAATGGGAGACAAAATGCGACATCCCGTGAATGAATAATGAAAAATAGGAGAAAATTGTCATTGAAGGGAAGATTGGGATCTCGTGATAATGGCTGAGCAACCTAGAGATCTAGGTCTTCTGAGAACACAAATTCAAATCCCATCATGGCTGCTGGTGGAATTTATGTTCAACTAATAAAGAGATGTGGAGGTGTAAGTTTCTCTCTGTCCGAGCAACCAGGAAACAGTTATTCACTAAAATACTGAATTGCAGATGTTGGAGATCAGCAACAAAAGGCAAAATTACTGAGGAAACGCAACAGGTCTGGCAGCATCTGTGGGGAGAAAACAGTGAATGTTTTAAATCCAGCCAAGTTTTGAAGGACCACTGGACTCAAAGCAGTAACACTGTTGTATCTTCATAGATGCTACCGGAACTGTTGTGTTTCTCCAGAAACTGTCCTTTTTAGGTCAGGAAATCTACCATTCATGAACCCTGCATGCATGTATGCACGTGCGTGCGCGCCCCCACCACCCCCCCCCCCCCTACCCCCCGACACACACACACACAGATACACACACACACACACACACACACCTTGTGAAGGGCTCGGGAACCATAAGAAATAGGAATTGGAAAATGCCATTCAACCCCTTGAGCCTGCTTCTCCATTCAATAGGATTGTGGCTGATCTAACATTCCCCACATTCACTTTCCTGCCCTTTTCCTGTAACTGTTCATCCCCCGACTGATCACGAATCTATCGATCCTACATTTAAAGTGACATGAAGGCTGTCAACAGAGTTACTGCGATGGAGGAGGGTGGGGGCGCTCAGGTCGAACTTGGGGACTAAAACAATGGCTTCACACTTCACAATATTTAACTAAGGGAATGTTTATAGTTTATAGTTTAAAATTCCTGAAGAACGGCTCATGCTGGAAACGTCGATTCTGATGCTCCTTGGATGCTCCCTGACCTGCTGCGCTTTTCCAGCAACACATTTTCAGCTCTGATCTCCAGCATCTTCAGTCCTCACTTTCTCCTAGAGAATCCCATGGAGTCTCACAGAGTGACACAGATGTACAGCACGGAAACAGACCCTTCGGTCCAACTCGTCCATGCAGCCCAGATATCCCAAACTAATCTAATCCCATTTGCCAGCACTTGACCCAAATGCCCATAAAACCTTCCTATTCATATACACATCCAGATGCATTTTAAATGCTGTAATTATACAGCCTCCATCACTTACCTCCGGCAACTCATGCCGTACATGCATCACCCTCTGCGTGAAAAGTTTGCCCCTAAAGTTCCTTCTATATCTTTCCCCTCCCCTCCCTAAAACTATGCCCTGTAGTTCTGGACTCCCCCATCCCAAGGAAACTAACTTGTCTATTTGCTCTATCCATATCCCTCATGATTTTATACACCTCAATAAGGCCACCCCTGAGCCTCTGACGCTCCAGAGAAAACAGTCCATTCAGCCTCGCCCGATAGTTCAACCCTCCAACATTGGCAAAATCCTTGTAAATCTTTTCTGCACCGTTTCTAGTTTCACAACATCTTTCCGATAGGAAGCAGATCAAAATTACATCCAATATTCCAAACGTGGACTGACCAATGTTCTGTACAGTGGCAACATGAGCTCCCAGCATCTATCCTCGATGCTCTGACCAGCAAAGGAAAGCACACCAAACGCCTTGTTTACTATCCAATCTGCCTGCGTCTCTACTTTTAAGGAACTATCAACCTGAACTCCAAGGTCTCTTTGCACAGCAACACTTCCAAGGAACTTACCATTAATTGTAAAAGTCCTGCTCTGATTTGTTTTTCCAAAATGCAGCACCTCATATTTATCTACATTAACCTGCATCTGGCACTCCTCAGCCCTTTGGCCCATCTGATCAAGGTCCCGTTGTAATCTGAGGTAACCTTCTTTGCTGTCCACTACACCTCCAATTTTGGTGTCATCTACAAACTTACTAACTGTACCTCCTCCGTTTACATACAAATCATTTATATAAATGACAAAAAGTAGCAGACCAAGCATCGATCCTTGTGATACACCATTGGTCAAAGGCCTTCAGTCTGAAAAGCAACCCTCCATCACCATCCTCTGTCTTCTGCCTTCTAGCCTGTTCTGCGTCCAAATGGCTAGTTGTCCCTGCATGCCATGAGATTAAACCTTGCTCACCAGTTGACCATGAGGAACCTTGATGAATGCCTTCCTGAAGTCCATATAGATCACGTCCATCGCTCTGCCCTCATCAATCCATTTTGTACTTCTTCAAAAAACTCAATCAAATTCGTGAGACATGATTTCCCAAGCATAAAGCCATGCTGACTATCCCTAATCAATTCTTGCCTTTCCAAATAAATGTAAATCCTATCTCTCAGGATTCTCTCCAAAAACTTGCCCATCAAGGATGTGAGGCTCACGGGTCTCGAGTTCCCTGGCTTTTCCTTACCACCTTTCTTAAATAGTGGCAGCACATTAGCCACCCTCGAGCTTTCCGGCACCTCACCTGTGACTATTGATGATACAAATATCTCAGTGAAAGTCCCACCAATCACTTGCCCAGTTTCCCACAGAGTTCTAGGGTACTCCTGATCAAGTCCTTAGGATTTATCCACGTTTATGCATTTCTAATTATCCAGCAATTTCTCATCTGTAGTATGGACATTTTTTCAACATTTCACCATCTACTTCTCACATTTTACATCTTCCATGCCCTTCTCCACTGTAAACACTGATGCACAATATCCGTTCAGAATCACACCCCCCCCCCCCGCCCCCCATCTACTGCAGCTCCACACAAAGGCCGCCTTGCTGATCTTTGAGGGCCCTATTCTCTCCCTTGTTATCCTTTTGTCCTTAATGTATTTATAAAAACCCTTTGGGTTTTCCTTAACGCTATTTCCCAAAGCTATCTCATGTCCCCTTTTTGCCCTCATGATTTCCCTCTTACGTATGCTCGTACAGCCTTTATACTCTCAGGATTCATTCGATCTTTCTGTTCACCCCTGATATATGCATCCTTCTTTATCTTAACCAAATCTCAAATTCTCTTGCCATCCATCATTCCCTACACCTACCAGCCTTTCCTTTCACCCTAACAGGAATATACTGTGTCTGGACTCCTGTTATCTCATATTTGAAGGCATCCCGTTTTCCAGCAGTCCTTTAACCTGCGAACATCTGTCCCCAATCAGGTTTTGAAAGATCGTGCCTAATACCTGAGTCTTCCTCAATTTTAGAACTTCAACTTTTAGATCTGATATATTATTTCCAGTCTCTATTCTAATGTTAATTGAATTATGGTTCCTGGCCCTTAGGTTTTGCACCCTCGCCAGTATGTACATCCTCATTGTGAATTAAAAAAATTCCTTGTACACTCTTTGCAAATTCCTCTATGTGGCGGATACGTAAATGGGGAGGAGTATACCTTGGGTCCACTCTTCCTTCATTTACATCAACCCAACCCCCATTCCCACCCCAACAGTCCAACGGCACTTTCCCTTGCAACTGCCGAATGTGTGACACCAGCCCATTTACCTATTCCCTCCTCACCATCCAAGGGCCTAAACTTACCTTCCAGGTGAAAGGGCACTCTTCCTGCACTTCCAGTCTACTGCATTTGCTGCTCACAATGTGGTCTCATCCACATTGGGGAAAATGAAGCGTAAACTGGGTGACTCCTGCAGAGAACATCTACGTTCTGCCCGCAAAAAAGACCCTGAGCTTCCAGTTGCCTGCCAATTCCACAACCTACCCTGTTCCCTGGCCAATATCTCTGTCTCAGGTTTGCTATGGTGTTCCATCGAAGCTCAGCACCAGCAGAACGAAGAGCACCGAATATTACACTTGGGGGCCATACATCCTCCGGTCCCAACATCGAAAACAATAATTCTAGGGCCTGAAATCTATAGTATCCTCGTCCCTTCCACACACACACCAAGCCTTGTAATCACATAGTCTGTCATTATACACTACCTATTCTTAGACACGAACAGTCTCCATTCACCTTCCCACGCGGATCGTTATCAACTCCCTTTTCTGACCAACAGTTCTTCCCTCGCTTTGGGCTCTGTCCTGATCTGTCATTTACTGCATCCGCCATCCTCCCATGGTATTTCCTGCATATAAACCAACGTTTTCCCGATCACCATCAGTTCTATAGAAGAGTCACCGGAAGCTACTGTGTTTTTTGTTTCTGATATACAGCATCCGCAGTTCTTTCAGCTTTTTATTGAGGTAGAGTTGGAAATTGTTTCGAGAGAAAGAAGGAGAGGGGGGAGAGACAGAACAGACATGAACTGTTGATCTCGGTTGTTCGTCATGACCTAAAATCATTGTTGTACGATCATTTCCCTGAAGTATGAATAGAGGGCACATGCCATCCATGCGCTTGTGGCGCCACCGTAGCGCGTCTGACTCCACATCAGAAGGTTGCGTGTTCAAATCACGCCCAGCTCACTGATGTCAGCTTCTTACATTTCAAATCAAGACAGGAGCACGTTCACCTCGGATAATTGTTGAGCCAAGTCTTCCTTCCGGAAACTTTCAATCACACGTGAAGCTTTGCTGTCAGTTTGATTTGTGAACACTGTGTCAGGGAGGTGGTGAGCCCATTGGTTGGGTAAATGCTCAGCTCCCCCAGTTCACCACGGGATTTCAACAGAGCCGTCTCCCTCTGGGCAGCCGCTTCGTTCAGTTGGTGACAGCGCGGTGTGAATAACATAATATCGATGTGCTCACAACAAAATCCAAAGATTCCCAGCTTTATGTTTTAATCGTTCAGTAGAGTGAATGCGAGTTCAGATAGAAATGTTTCCCACCAACAGCATATCCTTTCCTCTCACTGGACTCAGTTAAAATTATATACTGGATTAATGGTGCTGGAAGAGCACAACAGTTCAGGCAGCATCCAACGAGCAGCGAAATCGACGTTTCGGGCAAAAGCCCTTCATCAGGAATAAGAATGCTTTATTCCTGGTGAAGGGCTTTTGCCCGAAACGTCGATTTCGCTGCTCGTTGGATGCTGCCTGAACTGCTGTGCTCTTCCAGCACCACTAATCCAGTATTTGTTTTCCAGCATCTACAGTCATTGTTTTTACTCAGTTAAAAATATCTTTATTCAACAGAAGGAGCGGAAACTACAGTCTGGCATCCTCTCCCCACATTAACGGTGAGCCTGAATTTTATAAACAGTGTCAGTAAAATCCAGTGGCGGACATTGATTTGGTTCAGTCGGTATTTTATCCAAGCGTAATTCACCGAGAGGATGCTGTTGTGTGAAACAGCGTGGGGAATTACTGCAGGGCCTCCTGCACATGGGACACACCGTAACTGATGTGTTTCACCTTCACCAGTTTATTCCTATCTCGGAGAAGAGAGGTTTGATGATTCGGATCATAGCAACCAGACAGAGAACAGGAGAAGAGCACTCAGACCTTCACAAGCTTGTCACCACAGCTGGGTCATCGTGGCCCGTATATCAGTATGGGATAGTAATCTGCATCTACTGACTGGAAGCACAGCAAATTGGAGTGCTGGTGGGACTATCACACAGGAGAAAACGGCTTCGACCTATCAACTGGAGTGGTTCCCAATGCGCAACTCCGCTCACCTCAACTGAATAACTGTAAACAAATTACTCAGTGATTCAAAGGAATACTCGGTTTTGAATCTGCATTGTGGAATATACCTTCGAGAATGATGTCAAAACACCTTCATTGCTGTGATGGAGTATCCTGTTGGGCAGAATATATCCGTTGTCAAATTTCCTACGTTTTCTTGTTCCAACTCCGATTTCACTCAGAATCACAAAATGTGTGACAGCGCAGACTGAGGCCATGCAGCCCACCTTAGCTCTGCTGGTTCAACACAATATGTAAATAAGTGTCTCATTCTGTCGCCTTCTCCCTGTAAATCTGCATATTGTTACATTGAACATGCCCACCGAATTCCCTTTTGTGTCCATTGAATCTGCCTCTTTGTCACTGTCAGACAGCGACTTACTGACCCCACTCCCTGTGCGAAAACGCTCTACCTAATGTCACTTTTACTAATTTTCCTGATGACTTTCAATCTCTGCCAAATCGTTCTCGATCCTTTCAGGCATGGGAGCATTTTCACTGCTTTATTTCCTCTGACTAAATCCCTCATGATGTGGAAAACTTCAATCAGACCAGCTTTCAGCCCTCTGTTCACCAAGGTCAACTGCCCCAACTTTCCAATCTCCCTTCATTGCTGACATTCCTCATACACGGTAACATTCACTTCGATCTGTTCAGCGCCGTCTGCAATCACTTCACTTCCCCGATTCCTGAAGTATCACCCTCAGAATTGAGCGTAATACAGGTGGAGGATTCATTCAGACTAGGATTGCGCGGGCGAAAAATCTGCAATGCTTGTTCTCACTTTGAGCAAGTGTTTCCCTTCGCCGTGTTCTCTGCAATGGTACCTCTGTCCCATACCTAATTCAGGCAGTCCGATCTGATTTAACGAAGCGGCGTTTTGAGAAAACTAACCTGGCATTTTTGCTCAGGTCAATTTAAGAAATGAGGGTTTGCCTGGGATTGGAGCCCGGCACCTCCCACTCGCCTGTATAAGGTGGAAAACCCAAAGCTAGCATCACACCCCGAGACAAACGAGCCAAACATCATGCGCGCGCCCAGCTCCTGAAGCAGCTGAGACTTGTTCAGTACGAAATACATTGTACATTGCTCCCAGAATTACAAGCAGCAAAGAGTTTCAAGAACATCTGCTTCTCAATATGTCTCCCTGCTCCCAGGACGCAGCTGTTTGCCCCGTCTCCAGGGACCCGGCTCTCTCCACTGGTGGATAATTGAACCATTTCGTTTCTACTTACAAGCTGTGCTGGTGGAAGGCAGAGCCCATTCACTCTTCTGCTCTCTCTCACTATTACGTGAGGCAGGATAAGTCAGTTACAGTCATGCGTAGGAAATGGGCAAATTTGAACTTGATCCAAAGGTCTTGTTAACGGAGAGAAAGAAAGATGCTGTGCTGTCGGGACAGAGAGAAATGGACACCGGAGACTCTTCCCTCAGGTAAATTGGTATGACTGCATTTTTGTGCAGCCTGCTTGGTGTTCAGAATTTGTCTTGACACAGCAATCCTGCAGAAAGTCTTTTCTTTCACGGGCGTTGGTTTCTTTACTGCAGGAATGGACCAAACCAGCAAGTCATGTGTTACAACTTCACCGGTTCATTGCCATCTGAGAGAAGAGGTTTAAAACTTGAGTTCAGAACACACCGACAGAAAACTGGACAAGACAACTCAGAGCTCCAGAAGTGTGCAAGCGCAACTGTATACATTTGACTTGTGTATCGATGTGACATATTTAAATCAGATACCCGAAGTTTTGGGAAGCAGATGACAAGGCAAAGAACAGAACAGAGCGCCGTTATACGGGAAAGCTGCTAAAGACGACATTGAGTGAATAGGAGAAAATGGTTTCGCTTCTGGGTTATGATCCCTGCATGCACCTGCTGTGCCATTCTCCTGCACGGTAGCTTTTCCAGAGAATTATTCAGCTTTTCATCTGGCGTGTGACTTGCATGTTCGAGAATGACGTCAAAAGATCTTCCCTGCTGAAGTGTCATGTGCTGTTGTGCAGACATGTCGCCGATGTGCAAATATAAACTCAGAGAGTAATGTACATTG
Organism: Chiloscyllium punctatum; assembly: GCF_047496795.1. Classification (NCBI taxonomy): domain Eukaryota; kingdom Metazoa; phylum Chordata; class Chondrichthyes; order Orectolobiformes; family Hemiscylliidae; genus Chiloscyllium; species Chiloscyllium punctatum. The sequence goes on along the minus strand of NC_092774.1, from coordinate 58,157,283 downwards.
GAGACTCTGAGCCAGCTGAACTTGCTCAGTGTGAAATACATTACACGTTGCTCCAAGAATTACAAGCAGCAGTTTCTCGAACATCTGCTTGTCATTCTGTCCCGGGGCGCTGATGTTTGTCTCATCCCCAGCAACTGGGCTCTCTCCACTGGTGGATAATGAAACCAATTTGTTCCTACTTGCAAGGTGTTCTGGGAGCGGGGGGGGGGGGGAGGAGGTGGAGGGAAGAGTCCATTCGCTCTTCTGCTCTCTATCACTCAATCCCTTGCGGTGAGAGGTATCAGTTACACTAATGCGTGTGAAGTGAGCTTCGATTGTGAACTTGCTCCAAAGGTCTGTTATCGGAGAGATAGGAAAATGCTGTGCTGGTGGGACAGAGGGACATGAACACCGAGGACTCTTCGCTCAGGTAAATTCACATTGTTGTGCAGCCTGCTTGGTGTTCAGAAATCGTCTTCACGCAGCAATCTTACGGAAAGTCTATTGCAAAGTGGGCATCGCTTTCTTTGCTGCGACCGCGCAGCAGTTTACATCTGAGCCCCAAGAGTCCCAGATGAAGAGAATCCGTGTGAAACCTTCACTGACTGCGAGTCATCCCCACGGCCCTGAGCTGAGGGACTGCAGGCGGTCCAACACGGAAGGGATGGTTTAAAATGAACGTTATTGCTCCCTCAGCCTGTCTGTCCCAGAGACAGGCATTGGGACGGCATAAACGCGTAGCAGCATTCTCCCGCCGACAGAGGCATTCAGCCCATCGAGTCACGGCGACTCTCTGTCACTTGTCTCTCTTTGAGGTGATTCACAATCGGTGATATCTGTCCTAATAGTAAGGAATTGTATCTGAGTGGTGATACAGTTTCTGAAATGATGATCGTCTTGTCATTCACGTCCGACCCGGCGTGGTGAATTACTGCAGGGAATGGATGAAACTGCAAGGCATGTGTTTCAACTTTATCAGCTCATTGGCATCGCAGAGAAGTGGTTTTGCGAATCAGTTCATAGGAAACCGACTAAGAATAGACCACTCAGACCTCCACAAAGCATGTTACTTGAACCGTGTGAGGTTCGCGAGTGTATCGGTTTGATGTAGGGCATTCAGACACTCAGGAAGTAGGTGCAAAGGCAAGATACAGAAGAGAGCACAGCACCATTACAAAAGGAAGCTGCTCAAGGAGACATCGAGCAACAGCAGAGGATGGTTTCGATCCATCGACCGCTGGGTTACTCCCAGCGCGATCCCGTTTTCCACAGGTCTCTTCAGCCTTTTGTCTGGCATGTGGCATGCACGTTCGAGACTGATGTCAAAGATCTCCACTGCTGTCGTGTAATATGCTGTTCCACAGACGTATGGAGACTGTGTAAATATAAACTTGTTTTCTAAACTCCCATATTGTGTTGGTCGAACTGTGATTTCATTCTGAATCACAGCCTGTGTCACAGCGCAGACGGACGCCATGCGGCCCACCTTCGCTCTGCTGTGTCGAAACAGTAAGTAAACATGTGTCTCTTGCCTTCTCCGTGTAATTCTGCACATTGTTACTTTAAACATGACCACCGAATTCCCCTATGCAGCTATTGAATCTGCCTGTTTGTCAATGTCAGATAGGGATTTGCTGACCCTAACCACACCCTTCCGAATGTCACTTTTAGTTCTTTTCCTCATGACTTTAAAACTCTGCAGAATCATTACTGATCCTTTCAGGCGTGGGAGCATTTTAACTGCGTTACTTTCTCTGTCTGGATCCCGCATGACTTGGAAAGCTTCAATCAGGCCAGATTTCAAACTTCTGTTCTCTGAGCAGAGCTGTCCCAATTTTCCAATCTACCCTCATCGCTGACATTCCTTAAACACGGCACCACTGACGTCAACGCAATATTCCATCATTTCACTCGCTTGCTTTATGCTCAGTTTGTACTCCAAGCAGCCCAACCGAGTTTACCGAAGGTGCTTTTTGAGAAAATTAACTGGGCACTCTTGCACAAACCAGAAAATGCGGGCTCGTCCGAGATTTGAACCCTGGATTTCTTGCAAGTCTGCGCAGTAGAAGACCCACATCAAAAATCATACCCAGACACCAACCAGCAACACCAACACCACCCACAGACACCTACTCTACCTCTTCAACCAGCTGAGTCTTGCTCAGTGTGAAATGCATTTGACATTGCTCTGAGAATTGCAAGCGGCAGAGGTTCCAGAACAGTTGCTTCTCATTCTGTCTCCCTGCTGCTGTTTCTCCCGGCCCCAGGAACCGGGCTCTCTCTACTGGCAGAAAGTTAAACTGTTTTGTTTCTGAACTTTTCTCTAACACCGGAGTGACCAGTGACAAGCATTACCCTCCTCAACATAGGATACAAAGAACAACAGAAGAGCAATCAGACCTCCACGAGGGTGTCATCTCAACTGTGCACATTGGGCCAGTATATCAATGTGAAATATTTATGTCGAAGTGTTTTGGGAAAGAGATGAGTAGGCGAGGTGCAGAACAGAGCGCCGTTATGCGGGAAAGCTGCGAAAGACGACATTGACTGAATAGGAGAGACGGTTTCCCTTCTGGGTGATGCTCCCATCACGCACCCGCAGGCATATCGCCGTCGTGCAAATATAAACTCTGTCTAAATTCCCACATTCTGTATTTTCGAACTGTGATTTCACTCAAAAGCACAAAATTTCAACACTCGCAAAATTCAAACTTTAACAAAGTGCTCATAGATATATTTAGCGAACACCTGGAAGAAATTCTTCCAAACTTACCTGGGGAATTTCGGTTTGAGTGCTCTTGAACTTTAAGTAAAAGGACGGGAAATTTGCCTCGAGGCTGTGTAATGTGGAGATGTGTTCCCCATGTAAACTGACAGTGATTCCCGATGCAGGGTTGCCCTGACCCACAGGGAGGTTTCTTTGATAAACTCTCCCGGAGGCTTCCAGTCTCACTATGACGTCATAGGGCGGGCCCTCGGTGATGGCCTGCAGCTGCTGTGACACAATAATGATGCTGGCCCCGGAACATGAATACGAATTAGTTCATGAGTCACGTGGTACTGAATCAATCTATGGAACGTTCTTTCAACTTCACGGATTTATATATGAGAGGAGGGAAATGGGCAGGGCTTACACCTCGGGTCCACTCTGCCTTCACTCGCAACACCCCACACCCACCTCCCAGTGTCCCAAGTCACTTTCCACTGGAACCGCCGAATGTGTAACACCTGCCCATTTACCTGCTCCCTCCTGAATATCCATGGGCTCGAACATACCCTCCAGGTAAACCAGCACTTTACCTGCACATTTGCCACAAACTAGTCTGCTGCATTCGTTGCTCACAGTGTGGTTTCCCCAACGGAGCATGAAGTATAAACTGGGTGACTGCTTCGCTGAACATCTCGGTTCTGCCCTCAAAAATAGACCTTGCACTTCTGGTGCCTGTCACTTTAACACGCCACCCTGTTCCCTCGCCAATTTCTCTGTCTCAGGCATGCAGCAGTGTTCCATCAAAGCTCAGCTCCAGATGGAAGACCAACGCCTCATTTTCCACTTGGAGAACCTATAGCCCTCCAGTCTTCAACATCGAGTGCAATATTGTTTGGACCCGAACTCCCCCATGCACTTGACCCCTACCTCACCCACACGAGGCCTTGTTATCACATCGTCTGATGTTAAACACGGCTTATTGTTAGCCAGGAACAGTCCCTATTAACAGTTAGTCACTCTCCCACACAGATCGTTATTCACTCCTTTCGCCCTCCAATATTCTCCCTCTGAATTGTTGGCAAAGAGAGCAATGTGGACTGATATCCCTGAGCCAGCTGATTGTCCCATCTCCAGGAACCGGGTTCTCTCCACTGGCGGATAATTAAACCATTTTGCTGTGTAAATATAAACTTTTCTAAAAATCCCACCTTGCGTTGGTCGAACTGTGAGTTCACTCTGAATCACAACACGTGTCACAGCGCATTTGGAGGGCCACCTTAGCTCTGCTGGTTCTACACAGCAAGTAAATGAGAGTCTCTATTCGTATCATTCTCTTTCCATCTCCCAGCAAATCTCCACATTGTTACTTTGAACATGACCACCGAATTCCCTTTTGTGTTCTTGAATCTGCCTACTTGTCACGGTCAGACAGAGATTTACGGATCAGAACAACTCCCTGTGCGAAAATGTTCTTCCTAATGTCACTTTTACTCGTTTTCCAAATGCCTTGAAATCTCTGCCAAGTGTTTGGGCAATTGAAAGGATTCTCATTTCTGCACATGAGGCTGAATTGATTTAGTTTCGAACATAAAGGACTGCGGATGCTGAGAATATGAGACAGAAAGAGGAACTGCTGGAGAAACTCAGCAGGTTTGGCAGTGCCTGTGGGAGAAAAGAGTTCTGAAATACTGTCTCTGATTCTCTTTCCACCGATGGTGTTTGACCTGCTGAGTTGCTCCTGCAATTTCTGTTTTTTTTTTTAACTGAAAGTTCATTTCATCTTTCGAGATGAAACATCCAGACTCGGCATGTGCAGATATTTAACCCTTTCGAAACCTGTGAAGTGATTGGATTCAAACAAACCCAGCAATAATTCACTCTTTCTCAGCTCCACAGGCAGAGAGACCTGGGAAATGAAGCTGTCAGTGTGGTTCTTTATTCGTGGTCCGAGTGGTTAATGCGACGGACTTTAAATCTATTGCAGTTTCCCCACGCAGGTGTGAACCCTGCCGACTACAAAATGAGAAATGTCGTCAAAACGAAAGGGAGACTGTTCCCCGGTTTCTTCTTTAAGATTCAAATCAGTGGAGGGTGATAGATGTTTCACTCACATTGGGACTGGTCGGGAATCTGCAACCCACTGCCTGTCAGCGTGGTACAAGCAGATACCCACAGAGCTGCTTTTGAGGCGATGAGTCAAGTATTTGGAAATGAGACTAGAACAGTGAGGGGCGTGAAGTCGTGATCGAAATGAAGCAGGCACCTGAGGATTAATATGTTTTATTTGCCAGTGAAATAACTGCTCCTCAAAGTTGGGACGATGGAAGGGAAGCAGTGACGGTGATTATCTTTGGCTGTTCACATTGTGAATGTTCCCATTGCTGCGCATGTCCGTGTTAACGTCAGAACTCTGCAGCATGGCGGCGTCAGGTCCGCACAGGGCCAGGGATGCAATGGATGACGCATCTGACTCCACATACCTGTTTGAAATGCAGCTCACAGCTTCTTCACACACCGCAATTAATCTTTCTCATTGTCCTGAAGCCGGCATACGGTTTGAATTCCCAATCTGCAGGAATGAGACTCTATTCACTGTCTCGCGTCAGCAAATGTCCCTGAGAACATCAGAGTCAAGTCACAGCGCTGTCAGAGGAGAGGAAGCTGAAAGAAATCCACATGCTGTTGACGGGCACATTTCACTTTCCCCAACTCACCGCCCCAACCACTGCGGCTCTTGGGAGTGGAAAGGAACAAACACCAAAACCCAGTCTCATATTTGTGAATCTTCCGAAAATAAGGAAACTGTTCAACCCTTCGGATCTTCCATCATGGGCTGATAGGGGTGATTGTACATGGCTGTCCAGTCAGTGTCGATTCTTTTTGTCTGAAAATATCTTCCTTATCTCATCCCAGCATTTCTTGCCACAGAGACCTGTGCGGCAGAGTTCATGTATATATTTCCTTGTATGGTATTTTGTAAATAACATTCGTTCACTGGTTGTTTGTATAGGTTATTTCAGGTTCATTAGAGGCTGTTTAAGTGAGTTGGTCGGTTTGTGGGCGACCATGATGCTGAGAAGGTTGAGTTGTCTGGACATCATTTCCCAGATGTCATTAATGTAAAGTAATGTGCTAGGGTTTCTGCAGACGTTGTGTCTGCTTGTGTCAGTTTGTTGATGTGAAATCGGCACACTGGGTTTATTGGTTCGGCAAAAGTGAGGACTGGAGACGCTGGAAGCCAGAGTTTAGATCAGAGTGGTGCTGGAAAGGCACAGCAGGTCAAGCATCTCCCGAGAAGCAGAAAAATCGACGTTTCGGGCAAAAGCCCTTCATCAGGAATAGAGGCAGGACGCCTCCAGAGTGGAGAGATAAATTGGGGGTGGGGGTATGCTGGGGTGAAGGTAGCAAAGAGTAAAATATGTGAATGGTGTTGGGGATGGAGGTGACAGGTCAGAGAGGAGTGTTTTGCTGATAGGTGGGAAGGGAGCTTGGCAAGGAGGACAGGTCATGAGATCAGTGCTGAGCTGGAAGGTTGGAACTGAGGTAAGGTGGGGGAGGGGAAATGAGGAAACTGGTGAAGTCCACATTGATGCCCTCGGCTTGAGGTGTTCCGAGGCGGAAGATGAGGTGTTCTTCTTCCCGGCGTCGGGTGGGGAAGCAGCGGCGAGGAAGGAGGCCCAGGACCTCCATGTCCTCGGCCGAGTGGGAGGGGGAGTTGAAATGTTGGGGCACAGGGCGATGGGGTTGATATTTGCGTGTGCCCCAGAGATGTGAACTTGACTCTCCAGTCTCCCCAATGTTGGAGTGATCGCATCGGGAGCAATGGATACATAAAATTACATTGGGGGCTATACCGGTGGAAGTCTTCTTCCGACCCGGGCAACGAAACAATTTTCAGCAGAGATACCAACGCATGCGCATGTCTCCCTGGTGGTCTAGTGGTTAGGATTCGGCGCTCTCACTGCCGTGGCCCGGGTTCGATTCCCGGCCAGGGGAGCCATTTCACATGTTCCAGTCACTACTCTGGTGTGTGGGTGTGTGAGACTCTAGTTTCCAGTCACATTGACGTTTAAAACAGAACTAAGCAGACCGACCGCCTCCTCTTTGTTGTCGAGGCCATCAATATCCAAGTCCTGGTGAATTAAGCGACTGTCGGACTTCGATGTGATGTTTGCTCTGAGATTTCTGCCTCCAAGTTCTTCTCTTGTAATATTCCTGCAGAAAGAGATTGCAAAGGTCATCGCTGTCAGTCCACAATAGAAAATCAAAACACACAATTCTAGTTTCTGTGTAACATTCTTTCCTCTCTTAATACCCAAGATCTTTGTGCTGATCTATTTGTAAATGTATACAGCAGGGTAATGTGGTGGATTGCATACTCCATGAAGAGTTTACTCAAGTTGTTGAATGGACATCTATCATGCGGTATTGACGTTCTGACTGTAGATACACAATATGCTGCGGTTAAAGATTACGAGCCCAGAACCAACTGCAAATCAGGCTTTTAGAGCCACAAACATTCAATCAAATACGGACCGTATACCCCAGACTTATCTGTCTTAGATTAACGCACGGTTGTCTTAGATTCCCAGAAGACTCGGATTTAAGCATCAAGTGTGATTTTTTATAAAAGAAGCCATGTTTTTGGGCTCCTTCGATGTCATACTAACTCTATTACTGGAAATACATCCATACTACACCGGGATTCGTGGATCAATGACGTGAGGCTTATCTTTAACCGCTTATAATTTTCTGTTGCATAAATGTTTCGACGAATGCCAATATTTTTCACCAGCCATAGAGTCGGAGACGTAAAGCACAAAAACAGACCCTTCAATCTAAATTGTCCATGCCGATCGGATACGCAAAATTCATCTTGTCCCATTTGCCAGAACTTGGCCCATATCCCACTAAACCCTTCCTATTCATATACCCATCCAGATGCCGCAACCAGCCTCCACCACTTCCTCTGGCAGCTCATTCCATGCATGCACAACCCTCTGCATGAAAAGGTTGACTGCAAGGTCCCTTTTAAATGTTTCCCCTCTCGCCCTCAACCTGTGCCCTCTAGTTCTGCACTCCCCCATCCCAGGGAAAAGACCTTGTCTATTCACCCCATCCACACCGTCAAGTTTTTATAAACCTCTTTGAAAAAAATCACTCAGCCTGCGATGCTCCTGGGAAAACAGCCCCATCCTATTCAGCCTCTCCCTGTGGTTTAAAACTCTTACCCTGGCAACATCCTTGTGAATCTTTTCTCAATCCTTTCAAGTTTCACAACATGGAAAGTCCCCTTCTCGTCTCGAAGTTGTGCCCAATTTTAGTTGACCTTTTCACCCTGGAGGGAAAAAGGCCTCTGAAGATCAGAGAATCGCTCCAGGGTGGATACAGACGATTCAGCCCAACAAGTCAACACCGACCCTCCAAAGATTAACCCACAGGGACTCATTCCCCTACCCCGATTACTCTATATTTATCCCAAACTAATGCACCTACGTACACATCCCTCAACACTGGGGCAATTTACACACAGACAATCCAACTTAACCTGCGTATCCCTGGACACTATGGGTAATTGAGCATGGCTAATCCACCCTAACCTACACATTTTTGGAATGTCGGAGGAAGTCCTTGCAGACACGAGAGGTGGCGTGCAGGAAGAATGTGCAAACTCCACACAGACAGTCAACCGAGACGGAAATCGAACTCGGGTCTCTGGCACTGTGTGGCATCAGTGCAAACCACTGAGCTACCATGCCATCCCAGTCCAGCCAATCTGTGTCTCATCATTTTTTCGAGGTCTCCCCTCGGCCTCTGTCTTCCCCGAGATAAACAAAAATCAGGTTTATGCCACTTCTCCTCATAACTAGAGCCCTTCAGACCAGGCAATGTCCTGGTGAACCTTGTCTGTTCCCTCTGCCAGAGCACCCACATCCTTCCGGTAGTGTGGCGACCAGAACTGAAAGTAGTATTCCGAATGTGGCCAGAATAAATAGCCAACTCTTACACTCAAGGAAGCGTGCTCCGGTTTCCTCCCACAGTCCAAAGATGTGCAGGTCAGGTGAATTGGCCATGCTCAATTGCCCGTAGTGTTAGGTAAGGGGTAGATGTAGATGTAGATGTCGATGTAGATGTACATGTAGATGTACATGTAGATGTACATGTAGGGGTATGGGTGGGTTACGCTTCGGCGGGGCGGTGTGGACTTGTTGGGCCGAATGGCCTGTTTCCACACTGTAAGTAATCTAATGTTGGTGCAAGCTCAAAAGACCGAATAACCTAATCCTACACCTAATTCTCTCACATTGTCTCCAGGACAGCAAGACACCATAAGAGATAGGAGTAGAAATCAAGCCATTCAGCCCATTGGTCTGCTCATACAATTTAATCATGACTGATAATTTTCTCAGCTGAAAAATGTGTTGCTGGAAAAAAGCAGCAGGTTAGACAGCATCCCAGGAGCAGGAGAATCGACGTTTCGGGCATGAGCCCTTCTTCAGGAATGAGGAAAGTGTGTCCAGCAGGCTAAGATAAAAGGTAGGGAGGAGGGACTTGGGGGAGGGGCGTTGGAAATGCGATAGGTAGAACGAGGCCAAGGTGAGGGTGATAGGCCGGAGTGGGGGTGGGGACGGAGAGGTCAGAAAGAGGATTGCAGGTTAGGAAAGCGGTGCTGAGTTCGAGGGATTTGACTGAGACAAGGTGGGGGAGGGGAAATGAGGAAACTGGAGAAATCTGAGTTTATCCCTTGTGGTTGGAGGGTTCCTAGGCGGAAGGTGAGGCGTCCTTCCTCCAACCGTCGTGTTGCTATGGTCTGGCGATGGAGGAGTCCAAGGACCTGCATATCCTTGGTGGAGTGGGAGGGGGAGTTGAAGTGTTGAGCCACGGGTTGGTTGGGTTGGTTGGTCCAGGTATCCCAGAGGTGTTCTCTGAAATGTTCCGCAAGTAGGTGGCCTGTCTCCCCAATATAGATTAGGCCACATCGGGTGCAGCAGATGCAATCAATGATGTGTGTGGAGGCGCAGGTGAATTTGTGGCGGATATGGAAGGATCCCTTGGGGCCGTGGAGGGAAGTGGGGGACGTGTGGGCGCAAGTTTTGCATTTCTTGCGGTTGCAGGGGAAGATGCCAGGAGTGGAGGTTGGGTTGGTGGGTGGTGTGGATCTGACGAGGGAGTCACGGAGGGATTGGTCTTTTCGGAACGCTGATAGGGGAGGGGAGGGAAAAAAATCCCTGGTGGTGGGGTCCGTTTGGAGGTGGCGGAAATGACGGTGGATGATACGCTGTTTTTGGAGGTTGGTGGGGTGGTAGGTGAGGACCAGTGGGGTTCTGTCCTGGTGGCGGTTTGAGGGGCGGGGCTCAAGGGCTGAGGAGCGGGAAGTGGAGGAGATGCGGTGGAAGGCATCGTCGATCACGTCTGGGGGGGAATTGCGGTCTTTGAAGAAGAAGGCCATCTGGGTTGTACGGTATTGGAACTGGTCCTCCTGGGAGCAGATGCGGCGGAGACGAAGTAATTGGGAATATGGGATGGCGTTTTTACAGGGGGCAGGGTGGGAGGAGGTGTAGTCTAGGTAGCTGTGGGAGTTGGTCAGTTTATAGTAGATGTCCATGTTGATTCGGTCGCCTGATACTCTTCACCGAACACTGATTATTTTCCATTTCAGTTTCATTATCCAACTCTCTTTTGAATGCCATAATTGAATCTGACTCCAACACTCTCTCTTGCAGACCATTCTAAAGGTCGAAGATTTTCAATCATTAACGAAATAAGTTCTGGATCTCTCCCAAAACACAATTCATATGGATCTTGCTTCGAATCATTTGCAGTAAGTTCTTCACATGGACTAATTTGCAGCTTAGAGCATTTGTTCAAATTTAATATCATATTGGGGTGGCACAGTGCTTGGCATTGCTACCTCACTGCATGAGGGACGTCGGTTCAATTCCAACCACAGGTGAGTGTCTGTGTGGAGTCTGCATGTTCTCCCTGTCTGCATGGGATTCGTTCCACAGTCCAAAGATGTGCAGGTTAGGTGGATAGAAATGGAAAGGTCTAGGAAGGGGAGGGAGGAATCTGAGATGGTCCAGGTGAATTTGAGGTCGGGGTGGAGGGCTGCACGTTCCGAGGTTGAGAGGTTGGAGTGGGTGAGAGGGGTGGGCGGGAATCCTGGTTGAAGAAGAAGGCGCGGAGGCAAAGGTGGCGGAAGAATTGTTCGATGTCACGCCGCTTGTTGAAGAGTAGTACTGGGTATTGTCGTGATTATAACTATGTCAGTCAGCTGAGTTCCCGTGTTCCCCTACTTTTGTTAACATTTCACATCGATAACGTTTAGATTCCCAATATCTGCAGGGTTCTTTCTCTACTTGAGTGATTCAGTGACTTTTTTTATGAATTGCTCCTGTGATATCTCATGAGAGGGTTTATGATATGAACAGTGCCATATAAATTGTTCTGGGTCTCAATGTGCCCAAGTGAGAAAGAACTGACCATCCTTAAATATTTGTTTTTAAACAATGGACATAAATTAATGTTTGGAAAGCACACAACTTGCATGTATTAAGATCAGAAATAGGAATGGGAGTAGGCAGTTGACTGTGGAGATGCTCTGTCTTTCTTCACCATCCATGGCTGAATTCTCTCTCCATACTTTTCCACGACTTCACTTGATGAATGGGCTACGCTCCTAGAGCTTGTGAGTTTTAAATAAACCTGTTGAACTATAATTTGTCGTTGTGTGACTTATGACAAAAAAACTTTGATTGAGGATGTTATTACACATACTGGAGCAATGGGATTTCAACCTGGGACTCAGGGCTCAGAGGTAGGGACACTACCACTGCATCATAAAAAAGCCTGTCTGGTAATGTATGGAAACACCTTCCTCCTCAACATAGGACACGACCATTGTTCCCTCCGAGTCCATTATATTAAATTGAGTCCATCTCCTGTTGAATGAATGAGTGAGAACACCTTCCTCCTGAACATGGGACGCTCATTCTGTGCTCCTCGAGCCCTTTGCAGTAAAGGGGCGGGGACAGTGAAGGGCCTGCGAACCTCTCCACCAATCCCAAAGCCTGAGGTCCGTGCGGACTAATCGGAGCGCGACATTCCGGGGGTAGGACCAGTACTGTCCGCACACCCGGTCGCCATTGGTCAGGTGGAATAAGGTGCGCTCTGATTGGACGGGGCGCGGATGACGCGCGTCACAGAAGGAGGAGACGAAAAGAAGAAGAAAAACGAAGATGGCGACGCGAGGCTGCAGTTTTCTCATCGACTCAGCGGGCGGTTTCTGACGGTGGGAGGGGGCAGACAGGCATCGTTTACCTCAGGAAATACCTTTAAAATACATTTCAAATTAAAGCCGGAACTTTTCAAACAAAAGTTGTGAAGAAAAGGAGACAGTCCCCGGTGGGGTTTATTGTTTATTTTTGTATAATTTCTGGGGCCCGGGAAGGGGGAGGTGACGGTTACCGGGTGAACGAGAAAACAAATTAAAAATGTCGGCGGTGGTGGAGAGAGAGCCGGCGCCCGCGGCTTCTTCGGCGGCGGCCGGAGCCCAGGAGCTCAACAACCCCCCGGAGCTGGAGGAAGGTCCGAGAAGATGGTCATGGTATTGGATCCGGGCGGGATAAAGGTCTAAACCAAAGTAAAAGTAAGAGATGTCCAACTGCATTCAACAAGATATTGTATTGGTGGGTGAGAGAGGCCGCTCACGGGAGTCTGATCCCTGAAGCTTTGCGACCTTGCCTGTACCTCTTTATGTTGGAAATATATTTATTAATATCAGTATAATAAAAAGATAAAAACACAAATCACAATACAACTACTGTCCATTAACTACTAACCTACCCTATAATAGAAAACAAACCCGAACACTGTGCAAAGCAACACCAATAAATATATATATATAAATAATAGAGCTAAAAAAACACAAGAATACAGAACAGCTATGCTCGGAGCAATGCTCCCAAATAAAGGAACTGGAGCATTGTATATATAGCCGTATTAACTCAGGAGACCTCCTCCAGGGCCCAGGGTGACAAACCTAACCATCTTGGTTAAACAAATACCCTCGTTAAGATAACTGACAAATCTATATCCAAATAACTCAAGTAGGGCTGTCATGTCTTATAACAATGGTCCTCGGATTCTGGATTAGTGGTGCTGGAAGAGCACAGCAGTTCAGGCAGCATCCAAGGAGCTTCGAAATCGACTTTTCGGGCAAAAGCCCTTCATCAGGAATAAAGGCAGTGAGCCTGAAGCGTAGAGAGATAAGCTAGAGGAGGGTGGGGTGGGAAGAAAGTAGCATCGAGTACAATGGGTGAGTGGGGAGGAGATGAAGGTGATAGGTCAGGGAGGAGAGGGTGGAGTGGATAGGTGGAAAAGGAGATAGGCAGGTCGGACCATTCCGGACAAGTCATGGAAACAGTGCTGAGCTGGAAGTTTAGAACTAGGGTGAGGTGGGGAAGGCGAAATGAGGAAACTGGTGAAATCTACATTGGTGCCCCGGGGTTGAAGTGTTCTGAGGCGGAAGATGAGGCGTTCTTCCTCCAGGCGTCTGGTGGTGAGGGAGCGGCGGTGAAGGAGGCCCAGGACCTCCATGTCCTCGGCAGAGTGGGAGGGGGAGTTGAAATGTTGGGCCACGGGGCAGTGTGGTTGATTGGTGCGGGTGTCCCGGAGATGTTCCCTAAAGCGCTCTGCTAGGAGGCGCCCAGTCTCCCCAATGTAGAGGAGACTGCATCAGGAGCAACGGATGCAATAAATGATAATAGTGGATGTGCAGGTAAAATGTTGATGGATGTGGAAGGCTCCTTTAGGGCCTTGGATAGAGGTGAGGGAGGAGGTGTGGGCGCAGGTATTACAGTTCCTGCGGTGGCAGGGGAAAGTGCCAGGATGGGAGGGTGGGTTTTAGGGCGTCGTGTACCTGACTAGGTAGTCACGGAGGGAAAGGTCTTTGCCGAAGGCAGAAAGGGGTGGGGAGAGAAATATATCCCTGGTGGTGGGGTCTGGAGGTGGCGGAAATGTCGGTGGATGAGTTGGTTTATGCGAAGGTTGGTAGGGTGGTAGGTGAGCACCAGGGGCGTTCTGTCCTTGTTACGTTTGGAGGGGTGGGGGTCTGAGGGCGGAGATGCGGGAGGTGGACGAGATGCGTTGCAGGGCACCTGTAACCACGTGGGAAGGGAAATTGCGGTCTCTAAAGAAGGAGGCCATCTGGTGTGTTCTGTGGTGGAACTGGTCCTCCTGGGAGCAGATCCGGTGGAGGCGGAGGAATTGGGAGTACGGGCTGGCGTTTTTGCAAGAGGTAGGGTGGGAAGAGGTATAATCCAGGTAGCTGTGGGAGTCAGTGGGTTTGTAAATAATGTCAGTGTCAAGTCGGTCGTCATTAATGGAGATGGAGAGGTCCAGGAAGGGGAGGGAGGTGTCAGAGATGGTCCAGGTAAATTTAAGGACAGTGTGGAATGTGTTCATGAAGTTGTTGAATTGCTCAACCTCCTCACGGGAGCAGGAGGTGGCGCCAATGTAGTCATCAATGTAGGGGAGGAAGAGGTGGAGAGTGGTGTCGGTGGAATTATGGAAGATCAACTGTTCTACGTAGCTAACAATGAGACAGGCATAGCTTGGGCCCATACGTGTGCCCATGGCTACCCCAGCACACTACTGCTGCGCCACTCTGCACCCACGCGCCGAGTGCTATCCACAGGTCCCTTCGAGACTGATGTTGAAGATCTCCACCGCTGTCGTATCATATGCTGTTGCGCAGACGTATGGAGGCTGTGTGAATATAAACTTGTTTTCTAAACTCCCACATTCTGTTGGTTGAACTGTGATTTCATTCTGAATCACAACATGTTACACAACGCAGACAGAGGCTATGCGGGCCACCTCGCTCTGCTGGTTCGACACAGTAAGTAAACATGTGTCTCTTGCCTTCTCCATGTAATTCTACACATTGTTACTTTAAACATGACCACCGAATTCCCGTTTGCGTCCAATGAATCTGCCTCTTTGTCAGTGTCAGTTCGGGATTTACTGACACCAACTACTCCCTGTACGAAAGCATTCTTCCTAATGTCACTTTTGGTTATTTTCCTCATGATTTTAATACTCTGCCAACCCTTTCAGGCGTGGGAGCATTTTGACTACATTACTTTCTCTGTCAAGACTTCGCATGACTTGGAAAACTTCAATCAGGCCAGAATTCAAACTTCTGTTCTCCGAGGAGAGCTGTCTTAATTTTCCAATATTGCTTCATTGGTGACATTCCTGAAACACGGCACCACTCACGTCAATGCAATATTCCATCATTTCACTTCCTTGTTTTCTGCCCAATTCGTACTCCAAGCAGGTAAAGTCAATGACTGCAGATGCTAGAAACCAGATTGTGGAGTAGTGGTGCTGGAAAAACACAGCAGTTCAGGCAGCATCTGAGGAGTAGTGAAATTAACGTTTCGGGCAAAAGCACCGACTTTAGCGAATGTGCTTTTTGAGAAAGTTAGCCGGGCACTCTTGCACAAGCCAGAAAATCTGGGCTCGTCCGGGATTTCGCGCAAGTCTTCGTAGTAGAAGACCCAACGCGAAAATCATACCCCGAGACCAACGAGCCACACTGAGATCACACAAGCAGCCCCGCTCCACCTCTTTAACCAGCTGAGTCTTGCTCAGTGTGAAATACACTTGACATTGCTCTGAAAATTGCAAGTGGCGAAGAGTTTCCAGAACAATTGCTTCTCATTCTGTCACCCTGCTGCCGTTTGTCCTGGACCCAGGTACCGGGCCCTCTCTACTAGCAGAAAATTAAACCGTTTTGTTTATAAACCTTTCTCTGACACCGGAGTGGCCCATGACAAGCATTGCCCTCCTCAACATAGGGTACAGAGAACAACAGAAGACCACTCAGACCTCCACGAGTGTGTCATCTCAATTGTGCATACTGGGCCTGTGTATCAATGTGAAATATTTATGTCGAAGTTTTTTTGGGAAAGAGATGAGAAGGCGAGGTGCAGAACAGAGCGCCGTTATACGGGAAAGCTGCTAAAGACGACATTGACTGAATAGGAGAGATGGTTTCCCTTTTGGGTGATGCTCCCATCATGCACCTACAGACATATCGCCGTCGTGCAAATATAAACTCTGTCTAAATTCCCACATTCTGTTTTTTCGAACTGTGAATTCACTCAAAAGCACAAAATTTCAACACTAGCAAAATTCAAACTTTAACAAAGTGCTCATAGATATATTCAGCGAACACCTGGAAGAAATTCGTCCAAACTGACCTGGCGAATTTCGGTCTGAGGGCTTTTGAACTTTAAGTAGAAGGAAGGGAAGTTTGCCTCAAGGCTGCGTAATGTGGAGATGTGTTCCCCATGTTAACTGATAGTGGTTGTCCATCCCAATGCTTCCCGATGCAGGGTTGCCCTGAACCACAGGGAGGTTTCTTTGATAAACTGTCCCGGGGGCTTCCAGCCGTACCGTGACGTCATAGGGCGGGCTCCCAGTGATGGCCTGCAGCTGCTGTGACGCAATAATGATACTGGCCCCGGAACATGAATATGAATTAGTTCATGAGCCACGTGGTACTGAATCATTCCATGGAATGTTCTTCCAACTTCACGGATTTATATATGAGTGGAGGTAAGTCGGCAGGGCTTACACCTCGGGTCCACTCTTCCTTCACTCGCAACACCCCACACCCACCTCCCATTGTCCCAAGGCACTTTCCGCTGGAACTGCCGAATGTGTAACACCTGCCCATTTACCTGCACATTTGCAAAAACCTAGTCTACTGCATTCGTTGCTCATAGTGTGGTTTCCCCAAAGTAGCATGAAGCATAAACTGGGTGACTGCTTCGCAGAACATTTTGGTTCTGCCCGCAAAAAACGGTCTTGAGCATCTGGTTGCCTGTCACTTTAACACGCCACCCTGTTCCCTGGCCAACATCTCTGTGTCAGGCATGTAACAGTGTTCCATGAAAGCGAAGCTCCAGATTGAAGGGCAACGCCTCATTTTAAACTTGTAGATCCTATAACCATCCAGTCTTCAACATCGAGTTCAATACTGTTTGGACCCGAACTCCCACATGCCTTTGACGCCTACCACACCCACACGAGGCCTTGTTATCACATAGTCTGCTGTTACCCACCACTTATTGTGAACCAGGAACAGTCTCCATTAAGTTAGTCACCGTCCTACACTCCTTTGGCCCTCCAATGTTCTCCCTCTGAACTGGCGGCAAAGAGAGTAATGGGGACTGGTATCCCTGAGCCAGCTGTTTGTCCCAAATCCAGGAACAGGGCTCTTTCCACTGGCGGATAATTAAACTATTTTGCTGTTGCGCTGACGTGAGGAGATTGTGTAAGTATAAACTTTTTCTAAATTCCTACCTTGTATTGGTCGAACTGTGAGTTCATTCTGAATCACAACACGTGTCACAGCGCATTTGCAGGCCCACCTTAGCTCTGCTGGTTCGACACAGCAAGTAAATGAGAGTCTCTATTCGTATCATTCTCTTGGGTTCTCCCTGTAAATCTCCACATTGTTACTTTGAATATGACCACCGGATTCCCTTTTGTGTTCGTGAATCTGCCTCTTTGTCACGGTCAGACAGGGATTGACGGATCCGAACCACTCCCTGTGCGAAAATGTTCTTCCTCATGTCACTTTTACTTTTTTTCCAAATGCCTTGAAATCTCTGTCATTTTTTTGGGAAATTGAAAGGATTCTCATTCCTGCACATGAGGCTGAATTGATTTAATTTCTAACGTAAAGGACTGCGGATGCTGAGAATCCGAGACAGAAAGAGGAACTGCTGGAGAAACTCAGCAGGTGTGGCAGTACCTGTGGGAGAAAACAGAGTTCTGAAATATTGTCTCTGATTCTCTTTCCACCGATGGTGCCTGAACTGCTGAGTTGCTCCTGCAATTTCTGGTTTTGTTTTTAACTGAAAGTTCATTTCATCTTTCGGGATGAAACAACCAGACTCGCCATGTGCAGATATTTAATCCTTTCGAAACATGTGAAGTGATTGGATTCAAACAAACCCAGCAATAATCCACTCTTTCTCAGCTTCACAGGCAGAGAGACCTGAGAAATGAAGCTGTCAGTGTGGTTCTGTATTGGTGGGCCGAGTGGTGAATGCGATGGACATGAAATCCATTGCGGTTTCCCCACGCAGTTGTGAACCCTGCCGACTACAAATGAGAAATGTGGTCAAAAAGAAAGGGAGACTGTTCCCCGGTTTCTTCTTTAAGATTCAAATCAGTGGAGGGGGTTGAAATATTTCACTCACATTGGGACTGGTAGGGATCTGCAACCCACTGCCTGTCAGAGTGGAACAGATACCCACAGAGCTACCTTTGAGGTGATGAGCCAAGAGTTTGGAAATGAGACTAGAACAGTGAGGGGTTTGAAATGTGATCGAAATGAAGCAGGCACCTGAGGATTAATGTGTTTTATTTGCCAGTGAAAGACACTGCTTCACAAAGTTGGGACTATGGAAGGGAAGCAGTGACGTTGATTATCTTTGGTTGTTCACATTGTGAATGTTCCCATTGCTGCCCATGTCCATGTTCACGTCAAAACTCTGCAGCATGGTGGCGTCAGGTACGCACAGTGCCAGGGGCGCAATGGTGGACGCATCTAACCACAGCTACCTGTTTGAAATGCAGCTCACAGCTTCTTCACACACCCCAATTAATCTTTCTCATTATCCTGAAGCCGGCATACGGTTTGAATTCCTGATCTGCAGGAACGAGACTCTTTTCACGGTTTCGCGTTAGTAAATGTCCCTGAGAATATCAGAGTAAAGTCACACCGCTGTCAGAGGAGGGTAAGCTGAAATAGCCCCATAGGCTGCTCATGGGCACAATTCACTTTCTCCAACTCACCACCCCAACCACTGCGGCTCCTGGGAGTGGAAAGGAAACAAACACCAAAATCCAGTCTCAGCTTTGTGAATCTTCAGAAAATAAGAAATGTGTTCATTACTTCGGATTTTCTATCCTGGACTGACAGGAATGAGGATTGTCACTCTTTTTGGAGAACTTTGCAAGTGGATGTTTTGCAGAAAAGCCCCACAATACAATCTGAGAGTGACACTTGATTAATCAGGACCTGGAAGTTTTCGATCTTTGAATGTAAGTGTTGTGCTCCAGAACTTTGTTTTTCACAGTTTATGATACTTATCTTCCCAGTCCCCTGTATCACTTGCTGAAGATGTTTAATTTGTGTCTCGCAATCCTTTCACTCTCTGCTAATGAGAACAACATTTCCGTGTTTTACCTAAATTAGCTTGATCTTGCAGATCTCAAGCCTAAAGATAATTTCACTGGAAACCTCCTACAGTTCAAAAGCGAACTGTTAATGATGGCTCTGTTTCTTGTCACGTGTCCAATTTCAGATCGATGTTGTTAATGTCCCTTCTACTCCTTCAGATCCAGGTTTCGCTCACAGGGCTAGAACAGGACTGTCACCAAATACATTTATCAATATACGTTCATCCTATCGATTGTATTAGCATCATCAACACTTCTCATCAAAATAACTCGATAGACTTTCATCACAATTTTCTGTGAACAATTCGACTTTAGCTTTCCTGAATGAACCCCAAATTTCTTGAAGTGGCACCTTATTTTCGGCCCTGATTATTAATCTCTCTTAACTTGGAAATTGATCTTTTCCACCCGCTCTATCTCTCATCAATGTGTGCAGTTCAGGTAAATTCCCCATCAGCCTCCTCTGTTCTGATCAAATCCAGGAGAACAGGGAGCATTGGGGTTAAGACGCGGCCATGACAAGCCCAATGCTCACCTTTCCTATTGGACCCATTCCATGAGAAATTTAGACCATAACTTGGGGCCTCTAGTTGTGGCCGAACATTTACGTTGCCGCCTTAGACATTCTTTGGGATTCCCCGCCCAGGTTGGAATCCTGCTGAATGTGCTTTCTTCGCTGGCGATTTTAATTAACTACCTGTTGGTTGCAATATCGCTCAAAATTCACAAAACCCTTTTCAATAAAGCCACGTTTTCTCACGAATGGGAATTTATTGCCATGCAGGAAACTCGAGTTCTGAACAAAAACCGTAACACACTCAAAACGTCAGCTTTGTTTACCTTTCCACAGTTGCTGCTCGACCCGTTGGCTTTCTGCAGTATTCGCTGTGTTTGTTCTGCACAAATGCTGCTTTCCATTAAAGAACTTTAATCCCTGTCCTCTGGTAACTGACCCTAGTCAGTGGCAATAGGTTCTTCTGATCATTAACCTGCCCATTCACACCACGTCTTCTCCCATCATTGCCAACAGCCCCTGAAAATCTCCAGTTAACCTTCTTTGCTCCAAAGCGAACATTCCCAAACTTGGGAATGTCTCCACAAAATGGCAATTCCTCATCCCTGGACATGATGCAAGTGTTACAATGGGGAAGAGGTTTTGGCAAAATATTGTCAGTTAGCAGGTGGAAAAATGTCCAGGAAGTAAAACAGAAATCCCAGTCTCCAGCTTTGTGAATCTTTCGAAACTCTTTGGGAAATGGAATTAGAGGAGAATGAAGGATGAACTGTTCGACTGAGCAGAGACAGTTCAGACATTGTCCCCTTGTTTAAGAGGTCGGGAGATTGACTCTGATATTCTCGGGACATGAACTGGTCTGAGACATTGAAAGAATTCTCTGCACATCAGGAATTCAAACCCATTCTCGGCTCGGGGCCAATTAGAAAATTCGGGAAGAGGCAAAACACTGAAAGGCTCGGAGGGTGATGGCCCCGGTGTCGGAGAGCTCGTTCCTCGTGACATGGATGTGCCTGCAGATGGTGGGATCAGACTGTCCCCATGTCTTCACAATGAATGGCCCAGGCTTTATTATACAAAAGTAAAACTACAGAGGACAATGATAATTCTGGGCACGGGAGGCTCAGTTATGAATTGGCTAATAGCCTCTTCTAAGAGACTGTGCAAGCTGCGTGTTTGATTGTCTCTGCATCGCCATTAATTAGCCCGTTCGGATGTTAACTGCAAAGTTGGTGGTTCCAGAACCCCCTGGGACGGGTTTGTTGTTCTCGCTCCGACCACTTTCTTGGCTGCGAAGGTGCACGTTTTTAATGGTGTCAGGAACATGTTTCCCAAAAGGAAATCTTCTCCACTGAGGAAGTACAAAGGGGTTTCTGAATTGATTGAACATCTAACGTAAAGGACTACGGATTCTGAGAATCTGAGACAGAAAGAGAAACTGCTGGAGAAACTCAGCAGGTTTGGCTGTCGCTGGATGAGAAAAAAAAGAGTTCTGAAATGTCGTCTCAGATTTTCTTTCCACAGATGCTGCCTGACCTGCTGAGTTGGTCCTGCAATTTCTGATTTTGTTTTTCACTGAACGTCCATTTCAACTTTCGGGATGAAACACTCAGACTCGCCAATTGCAGATGTTTAACCCTTTCGAAACCTGTGAAGTGATTGAATTCAAACAAACTCTGGAATGATTCACTCTTTCTCAGCTCCACAGGCAGAGAGACCTGGGAAATGAAGCTGTCAGTGTGGTTCTGTATTGGTGTGCCGAGTGGTGAATGCGATGGGCATGAAATCCATTGCGGTTCCCCCACGCAATTGTGAACCCTGCTGACGACAGTTGAGAACTGTCGTCAGAAAGAAAGGGAGATTGCTCCACGGTTTTTTTAAAGATGCAAATCAGTGGAGGGCTTGAAATGGATGACGTATCTGACTCCACCTACTTGTTTCAAATGCAGCTCACAGCTTCTTCACACATCCCAATTAATCTTTCTCATTGTCCTGAAACCGGCGTATGTTTACGTTTCCTAATCTGCAGGAATGAGAATCTTTTTACTGTCTCGTGTCAGTAAGTGTCCCTGAGAACATCAGAGTCAAGTCACAGCGCTGTCAGAGGAGGGGAAGCTGAAAGACCCCACACACTGCTCACGGGCATATTTCATTTTCCCAACACATCGCTTCAACCACTGCGGCTCTTGGGAGTGTAAAGGGAACAAACACAAAAACCCAGTCTCAGCTTTGTAAGTCTTCATGAAATAAGAAAACTGTCCATCCCTTCGGGTCTTCCATCCTGGGCAGACAGCGTTGATTTTAAATGGCTGTCCAGTCAGTGCCGATTCGTTTTGGCTGAGAAAAATATTCCTTATCTCATCCCAGCATTTCTTGCCACAGAGATCTGTGTGGTATAGTTCATGTATATATTTCCTTGCATGGTATTTTGTATATATTTCCTTGTATGGTATTTTGTCAACAACAAACTTTTCAGGTTGTTTGAATAGGGTATTTCAGGTTCATTAGCTCCTGTTTAAGTGTGTTGGTAAATTTGTGGGCCACCATGATGCTGAGAGGGTTGAGTTGTCCGGACATCATTTCCCAAATGTCTTTAATGTAAAGTAATGTGGCTAGGGTTTCTGCAGACGTTGTGTCTGCTTGTGTCCGTTTGTTGATGTGAAATTGGCACACTGAGTTTATTGGGTAGGCGAAAGTGAGGACTGCAGATGCTGGAAACCAGAGTTTAGATCAGAGTGGTGCTAGAAAAGCACAGCAGGTAAGACAGCTTCCGAGGAGCAGGAAAATCGGCGTTTCGGGCAAAAGCCCTTCATCAAGAATAGAGGCAGGACTCCTCCAGGGTGGAGCGAAGAATTGGGGGTGGGGTGTGCTGGGCCGAAGGTAGCAAAAAGTACAATAGATGAATGGGGGTGGGGATGAAGGTGACAGATCAGAGAGGAGGGTGAAGCGGCTCGGTGGGAAGGGAGAGTGGCAGGTAGGCGAGGTCATGAGGACAGCGCTGAGATGGAAGGTTGGAACTGAGGTAAGGTGGGGGCAGGGGAAATGAGGAAACTGATGAAGTCCACATTGATGGCCTGGGGTTGAATTTACCCCAAGCGGAAGATGAGGCGTTCATCCTCCAGGCATCGGGTGGGGAGGGAGCGGCGATGGAGGAGGCCCAGGACCTGCATTTCCTCTGCAGAGTGGGAGGGGGTTTGAAACGTTGGGCCATAGGGCGATGGGGTTGATTGGTGCGGGTGTCATGGAGATTTTCCCTCAAGCGCTGTGACTTGACTCTGCGAGGAGTCTCCAGTCTCCCCAATGTAGAGGAGACCGCATCGGGAGCAATGGATACAAGAAATGACATTGTTGGATACACAGGTGAAAACCTTCTACCTACCACGGCCCGGATTCGATTTCCGGGCAGGTAAGAAATTTTCAGGAGAGCTGTCAAGGCATGTCCGCATCTCCCTGGTCGTCTACTGGTTAGGATTCGGCGCTCTCACCGCCGCGGCCCGGGTTCGATTCCCGGTCAGGGAAGCTATGTTCAGGGGGTTTATCGGATTACTGTTCTTCTTAAATGCTCTGTCCAGTTTTTTAAATTGATCTTCGTAGTTCCTGGGTGCTGCAGCGTGCAGTGGCTCGTTGAAATAGTGTCCTGATGCAGATTTGTTAGTGTGTGTCGGGATGATTGCTTCTGCAGTGAAGTTCTTGGTTCGCGTGCGTTGTTTTCCTGTCAACGCTGTTTTGAATTTACCATTGACTGTTCGCTGTACTGTGACATCTAGAAATGGCACTTTGTTGTTGTTCTCCTCTTTTGTGAATTTTATGCCAGTAAGGATATTGTTGATGGTGTTGTAGGTTTCCTCTAATTCGTTTCATTTTTTGATGACAAATGTGTCATCGCTGTACTGGACTCAAAGTTTGGTTTGGATCGTTGGAAGGGCTATTTGTTCGAGTCTCTGCATTATTGCTTCTGCTCGGAATCCTGATGCTGCTGGTGGTATCATGGGTATTTCGTTGATTTGTTTGGAAGGGCTTGTTACTGAATATGAAGTGGGTGGTAAAGCACAGCTCCACGAGCTTGACAGTGTTATCTTTGCTAATGGAGTTAGTGCTGTTTGGTGTTTGTGTCTTTGGTTCTTCGAGGAGTGTCTTCAGTTTTCTTTGGCCACGTTGATGTTAATGGATGTGAACAGGGCTGGTATGTCAAAGGACAACATTATTCCATCCTCTTCTATCTCAGTGTCTTTGGTGTTCAGGAATTCTTGGATGGAGTAAATGGAGTGGTGTGAATCTTCGACTTGGGGTTTTAGTCCTCAGTGGAGGCCTTTGACAAGTCTGTATATTGGTGTTCCAAGTCGTGAGACTATGGTATAAGGGGGGGCTCCTGATTTAAAGAGGAGGAGAACAACAACAAAGTGCCATTCCAAGATGCCACAGTAGAGCGAACAGTCAATGGGGAGCTTCAAACTGGCATCTATGGAAAACCAACTCACACAAACCAAGTACTTAACCACAGAAGCAATCATAACAACACCCACAAACGAAGCTTCATCAGGACATTATTTCAGCGAGCCACTACACACCGCAGCACAGAGAAACTACGAAGAGCACAAGAAAAATACGCATATAGTGTATTTAAGGAGAACGGCTACCCAATAAACGCAGTCCACCGGTTTCTAATTGATGCTTTCAAGCTTACTTTAAAAAATCGGTTTGTCCCTCCATTCTTTCCTGTTTGTTTTGTGTGGGTTTTGAATGCTTTCCCAATCCTCTGACTGAGTATTGGAGTTGGGAGGTAATGTTGTGGCTGTACAGGACATTTTTTAGAAAACTTTTGGAATATTGTGTGCAATTCTGGTCTCCTTCCTATCAGAAGGATATTGTGAAATTTGAGAAGGTTCTGAAGCACCAATGGGTCCACAGAGATGAAGAGGCCCTTCTGCTGCCCTGAGTGTGGGAAGGCCTTCAGTGATTCCTCTGCCCTGCTGACGCACCAGTTGGTCCACACCGGGGAAGGCTGTTCTCCGGCCCCAAGTGCGAGATGGCCTTCAGCAGTTCTTCCCACCTGCTGAGACACCAGTGGGTCCACACTGAGGAGAAGCCGTTCTTCTGCCCCGAGTGCAGGAAGGGCTTGCTCTCTCTTCCGACCTGCTGGCCCATTGGTGGGTCCACATGGGGGAGAGGCCGTTCAGTTGCCTAAGTGCAGGAAGGCCTTCATCAATTCCTCAGCCCTGCTGATGCACCAGTCCGTCCACACCGGAGAGATGCCATTCTCCTGCCCGAGTGTGGGAAGGGCTTTACCCGCTCCTCCACACTGCTGAATCACCAGCTGGTCCACATGGGGGGATGGGGGCGGAGGGGGGGAGGCCTTTCGGCTGCCCTGAGTGCGGGAAGTCCTTCAGCAATTCCTCCTCCCTGCTGAAGCACCAGTGTGTCCACACCGAGGAGAGGCCCTTCAGCTGGCCTGAGTGTGGGAAGAGGTTCATATTTTCCTGCAACTTGCGGAAGCACCAGCGGGGGCACCAACGCTCCCAGCAATCAGATCCCACCAGTGACGCTGCCTTCAGTCAACCCAAAGGACTGAACCTCCTGCCAGTTCTGACAGTGGGTACAGTAGGAGAGTAGGTGGGCTGTTTTTGTTTTCTGCTGGACTGCAATTGCCTCCCCTACACCCCACAACCACAACTTCATGGTGGCTCACGGTTAGCACTGCTGCCTCATGGCACCAGGAACCCAGGAATACTTCCACCCTTGGGGGTCTGTGTGCAATTTATGGAGGGTAGGAAAATGGATCTGAGTGGGTTCCCCTTCGTAGAATCAGTGCTGATGTGTTGGGCTGAAGGACCTGTTTCCACTCTGGAGGAGTTCAACCATCATATGAGCTTTGTTTTCATTGGAAGCTGCTGCTCATTGAGCCAGGGACTGCACATTGCCAAATGAAATGATCCAGAGAAACCTAAGACCGCAAGACCAACGGAGCAGAAGTTAGGCCATTCGGCCCGTCGAGTCGACTCTGCCATTCGTTAGTGACAAAAGATAGTGCAGATGAGATTAGCTACAGTGTGGAAACAGGCGATTTGTCCCAACAAGTCCACATCGACCCTCCGAAGAGTAACCCATCCAGACCCATTTCCCTCTGACTGATATACCGAACTCTATGGGTAATTAAGCATGACCAATCAACATGACCTGAATATCTTTGGACTATGGAAGAAAACAGGATCACCCAGTGAAAACCCACGCAGACACTGGGAGAATGTGCAAACTCAACACAGACAGTCAGCCAAGGCTGGAATCAAACCTGGGTCCCTGGCGCTTTGAGGCTGCAGTGGTAAACACTGAGCCACTACATATTGCAACCCCAAGTTGGCAAGCAGGAGGTTGGGAGAATACAGCAAGCCAGGCAGCACCAGGATGTGGAGTAGTCAGCGTTTTGGGTATTAACCCTTCTTCAGGACTGAAACGTTGACTTCTCTTTGAGAAACGATTTACGGGATTGTTGCTGGGGGTTGGAGGGTTTGAGCTACAGGGAGAGGCTGAATAGGCTGCGACTGTTTTCACTGGACCATCAGAAGCAGAGGAGGTACTTAATAGAGGTTACAAAATCATGAGGGGCATGGACAGGGTAATAGACAAGGTCTTTTCCCTGGGATGGGGGAGTCCAGAACTAGAGGGCATAGGTTTAGGGTGAGAGGCAAAATATATTAAAGGGCATCTTCTTCATGCAGAGGGTGGTACTTATATGAAATGAGGTGCCACAGGATTTGGGTCAGATGTTGTCAAATGGGATTAGATTAGTTTAGGATATCAGGTCAGCATGACAAGTTGGACCAAAGAGTCTGTTTCCATGATGCATGTGTCTCTGACTACTGGTCCTGATGTAAGTTTAAAATAGAGTTCAAGTAATTTTGAATAGTTCAATAATGTTGAGCTCACCTCCTGAAAAGTTTCAAATGAATCCCTGTTTAAACATGTTGATTTGGACAAAGTATCCCATCAAGTTCAACACAAACCCAGAGTTGAAGAAGTCAGAAGTCAGAACACCAAGGGGACCAAAACTGATCACAATATTCCAGGTGCAGCCTCATCAACGTCCTGTATAACTACAACATAACTTGCCAACATCTATACTCAATTCCCTAACTGATGAAGGCCAGTGTGCTGAAACCTTTCTTCACTGCCCTGTGTACCGAAGTAATCGGAGATATAGGACCTACTTTAAACTGATCCACAATCCTGCTTCTGGGAACACAGTGACTAATAGGGAAGGCAAAAGGGAGATTGGCCTTTAAATAGAGTATAAGAGTAGGGAGGTTATAGTGGAGGTTTTGATTGAGAGGGCAGTGAAGATTCAACCAGCTGACAGTGAATCTGAATCACATGTAGATCAGACCAGGTTCGGACAGCAGGAAACCAGATAAGTTTTTACAACAAACCACAACGATTTCATCATTAGACTCTGAATTCCAGATTTATATTGAATTCAGATTCCACCATCTGCCGTGGCAGGTTTTGAACCCAGGTCCCCAGAACATGACCTGGGTGAATAGTCTGGTGACAATAAAGTCGGCCATCGCCTCCCCTGAACACATTGGCTCATTGTGTTTGGAGGTAACAAAGGAGCAAGAGGTTTCAGCAGCTGCTCAGTTGTTGATATTACACAAGGGAACATCAGCACTCTCAGTAATGGCACATACTGAAGTCGGTGTCCTGTATCAGAGGTAAGGGCTCGGGAACCAGAAGAAGTAGGAACAGGAATATGCCATTCAGCCCCTTGAGCCTGCTTCTCCATTCAGTAGGATTCTGGGTGATCTGGCATTCCCCACATTCACTTTCCTGCCCTTTTCTTGCAACTGTTCATCCCCCGACTCTTCACGAATCTAGCGATCCTAGTTTTAAAGTGACATGAAGACTGTCAACAGAGTTACTCGGGCGGGGGAGGGACGGGGGGGCGGAACGGGGTCTCAGTTCGAACTTGGGGACTAAAACAATGGCTTCACACTTCACAATATTTAACTAAGGGAATGTTTATGGTTATCCAATGCTGGAAATTGGGCAGGCATTCAGAGGAAATTATTGGTAAATTATGAATGACAGAGGAGTCGGGAGAGAAGTGGTGTTCAGGCACAGTTGGATATCATCAGTATAGATGCCAGCACCAGCAGCTCCGGTTAAACAAGTCAGAACGGAAGACGCTAAAAGCGGACCCTCCCAGAGGATAGAGTGATGCTGCAGAGGATCAGTACTGTCATTTACTCTGATCAAGGCTGTCCTCAGGTCGACGAGGAAATGTTCATCCCTATCACCGTTAGAAAGCATGTCAAATATGACCTTGATAAGAACTGTTTCAGGGGTGGAAACCAGACTCGAGGTCTTTAAACACAAAATTCTGGAAGAGATGTGAATGGCTAATTCAACAATGTTACATCCAAATCAACACTTCCATTGGTGCGATAATAATAGAAGTGTTTTGGTTTTTATTTAGAAGATTCTCAGCAACACTGAGTAAGAAGCAACAAAATTAAAACAACAAATACTGCAATTGCTACAATGTGCCTGTTCCCAATAGGGGGCCATTGGTGTGAAATTAACTTTCTACAAGGGGCAATATTGGAAAGGAACTACCCAGTTCATAGCTATAAGAGGGGAGACACAGACTGCTTGACACAAACATATAATGGGCGGGAGGAGGCCACCCGGCACTTCGAGCCTTCAATAATATCATGGCTGATCTGAATTCAACATCAACTCTACATTCCAACACATCCCCGACAATCTTTCATCCACTTGGTTATCAAGAACCTATCTACCTCTGTCTTAAAGATTTTGAACCAACTGCCTTTTGAAGAAGACACACAACCCTCAGAAAGAAAAGAAATCATCCTCAGTTTTGTCTTCTACATTTAAAATATGACCGTGTACTTTCAGATATTTAGATAGGGACACAAGCTGCATTCAAGTAATACCTGTGGTACACTTAACTATGTCGAAGTGCTTCACATGAACATAATGAGAATTCCTTTAAACATCACAAGACCGGAGCACTGATTAGGACAGGTGACCAAAGACTTGGTCAAAGGGACAAGTTCAGGGCAATCTTTTAAACAGGTTCAATTTCCCAAACATCAGAGGACAAAGACGTGAACAACAAACACAAAATAGCAAAGAATTGGAACAACAGTGTAGTCCTAATGTCGCAGGATGATTAATCCAGGGAACATGAGTACAAATCCCACCACAGCAAGAGGTAAGATGTGAATAATTCAAATCATAAATGGGGAACACAAAGTTAGTCTCAGTATGGTATCGATGGCACTGACGTCAATTGTCCTAAAAACCCATGTTCACCAATGTCATTTCAGGAGGGAAACTGCCATCCTTGCATGGTCTAACTTACATGTGACTCCAGACCCACAGCAACATGGGTTGACTCTTAAACTGCCCTCTGAATTGGCACAAGCAAGACACCTTTCACTTAGGGATGGATAACAAACATCAACCTTGTGAAAGTTTCATAACAGAAATTACTGTAGAAACTCAGCCAGTCTGGCAACACCGGTGGAGAGAGAGAGAAAGAAACAGAGACAATATCCTGGCTTGAGTCCAGAACAGTTGTGAAGAAGGGTCACAGCACTTGAAATGCTAACTCTGCTTCTCTCTCCACATGTGCTGACTGTCCTATTGAGTTTCTCCAGCATTTGACGCATTTTTGTGTTTCAGATCTCCATCATCTGCAGTTCTTCATTACACTGACGAAGGGAAGCTCAAATCCCATAAAAGGGTAGAGCAGAAGGGCTCGAATTATTCAGCAAGTCTGGCACCAGTTATGGAGATAAAAACAGTTCGTACTTCGGGTCATTGAATGATCGTACATCAGGGAAAATCTTTTGGGGAAGCTGCAAGAGTAAAAGGCACTGGTGTGACTTCAACATCTGGGAGAACTCTCTCAGCCTTGGGGGTCAGGCTGACTCAGCATTCTGGTCATGCTCATTACCTGTTAAATTCTCCATTTGTTGTTCTTGTTATATTTCTACATGGTTGACACATTCCTATGTTTTAAAATGAAATTCCAGCAGACAGGAATTTTCCATGTAAGTAATCGTACATTAGAGTGTTTTTAACGTGAATATAACTTTTAAACAGAAAGTATTTATTCATGCATGGGGTGTGGGCATCGCTGGCAATGCCAGCATTTATACCCATCCTTAACCACCCTGTGGTTGGTTGGAAAAGTGCATGAAGGTGTCTGAGATTGTCTTGATCAGCACAGCAATCTCAAAGTTGGGTGTGCTCAGGTAGAAGTACCCTCCACTCCCACAGCCAAGTCTGCATTCACTTCAATTATAGATGCCATCTAAACCTCTCAGGACAAGGACAGCATGGGATGACAATCAGAATAAAGCTTCCTCTACTCTTCAATTGCAAGTGAAGCTACCTTAACACTGTCCCCAACAAACACTGCCAAGACAGAGATTGCATTGGGTTAGATACAGAGTAAAACTTCCTCTTTACTCCCCCATTCATACATTCCCAGGAGAAGGACAGCAAAGGGTTAAATAAACAGGAGAGCTTCTTCCATTCTGACTGACACTGAGTACGTCCTACACCAATCCTCAAGGAAAATTCAGAACTGAAGTATTATCTGGTACTGAATTCACACATCCTAATGGGAATGACAGCAACAGAAAATCATGTCGTGACACACAGATAAAACACACACAATGTACAACAAAACTAGACTGTTATTGGAATCAAAGACATTTAAATGACAGGAGACAGAGTCCCTGCAGTGATCCGAATGTGAGCTGAATAATTTTCACACTTGAACAATATTCTCTGGGAATGCAACGTCCACCTCACTGCTGTCTATTCAGATCCTCTGCTCTCGTTCAGGCCTGAGTTGCGGCTGACCACATTGTGGCGTGGGGGTCAAGAGGTTAGAGAGTTAAGGTCAACTTGGATTGAGGGCATCCTTTGTCATGGCAATGAGGTCGAGGGTCGCTCATTTACTCAACTTATAATCGGGGACAAGGGGATGGGCTGGGCTTGTATCAGTTTGAGTTTAGAAGAAACAGATGATCCGATGGAGCTGTATAACATCTGGAGAGGACTTAATGTAAATCTAATGTCAACTCAATTCCAGCCAGAGATTAGTCTCTCATTTAAGATAGGAGAGTTTTGTTTTTCTCACAAGTGTTCCCGAGTCTTTGAAATTCACTTCTTTAGAGAGCAGCATGTGGTGGTGGCACGGTGGTTAGCACTGCTGCCTCACGGCATCAGTGACCTGGATTTGATCCCACCCTCGGACCGACTCTCTGTGTGGAGTTTGCACATTCTCCCCTTGTATCTGCGTTGGATTCCTGTGGTGCTCTGGCCTCCTCCCACAGTCCAAAGGACGTGCAGTTGAGGGTAGTTTGACCATGGGAGATGCAGGGTTACAGGGATAGGGTAACGAACTGGGTCTGGGTCAGTCAATGTTGACTCGATGGGCTGAATGGCCTACTTGCACGCAATTGGCCTATATCAATCAATAGTATGCACTTGCTTTATGGTTACCGACATCAAATTAAATGAGTGGTTTTGGTTATTTCATCTCTTATTATCGTATTCAACCAACTGCAGCATCTTGAAACTTGCTTAATTACAATATCCAATATCTGCAGAGTACTTTTTTCTTTTTGTCAAGACCATTATCTTGAACTCTGACGTGTGACCTCCTCATTGCTGTCAAAGTTCTTTATTCGTCTCTACATTGTCATGTTTTTACTTTGTCGAATGTCTTCCTGGTATTTGCA
Organism: Chiloscyllium punctatum; assembly: GCF_047496795.1. Classification (NCBI taxonomy): domain Eukaryota; kingdom Metazoa; phylum Chordata; class Chondrichthyes; order Orectolobiformes; family Hemiscylliidae; genus Chiloscyllium; species Chiloscyllium punctatum. Next base: position 58,126,031 of record NC_092774.1, on the reverse strand, counting down.
GTTAAGACCCTACATTCTGCCCTCGTCAACATTTTCCCTTACAATTCTCGACTAAGGATTTCATGAAAAACCTCAGAGTGTGGAGAGACTGCGGAACTCACTACCATAGTGAATAGTTGGAGTGGAATACACTACAACTGAGGGTAAGCAACCCAATACAAATGAGTGTCACTGTCACCAGATTCACAACACAGTGAAATTAAATCATGCAATGTCCCTCAATTTCTCAACTGTCCCGAAACAGACTTGATGAAGAACAGATTTTGCACATCAACATTATAATTTAAACAAAAACCAACAATTATAAATATGGCAAATTTTCTAGGCCAAAGTTAAAGAAGATAATCTCATTAATAGCAATTATTTAAACCCTTTGATCAAGTCCCCCACCATCTCAGAGACAGAGACTTAAGCGCCAAATTAAGAAAGAATGTTTTTTTAAACTTACCAATTCAAGCAAACAGTTTCCAAGAATGGATTGCCAAGCCTTTGTGCAATCTTTGGACTATGACTGTTTCACAGACACGTAACTGTAAATCTAATTTCAAAATCACTGATGAATGTGAATACACACACCAGTATTCAGCCATTTCTTACAGGCTGGGACTCATTCCCAGAAAGAGCCAACAGTTCTTTAACTGGACAGTAGAATCTAGAGTGAACAGCTCCTGGTCTCAACGGGGAACAGTGCCCAATGGAAGCAAAGTTGCAGGGGTGGGGGAGCACGACGGCATAAAACCAAAAAAACCGACCGACTCTCCCACTATAAGCACTGTCAGAATGTGCAGAGGTTCAGTCCTCTCAGTGACCCAGAGCAGCTTCACCAGCAGAATCAGATTGTTGGGAGCACTGGTGTGGTGCACAATGATGAGAACCTCCGCTTCCACTCGGGGCAGGTGAACGGTCTTTCCCCGGTATGGCCCCACCTGTGCCTCAGCAGGTGGGAGGAATTGCTGAGGGCCTTCCCGCACTCTGGGCAGGGGAAGGGCCTCTCCCCTGTATGGACCCGAAGGTGGGATGCCTGGGTAAAACCCTTCCCACACTTGAGGCAGGAGAACGGGCTCTCCCCGTTGTGGACCCGCTGTTGACTCAGCAGGGCAGAGGTATCGTTGAAGGCCTTCCCGTACTTGGAGCAGCTGAAGGGCTTCTCTAATATGTGGACCCGGAGGTGGGTCAGTAGGACGGAGGAATAGCTGAAGGCCTCAGCATGCACTAGTTGGATGAAGGGTCTGTTCAATGCTGTCTGACTCTGTGACTGACCTGTACTGGTCTTAAAACCATTTTCTTACCTCCCCCCATAACCATCCACTTCTTTGTTGTTCAAAACTCAGATGAACTTCGCCTTAAATATGTTCAATGACCCCACTTCTGTACTCAATTCCTCTTCGTAATATACCACTTGCCTTGCTCATTGCCTGCTGCATCTGCCCGACAACTGGCATTGACTGGGGTGGCGGGACACTGAGACCCCTTTGTACATCCATACATCATTCCTTGATGAAGGGCTTGTGCCCGAAACGTCCCCTGTCCTGCTCCTCAGATGCTGCCTGACCTGTTGTGCTTTTCCAGTGCCACATTTTTCGACATTCACCTCTAGTCCTCACTTTCTCCACATTCCAATATATCATCATTTAAACAATGCACTGTTTTTTTTTTAAATAGCAAAGTTTATAACTTCACATTGCGGCACTGCACTTGCCATGTGTTGCCAATTGAGACACAGACCTGGACCGACTTCGGGAAGAGGCAAAAGACTGAGTTCTGAACAAAACCCGTAGCACACTCAAAACGTCGGCTCTGTTTACCTTTCCACAGATGCTGCTCGACCCGTTGGCTTTCTGCAGTATTCGCTGTGTTTGTTCGACACAAATGTTGCTTTCCATTAAAGAACTGCAATCCCTGTCCTCTGGTAACTGACCCTAGTCAGTGGCAATAGGTTCTTCTGATCATTAATCTGCCCATTCCCACCACGTCTTCTCCCATCATTGACAACAGCCCCTGGAAATATCCAGTTAACCTTCTTTGCTCCAAAATGAAAATTGCTCATCCCTGGACATGATGCATGTGTTACAATGGGGAGAGGTTTTGGCAAAATATCGTCAGTTAGCAGGTGGAAAAATGTTCAGGAAGTAAATCATAAATCCCAGTCTCCAGCTTTGTGAATCTTTCGAAACTCTTTGGGAAGTGGAATTAGAGGAGAATGAAGGATGAACTGTCTGACAGAGCAGAGACAGTCCAGACACCGTCCCCTTGTTTAAGAGGCTGATTGACTCTGATATTCTCGGGACATGAACTGGACTGAGACATTGAAAGAATTCTCTGCACATTAGGAATTCAAACCCATTCTCGGCTCGGGGCCAATTAGAAAATTCGGGAAGAGGCAAAACACTGAAATGCTCGGAGGGCGATGGCCCCGGTGTAGGAGAGCTCGTTCCTCGTGACATGGATGTGCCTGCAGATGGTGGGATCAGGCTTTACCCATGTCTCCACTATGAATGTCCAAGTCTTTATTATGGAAAAGTAAAACTGATAGAAGACAATGGTAATTTTGGGCGGGGCGGGTTGAATTATGAATTGATTAGTAGATTCCTCAAAGACACTGTGCGGGTGGTTTGCGGGTCCGTCTCTGTGGCGCAATTGGTCAGCGCGTTCGGCTGTTAACCGAAAGGTTGGTGGTTCGAAACCACCCAGGGACGGTGTGTTTCCTGTTCTTGCTCCGACTGCTTTCTTGGCTCCGAAAGTGCACGTTTTTAATCGTTTCAGGAAAATGTTTCCCAAACGGAAATCTTCTCCACTGAGTTAGCACAAAGGGGTTTCTGAATTGTTTGAATTTCTAACGTGAAGAACTGCGGATGCTGAGAATCCGAGACAGAAAGCGAAACTGCTGGAGAAACTCAGCAGGTTTGGCTGGTCCTGGATGAGGTAAAAAACGAGTTCTGAAATGTTGTCTCTGATTCTCTTTCCACAGATGCTGCCTGACCTGCTGAGTTGCTCCTGCAATTTCTGTTTTTGCTTTCAACTGAGCGTCCATTTCATCTTTCGGGATGGAACACGTAGACTCGCCATTTGCAGATATTTAACCCTTTCGAAACCTGTGAAGTGATTGGATTCAAACAAACTCAGCAATGATTCACACTTTCTCAGCTCCACAGGCAGAGAGACCTGGGAAATGAAGCTGTCGGTGTGGTTCTGTATTGGTGGGCCGAGTGGTGAATGCGATGGACATGAAATCCATTGTGGTTTCCCCACGCAGGTGTGAACCCTGCCGACTACAGTTGAGAAGTGTCGTCAAAAAGAAAGGGAGATTGCTCCACGGTTTTTTTAAAGAAGCAAATCAGTGGAGTGTTTGAAGTATTTCAATCAAATTGGGACTGGTCGGGAATCTGTAGCCCACTGTCTGTCAACGTGTAAAAAAAGCAGATACCCACAGAGTTGCTTTTGAGGCGATGAGCCAAGAGTTTGGAAGTGAGACTTGAACAGTGAGGTGCTTGAAATCGTGATCGAAGTTAAGCAGGCACCTGAGGACAAAGGTGTTTTATTTGCCAGTGAAAGATACTGCTTCACAAAGTTGGGACGATGGAAGGGAAGCAGTGACGGTGATTATCTTTGGCTGTTCCTCTTGTGAATGTTCCCATTGCTGCGCATGTCCGTGTTAACGTCAAAACTCTGAACCATGGCGACGTCAGATCCGCACAGTGACAGAGGCAATGGATGACGCATCTGACTCCACCTACCTGTTTGAAATGCAGCTCACAGCTTCTTCACACACCCCAATTAATCTTTCTCATTGTCCTGAAGCCGGCATACGGTTTGAATTCCTGATCTGCAGGAACGTGACTCTTTTCACTCTCTCGCGTCAGTAAGTGTCCCTGAGAACATCAGAGTCAAGTCATAGCGCTGTCAGAGGAGAGGAAGCTGAAATAGACCCACACGCTGCTCATGGGCACATTTTACTTTTCCCAACTCACCGCCCCAACCACTGCGGCTGTTGGGAGTGGAAAGGGAACAAACACCAAAACCCAGTCTCAGCTTTGTAAATCTTCAGGAAATAAGAAAACTGTTCATCCCTTCGGGTCTTCCATCCTGGGCTTACAGCGTTGATTTTGAATGGCTGTCCAGTCAGTGCCGATTCGTTTTGCCTAAAACAAATCTTCCTTATGTCATCCCAGCATTTCTTGCCACAGAGAACTGTGTGGCAGAGTTCATGTATATATTTCCTTGTATGTTATTTTGTAAATAACATTTGTTTGCTGGTTGTTTGTATCGGGTATTTCAGGTTCATTAGCCGCTGTTTAAGTGTGTAGGTAAGTTTGTGGGCTACCATGATGCTGAGAGGGTTGAATTGTCTGGACATCATTTCCCAGATGTCTTTAATGTAAAGTAATGTGCGAGGGTTTTGTAGACGTTGTGTCTGCTTGTGTCAGTTTGTTGATGTGAAATTGGCACACTGGGTTTATTGGGTAGGCAAAAGTGAGGACTGCAGAGGCTGGAAACCAGAGTTTCGATCAGAGTGGTGAGGGAAAAGCACAGCAGGTCAGACTGCTTCCGAGGAGCAGGAAAATCGACGTTTCGGGCAAAAGCCCTTCATCAGGAATAGAGGCAGGACGCTTCCAGGGGTGGCGAGATAAATTGGGGGGTGCTGGGACGAAGGTAGCAAAGAGTACAATAGGTGAATGGGGGTGGGGACGGAGGTGACAGGTCAGAGAGGAGGGTGGAGCGGATAGGTGGGAAGGGAGATTGGCAGGTAGGACAGGTCATGAGGACAGCGCTCAGCTGGAAGGTTGGAACTCAGGTAAGGTGTGGGAAGGGAAATGAGGAAACTGGTACAGTCCACATTGATGTCCTGGGGTTGAATGTATCCGAGGCAGAAGTTGGGGCGTTCTTCCTCCAGGCATTGGGTGGTGAGGGAGCGGCGATGGAGGCGGCCCAGGTACTGCATGTCCCAGGCAGAGTGGGAGGGGAGGTTGAAATGTTCAGCCACAGGGCGATGGGGTTGATTGTTGCGGGTGTCCTGGAGATGTTCCCTCAAACGCTGTGACTTGACACTGCGACGGGGCTCCAGTCTCCCCACTGTAGAGGAGACCGCATTGGGAGCAATGGATACAAGAAATGACTTTGGTGGAAGTCTTCGAACGACTGTGACCCGGGTTCGATTTCTGGGCAGGAAAGCAATTTTCAGTAGAGCTGTCAAGCTTCTCCCATGTCTCCCTGGTCGTCTTGTGGTTAGGATTCGGCGCTTACACCGCTGCGGCCCGGGTTCAATTCCTGGTCAAGGAAGCAAATTTTAGTGTGTTTTTTGGCTACCTATTTTCCCGAAATGCGCTGTACAGTTACTTATTGGTCTTTGCAGGCACTGGGTGCTGCAGTGTGCAGTGGTTCGTTGAAATAGTGCTCTTGTTTAGATTTGTTTGCATATGCAGGGATGATTACTTCTGTCGCTGAGTACTTGGTTCGCGTGTGGTGTTTTCCTGTAGAGGCTGTTTTGAATTTATCATTGACTGTTCGCTCTACTGTGACATCTAGAAATGGCACTTTGTTGTTGTTCTCCTCTTTTGTGAATTCTATGCCAGTAAGGAGATTGTTGATGCTGTTGTAGGTTTCCTCTAATTTGTTTCATTTTTTGATGACAGAAGTGTTTCATGGGTATTTCGTTGATTTGTTTGTTGGGCTTGTTACTGAATATAAAGTGGGTGGTAAGGCACAGTTCCACGAGGTTGACAGTGCTATCTTTGCTGCTGAAGTTGGTTCTGTGTTTTTGTCCTTAGTTGTTCGAGTAGTGTCTTCAGTTTTCTTTGGTCACGTTGATGTTAATGGATGTGAACAGGGCTGTTATGTCAAAGGACAACATTATTCCATCCTCTTCTGTCTTCGTGTCTTTGGTGTTCAGGAATACTTGGATGGAGTAAATAGAGTGGCATGAATCTTCGACTTGGTGTTTTATTCTTCAGTGGAGGCCTTTGACTAGTCTGTATATTGGTGTTCCAAGTAGTGAGACTATGGCCTGAGGGGGGCTCCTAGTTTGAAAAGGAGGAGAACAACAATAAACTGCCATTCTTAGATGTCACAGTACAGCGAACAGTCAATGGGGAACTTCAAACTAGCATCTACAGAAAAACAACACACAAAAACCAAATACTTAACCACAGAAACAATCATCCCAACACCCACAAAAGAAGCTGCATCAGGACATTATTTCAACGAGCCACTACACACTGCAGCACAGAGAATCTACGAAGACTGCAAGAGAAATACGTATATAGTGCATTTAAGGAGAACAGGTCCCCAATAAACCCAGACCGCCGATTTCTCATTGATGCTTCCAAGCTCACTCTCAAAAATTTGGTTTGAACCTCCATTCTTTCCTGTTTGTTTTTTGTGGGTTTTGAAAGCTTTCGCAATCCTCTGACTGAGTATTGGAGTTGGGAAGTTATGTTGTGGCTGTACAGGACATTGGTGAGACCACTTTTAGAATATTGTGTGCAATTCTGGTCTCCCTCCAATCAGAAGGATATTGTGAAATTTGAAAGGGTTCTGAAGCACAAATGGGTCCACAGAGGGGAAGAGGCTCTTCTGCTGCCCTGAGTGTTGGAAGGCCTTCAGTGATTCCTCTGCCCTGCTGACGCACCAGTTGGTCCACACCGGGGAAGGCTGTTCTCCGGCCCCAAGTGCGAGATGGCCTTCAGATGTTCTTCCCACCTGCTGAGACACCAGTGGGTCCACACTGAGAGGCCGTTCTTCTGCCCCAACTGCAGGAGGGGCATTGCTCTTTCCTCCGACCTACTGGCCCACTGGTGTGTCCGCATGGGGGAGAGGTCGTTCAGTTGCCCTATGTGCAGGAAGGCTTTCAGCAATTCCTCTGCCCTGCTGAGGCACCAGTCCATCCACACCGGGGAGAAGCTGTTCTCCTGCCCCGAATGTGGGAAGGTCTTTACCTGCTCCTCCACACTGCTGAATCACCAGCTGGACCACACGGGGATGTTGGGGGGGGGGGGGGTGGGTGGGGGGGGCAGTGGCGGAGGGGGGAGGCCATTCTGCTCCCCTAAGTGCAGGAAGGCCTACAGCAATTCCTCCGCCCTACTGAATCACCAATGTGCCCACACCGGGAAGATGCCCTCCAGCTGGTCAAATTTAATTTCATATTGATCAGACTTGCGATCCACTGTGTGCTATTAATTTGTTTGTTCGAATATTTCAAGTCAAAATTAATGCTGTAATTTAATTTCTGATGTCAGAGTTTGACATTGAATGTGCAGGTGTGAATACCAGTAAGTTGTGAAAATAAATCAAGAACTTGTGGTTTTTAACAAAAAGAGCAGTTCACTGATATTCATGGCATCGTCTCATTTGGGAGTGATGATTCAAATCTGACCAACAAACCGTTTCATGCAGTCATCCAATTGAATAAAAATTTTCTTTAATTTAATTAAAGAAAATAATTCTGGCAGGCTAAGACTTATGCAATCTATTAATACGATTATATCCATTGCTCGCAATATGGTCTCATCAAAATTGGGGAAACTGGACGCCAACTAACCGAATATTTCAGGGAACAACTCTGAGACTCTAAATCTAACCGACACACCGCCCTGTGGCTGAACACTTTAACTCCCCTCCCATTCCGCCAAGGACATGCAAGTCCTGGGCCTCCTCCACTGCCAAACACTTGCTTACCCGATACTTGTAGGAAAAACACGTCAACGTCTGCTTTAGGACCATCCAACCACATGGTATCAATGCAGATTTCATCAGTTTCCTTATTTCCTCTCCCTCACCTTGTCCCAGAGCCAACCTTCCAATTCGACACCAACCTCTTGACCTGTCATACCTGTCCACCTTGCTTCTCACCTATTTGCTCCAGCCTCACCTCTGACCTATCACCATCAATTCCTACCTCCATCTACCTGTTGCACTCCCAGCTGCCTTCCCTCCAGCCCCACTTCCTTCCCATTTATCTCTCAGCCCCCTTGGGCCACCCTTTATTCCTGATGAAGAGCTTATGCTCTAAACCAAGACTGTGATGAAGCAACATCCTCAACAAATAGGAAATAGCTCCCAAGTCAGATTTCATTCCCTCTTCTGTTTCCCAGTTCTTTCAGAAATAAGGAATGTCTTTTTCTTCCACTAGAAAGTGGTCTTCCCCTTTGCGCTGTCTGAAGTGTTATCCCACACCACTCCTTCAGCCACCTTTTAAGAATCCTTTCAACCTGTTTTTCTAACAATTGTGGAGATGACCAAAAGCAAACATTTCACTTCTCCTCAATGTCCCATTTCTCCTCCTATGAGCCATTTTGTCATGTTGTCTATGTTACAAGCAGCCGAGTGCACTTGGTTTCTGAATTGAAATTTGGCCATTGAAGTGAACAGAATTAATATTTATCGATGGCTAGCTGTGTTTGCACTAACTGTAGTTATCTACCAATACGATGCCTTTTGTTCCACCAAAACTGGAAGCAATGATCTGTGTTTATATTGCAGTCGGATGTAGAAAATCATCCCAGCGATCTTCACGTTATTATAGTTTACTGAGGCCATAACAGCATTGCGTGGCAGTTTGATGTGACTAAAACATGAATGGCAATCTCTAGATTATGTTGTAAAAATATCGGTATAATGTTATTCACACCCCGCCGTCACCAACTGAACGAACAGTCTGTGTTTTACTTCTCACATTGCGGGGAGCTGAGCATTTACCCAAACAATGGGCACACCACCTCCCTGACACAGTGTTCACAAATCAAACTGACAGCAAAGATTCACGTGTGATCGAAAGTTACCGCAAAGAAGATTTGACACGACCGATATACGGAAAGAACGTACTCCTTTCTTGATTTGAAATGAAAGAAGTTGATCGCAGTGAGCCTGACTTGATTTGAACACGCAACCTTTTGATTTGGAGTCAGACGCGCTACCATTGCGCCACAAGCTCCCGAACGGCTGCTAGCCTCTATTCATGCTTAAAGGAAGTAATCGCACAACAAAAATTTCACGTTCATGTCTGTTCTGTTTCTCCCCCTTCTCTTCCAAGGGTTGGCTTGTCTTTCGATTTGCAGAAGTTGAGATGCTCTGGATGCTGTGATCCACGGCAACCACAGGCTGGAGGACCTTCGGCTCAGAAAGATGCAGCTGGAAGCCGGGCTGCAGATATGTTGGGGGGGAAAGGGGAAAGTGAACTGGACACTTTATTCTGGGAGATGGTCATTCCTCGACAGACAAAGCCTTCTGACTGGGTCAGTGGATAGGGTCAGGAGGGTGTCAGCACAGGTCAGACAGATAAAGGGGATCTGAGAGAGGTCTGCACGAGTGAGGAGCTAACTGGCTGCGTCTTGGGATTAAGAACAATGTTGGGGAGGGGGCAGTGGTGGTCAGGGAGAGAATAGTGGCAGGGATTGTCACCATTCTCTGCAGTTGGCAGCAGAAGACCAGATTGCCTGGTGCCAGGATTTGGGAACTGGTGTGCTCAGGGCTGGAGAAATGGAAAAGAGAGGTTGCAGCAGGCGTGGTCTAACAATGTCAGGAGGAGAGAACCTCTGCTGAAGGCTAATGAGAAGTCAGAAGCTACAAAGACATAGCAGAACTTCAAAGCTCTGGGTGGTATGGTGGCTCAGTGGTTAGCACTCTGCCTCACAGTTCCACGGACTTGGGTTCAATTCCACTCTCATGCAGCTCTCTGTGTGAACTTTGGCATGTTCTCACCTTTGTGTCTGCATGGGTGAACTCTGGGTGGTCCAGTTTCCTCCGACAGTCTAACCATCTGAAGTTTAGGGTGGATTGGCCATGCTGACGTGTCCAGGGATCTGCAACCTAGGGTGGGTTAACTATGGGGAAAGTGGGTGGTTCGAAGGTCAGTCTGAAATTTATGGGCCGAATGGCCCGTAGGGATTATATGAATCTACCGTCTTAGCCATGTGTCTATTGACAAACAATTGCCCCCAAGTCTGCTGTTAATTGAGTGGGTTCCAGTTCATGGAACACTGACACCATTCCTGGGTAAGGTGGGATTTGTGCTGTCACTTCCCCAACCCACTGTCCCCATGCATTCTCTCTCTCCTCACAGTCTGCACTCACCAAATCTCAATGCCCAGCCATTCTCTCTCTCTCCCCCTCATTTTCTGCCCCCCCATTCTCTGTCCCCAAGTCTTTCTCCTCCCCTCCACTCTCTGTCCCCTGTCCATTTTCTCTCTCTCTCCCCCTACCCTTTGCTCCCCTATCCATTCTCTCTCTCTCTCTTCTCCCCCAGGCTCTGTGCCCCTGTCCATTCCCCACCCCACCCCCCATCCTTTCTCGGATCTCGAACCCTCTTTGATTGCTGTATCAATCCCTTCTCGGGAAAGACAGAGAATGGATGGTGATGAATCAACCTGGAAGACAGGGGTGCACAAGAAATGGCTGATTTTAAAATTGAGAACAGCTGAAATGATATATTCAGAAACATTGTTAACGTCTAAAAGCATAAAGCTGCAGACATGTTGCTGAAACTTGCATTGAATTAGGCGGGTAAAGTCATACAGCACAGAAACAGACTCTGCAGTCCAGCTCACCCATGCTGACTGGAAACCCTAGATTAATCTCGTGAACTATTTGCCAGTATTTGACCCATATCTCTCCCAACCCTTCCAATACATATACCCAGCCAGATGCCTTTTAAATATTATAATGGTACCAGCTTCCATCACTTCCTCTGGCAACCCATTCCACACACGCACCACCCTCTGTATGAAAAAAATACAAATCTATGCCTTCCTCACTCCCTAGTTTTATCTGTACTGATATCTTCGGGGATCTCTGGACTTGGACAGCAAGGTTCCTTTGTTCCTCAGCACTCTGTAGGGACCTACTATTTTTTGATTACTTTCCTCCATTATTACATTTCCCAGAATGCCTGGAGATTAAATTCCATCTCTCTGCCCCATTTACCAGCTGATTGGGATCAAACTGTGGCCAGAGACCATCCTCCTCACTGTCAATACCACCACCTTTCCAGAGTTTACTCCTAAACAGAGGGGGGCAGCACTGTCTCCAGCTAAGCAGAGGGAATTGTGTGTGCGTGTTGTGGGGGCTTGGAAACTTTGCAAGCTCCCTTTCCTTCATTGTTTAATCCCACCAAATCCATGTGGTTTGAGTTTTTATAACAGAAAACAGCACAGGGTTGAATTTTAACTTACCACTGGCTGAAACTTTGTCCTGCCCGCTAACATCTGAGAGTAAAACACTTTACTTCCCCTCCCCTCCCTCCATGTGTAACACAGGGTTGAGGGATTGGCACTTGTTGTTATTTTGTGATGTATTCCAAATGAAGTTTTATCTCTGCGCAGGCACAAGTGAACAGTCTGTTTTTGTGCTTCCTGTGAGATCAGGCTAGCAGCTTTTAAATCCTTATGTTAAGCAACAGAAGCAACAGTAGATCAGCAATTATATTTTGAGAGTGGAAATTCTAGCCCTGGTAATCCCGTTGGGTAAACAGAGAGAGAGAGGGAGAGGATGTCACATCTAAAGTGCATACAGAAGAGTTGTTACACTTGTTCAGTCTGTTGAGTTGGTTCTTCCCTCAGATGTGACTGGATGTTGCTTTTCATGGATCATAATTAAACTACAACGGAACACATTAAATTCAAGGAATTCAATTGAAAGGGCAATTTGAGTGAATAAATGGAAAACTGCTTTAAGATTGGCTCCTGGTCTTTTACTTCACCAATTAGAAGTTGTTGGTTTGACAGCTCTCCTAATCATAGAATCCCGACAGTGTGGGAGCAGGCCATTTGGCCCATCGAGTCAACACTGACCCTCCAAACAGTATCCCATCCAGACTCACAAAAATGTGCACCGCATGTGTGCAGAGAAGGGGATGCTGGGAGTGAGTGGGATGCTTTCACCACCACCATCTCCCTCCAAGACCCAAACATCCCCACAGCACCACCTGTCCATTCCTCCACCACCACAGTGCCTTTGGCCTTCAACCCTGCCAACCACAGTGCAACTGTCCTTTCTCTCTGCCACCCACAGCATCCCCTTATATTCTACTCGCCACCCACAGTGCCCCCTGACCATTCTCCCCGCCACCCACAGCATCCAGTCCATTCTCCCCGCCACCCACTGCATCCCCTGTCCATTCTCCCCCACCAACCACGGCACGACCTGCCCATTCTCCCCTGTAGCTCCCACGGGACCCCCATCCATTCTCCCCCGCCATTCATGGCTCCGCCCTCTCCATTCCCCCGTGCCACCCACGGCACCCTTGTCCATTCCCTCGCCGCCCCCGGCACACCTTCCATTCTCTCTCTCTTTCTTTCTCTCACCCCCATCCTCTGCATCCCTGTCCAGTCCCTCTTCCCATCTTCTGACTCCCCATGCATTTTCTCTCTCCCCCACATCCTCTGCTCTCCATCCCTCTGTTCCTCCATCTATTCTCTTTCTCAGCCCACGTTGCCGCGTTTCCCGTCCGACGTTGGCAGTGGCAGGGCCGGGCGGCCGTCAGCTCTGGCTATTGCAGCCCCCGACTCCTCGCAGAAGTCCGCTCGCCGACACTCCGCCGCGTGCACGGGTCAGTGACGCTGCCGAACCGATTGCTAGTCCCGTTTCCGCCTCTGCTTTTCCTAGGGCAAAGCTGCTGCATGCCTCGTGATACTCAGCGGGCGACATAGTGGAGGAGATCCTGCCTCGGTCGCTGCGGTGCGTGCCGACATGCATCGCCTCTTGGGCGCCCTTTTTTTTTCCCAATAGACCTATGTTCAAAGTTTGGTAGAAGATTTGTAGCTCGGGTGCTCGTTGTTGTGGTTCTGTTCGCCGAGCTGGGAATTTGTCTTGCAAACGTTTCGTCCCCTGTCTAGGTGACATCCTCAGTGCTTGGGAGCCTCCTGTGAAGCGCTTCTGTGCTGTTTTCTCCGGTATTTATATTGGCCTGTCTCTGCCGCTTCCGGTTGTCAGTTCGAGCTGTCCACTGCAGTGTCCGGTATATTGGGTCCAGGTCGAAGTGTTTGTTGATAGAGTCTGTGGATGAGTGCCATGCCTCTAGGAATTCCATGGCTGTTCTCTGTTGGCTTGCCCTATAATGGTCGTGTTGTCCCAGTCGAATTCATGTTGCTTGTCGTCTGTGTGTGTGGCTACTAAGTATAGCTGGTGTCGTTTCGTGGCTAGTTGGTGTTCGTGTATACGGATCGTTAACTGTCTTCCTGTTTGTCCGATGTAGTGTTTTGTGCAGTCCTTGCATGGGATTTTGTACACTACATTAGTTTTGCTCATGTTGGGTATCGGGTCCTTTGTTCTGGTGAGTTGTTGTCTGAGCGTGGCTGTTGGTTTGTGTGCTCTTATGAGTCCTCGTGGTCGCAGTAGTCTGGCTGTCAGTTCAGAAATGCTCCTGATGTATGGTACCACATGGGGATGTGACTACAGTGTTTTTAAGGTTGTTGGTCTCCGACCGGTGCCTGCGTAGTCACCTTTGTGATTCGTTTATATGTATTTTGTCGATCACAAAGTAAGGTCGAACCTCCACGTGGTTCCCCCTGGTAACGGCCTGTATGAGGAAGCTCTTGCCGGGAAGGTGATTTTAAATTGTTTTGTGGTTGTTTTAGTCTGGTCTTATCAGTGTTTTTACCATCGATTTTATCTTTGGTCTTAACTTGATTTCACCAGTGCTATACGCCACTGGCTGTTTTTATTGTTTTCTCCATCGTTTGAGCATTACTCAGACCAGGCCGGCCACGACGATCTCCAGAAGAGATACGAGACGGCTGGTGACCATTCAGTCTGGTTGAAACCAAATTTGGCAGAGGCGATTATGGCCGATTCCAAAATTTCTGGTTGGGTGAGGGACCGGGAAAATAACAGCCCCGCACGGTTGCTTTTGGCGGCTCCATGTGCTAAATGTATGAGCCAAAAACGGACTGGGCAATCCGTCTCGACTCAGACTCAGACGGAAGAGACCATAAGAATTATTCTGGCAAGGCTATCCTCGGGCAGGCACGAGGGAGCTGTAAACATTGTCCAGAATAATCAGGACAGAATTCAAAGGGAAGGGCTTGTAGAGGAGGCCCCTCGACAGCCAAGTCCATTTAACAGCCGGATGATTTTAAATTCAAATTTTAAAGGGCCATTTGTTTTTAGTCGATGTGGAGATTTAGAGAGCAATGAGGAGAGGTACAAAGGAAGAATTATTCACCCGGTAATTAAAGAAACAGATAAACTAGAGTTAATAATTAAATACCCTAAAAAAGATTTTAAATGTAATTCTTGTAATAATATCTACAATACCACTGGGATGTTTAGGAAACACTTGAAAATATGCAAGGGAATTAAATCAGTGAGGATTAGGTGCAGTAAATGCGATTGGGAAGGGAACTATCAGGCAGTAGCGTGCCAATATCCAAAATGTAAGATGAGTGATAATGTTAGTAGTAGTAGTAATAGTACCAGTAATAGTAATGAAGGAGGTGGATTAGAAAAATCATACCAGTGTAAAGGATGCCCGTTAAAATTTAAATCAGCCAAAGGGTTCGGGCAACACGAAAGACATGCTCAAACCATCTTGAGAAATGAGAGAAGGAAAGAAGGGAAGCCGGAGAGTACGGATAAGATAGATAAGAGAGAGGGAAACAAGAGGGGAGTATGGTCTAAGGAAGAGGTGGAAAAGTTGCAACAACTAGAAGTAGAATTTAGTGGCTGTAAGAATATTAATAAAAGTATTGCAGAGAGAATCGGTTCCAATCGGTTCCAAAACCGCTAAACAAATTTCGGATAAAAGGAGATTATTGAATAAGAAGAATAATAAGAAGCAATCGGTTCGGCAGCGTCACTGACCCGTGCACGTGGCGGAGTGTCGGCGAGCGGACTTCTGCGAGGAGTCGGGGGCTGCAATAGCCAGAGCTGACGGCCGCCCGGCCCTGCCACTGCCAACGTCGGACGGGAAACGCGGCAACGTGGGCTGAGAAAGAGAATAGATGGAGGAACAGAGGGATGGAGAGTAGAGGGTGTGGGGGAGAGAGAAAATGCATGGGGAGTCAGAAGATGGGAAGAGGGACTGGACAGGGATGCAGAGGATGGGGGTGAGAGAAAGAAAGAGAGAGAGAATGGAAGGTGTGCCGGGGGTGGCGAGGGAATGGACAAGGGTGCCGTGGGTGGCACGGGGGAATGGAGAGGGCGGAGCCATGAATGGCGGGGGAGAATGGATGGGGGTCCCGTGGAAGCTACAGGGGAGAATGGGCAGGTCGTGCCGTGGTTGGTGGGGGAGAATGGACAGGGGATGCTGTGGGTGGCGGGGAGAAAGGACAGTTACACTGTGGTTGGCAGGGGTTAAGGCCAAAGGCACTGTGGTGGTGGAGGAATGGACAGGTGGTGCTGTGGGGATGTTTGGGTCTTGGAGGGAGATGGTGGTTGTGAAAGCATCCCACTCACTCCCATCATCCCCTTCTCTGCACACATGCGGTGCACATGTTTGTGAGTCTGGATGGGATACTGTTTGGAGGGTCAGTGTTGACTCGATGGGCCAAATGGCCTGCTCCCACACTGTAGCCATTCTATGATTAGGAGAGCTGTCAAACCAACAACTTCTAATTGGTGAAGTAAAAGACCAGGAGCCAATCTTAAAGCAGTTTTCCATTTATTCACTCAAATTGCCCTTTCAATTGAATCCCTTGAATTTAATGTGTTCCGTTGTAGTTTAATTATGATCCATGAAAAGCAACATCCAGTAACAACTGAGGGCAGAACCAACTCAACTGACTGAACAGGTGTAACAACTCTTCTGTATGCACTTTAGATGTGACATCCTCTCCCTCTCTCTCTCTGTTGACCCAACGGAATTACCAGGGCTAGAATTTCCACTCTCAAAATATAATTGCTGATCTACTGTTTTCTTCTGCTGCTTAACATAAGGATTTAAAAGCTGCTAGCCTGATCTCACAGGAAGCACAAAAACAGACTGTTCACTTGCGCCTGCGCATAGATAAAACTTCATTTGGAATACATCACAAAATAACTACAAGTGCCAATCCCTCAACCCTGTGTTACACATGGAGGGAGGGGAGGGGAAGTAAAGTGTTTTACTCTCAGATGTTAGCGGGCAGGACAAAGTTTCAGCCAGTGGTAAGTTAAAATTCAACCCTGTGCTGTTTTCTGTTATAAAAACTCAAACCACATGGATTTGGTGGGATTAAAAAATGAAGGAAAGGGAGCTTGCAAAGTTTCCAAGCCCCCACAACACGCACACACAATTCCCTCTGCTTAGCTGGAGACAGTGCTGCCCCCCTCTGTTTAGGAGTAAACTCTGGAAAGGTGGTGGTATTGATAGTGAGGAGGATGGTCTCCGGCCACAGTTTGATACCAATCATCTGGTAAATGGGGCAGAGAGATGGAATTTAATCTCCAGGCATTCTGGGAAATGTAATAATGGAGGAAAGTAATCAAAAAATAGTAGGTCCCTACAGAGTGCTGAGGAACAAAGGAACCTTGCTGTCCAAGTCCAGAGATTCCCGAAGGTCCCAGTACAGATAAAACTAGGGAGTGAGGAAGGCATAGATTTGTATTTTCTTCATACAGAGGGCGGTGCGTGTGTGGAATGGGTTGCCAGAGGAAGTGATGGAAGCTGGTACCATTATAACATTTAAAAGGCATCTGGTTGGGTATATGTATTTGAAGGGTTGAGAGAGATATGGGTCAAATCCTGGCAAATGGGTCACGAGATTAATCTAGGACATCCAGTCAGCATCGGTGAGCTGGACTGCAGAGTCTGTTTCTGTGCTGTATGACTTTACCCGCCTAATTCAATGCAAGTTTCAGCAACATGTCTGCAGCTTTATGCTTTTAGACATTAACAATGTTTCTGAATATATCATTTCAGCTGTTCTCAATTTTAAAATCAGCCATTTCTTGTGCACCCCTGTCTTCCAGGTTGATTCATCACCATCCATTCTCTCTCTTTCCCGAGAAGGGCTTGATACAGCAATCAAAGCGGGCTCGAGGTACGATAAAGGATGGTGGGCTGGCGGGGGGGAGCGGGGGGCGGAATGGACAGGGGCGCAGAGGCTGGGGGAGAAGAGAGACAGAGAGAATGGATAGGGGAGCAAAGGGTAGGGAGAGAGAGAGAGAAAATGGACAGGGGACAGAGAGTGGAGGGGATGAGAAAGACTTGGGGACAAAGAATGGGGGGCAGAAAATGAGGGGGAGAGAGAGAGAATGGCTGGGCAGAGAGATTTGGTGAGTGCGGACTGTGAGGTGAGAGAGAATGCATGGGGACAGTGCGTTGGGGAAGTGACAGCACAAATCCCACCTTATCCAGGAATGGTGTCAGTGTTCCATGAACTGGAACCCACTCCATTAACAGCAGACTTGGGGGCAATCGTTTCACAATAGACACATGGCTAACACGGTAGATTCATATAATCCCTACGGGCCATTCGGCCCATAAAGTTCAGACTGACCTTCCAACCACCCACTTTCCCCATAGTTAACCCACCCTAGGTTGCAGATCCCTGGACACTTCAGCATGGCCAATCCACCCTAGACTTCAGATGGTTAGACTGTCGGAGAAAACTGGAGCACGCAGAGTTCACCAACGCAGACACAAAGGTGAGAACATGCCAATGTTCACGCAGAGAGCTGCATGAGAGTGGAATTGAACCCAAGTCCCAGGCACGGTGAGGCAGTGGTGCTAACCACTGAGCCACCATACCACCCATAGCTTTGAAGTTCTGCTTTGTCTTTGTAGGTTCTGATTTGTCATGAGCCTTCAGCAGAGGCTCTCTCCTCCTGACATTGTTAGACCACGCCTGCTGCAACTTCCCTTTCCCATTTCTCCAGCCCTGAGCACACCGGTTCCCAAATCCTGATGCAATCTGGTCTTCTGCTGCCAACTGCAGAGAATGGTGACAATCCCTGCCACTATTCTCTCCCTGACCACCACTGCCCCCTCCCCAACATTGTTCTTAATCCCACCACGCAGCCAGTTCGCTCCTCACTCGTGCAGACCTCTCTCAGATCCCCTTTATCTGTCTGACCTGTGCTGACACCCTCCTCACCCTGTCCTCTGACCCAGTCAGAAGGCTTTGTCTGGAGAAGAATGACCATCTCCCAGAATAAAGTGTCCAGTTAACTTTCCCCTTTTCCCCCCAACGTGTCTGCAGCCCGGCTTCCAGCTGCATCTTTCTGAGCCGAAGGTCCTCTAGCCTGTGTTTGCCCTGGATCACAGCATCCAGAACATCTCAACTTCTGCAAATCGAAAGACAAGCCCAACCCTTGGAAGAGAAGGGGGAGAAACAGAACAGACATGAACGTAAAATCATTGTAGTGCGATCACTTCCCTTAAGCATGAATAGCAGTTATCAGCTGTCTGTGAGCTTGTGGCGCAACGGTAGCGCGTCTGACTCCAGATCAGAAGGTTGCGTGTTCAAATCACGTCAGGCTCACTACAATCAACTTCTTACATTTCAATTCAACAAAGGAGTACGTTCTTTCCGTATATCGGTTGTGTCAAATATTCTTTACGGAAACTTTCGATCACACGTGAAGCTTTGCTGTCAGTTTGATTTGTGAACACTGTGTCGGGGAGGTGGTGTGCCCATTGTTTGCGGAAATGCTCAGCTCCCCGCAATGCTGTTATGGCCTCAGTAAACTATAATAACGTGAAGATCGCTGGGATGATTTTCTACATCCGACTGCAATATAAACACAGATCATTGTTTCCAGTTTTGGTGGAACAAAAGACATCGTATTGGTCGATAATTACAGTTAGTGCAAACACAGCTAGCCATCGATAAATATTAATGCTGTTCACTTCAATGGCCAAATTTCAATTCAGAAACCAAGTGCACTCGGCTGCTTGTAACATAGACAACATGACAAAATGGCTCATAGGAGGAGAAATGGGGCATTGAGGAGGAGTGAAATGTTTGCTTTTGGTCACCTCCACAATTGTTAGGAAAACAGGTTGAAAGGATTCTTAAAAGGTGGCTGAAGGAGTGGTGAGGGATAACACTTCAGACAGCGCAAAGGGGAAGACCACTTTCTAGTGGAAGGAAAAGACATTCCTTATTTCTGAAAGAACTGGGAAACAGAAGAGGGGATGAAATCTGACTTGGGAGCTATTTCCTATTTGTTGAGGATGTTCTTTCATCACAGTCTTGGTTTAGAGCATAAGTTCTTCATCAGGAATAGAGGGTGGCCCAATGGGGCTGAGAGATAAATGGGAAGGAAGTGGGGCTGGAGGGAAGGAAGATGGGAGTACAATAGGTAGATGGAGGTAGGGATTGATGGTGATAGGTCAGAGATGAGGGTGGAGTAAATAGGTGAGAAGCAAGGTGGACAGGTATGACAGGTCAAGAGGTTGGTGTCAAATTGGAAGGTTGGATCTGGGACAAGGTGGGGGAGAGGAAATAAGGAAACTGATGAAATCTGCATTGATACCATGTGGTTGGAGGGTCCTAAAGCAGAAGTTGAGGTGTTTTTCCGACAAGTGTTGGGTAAGCAAGTGTTTGGCAGTGGAGGAGGCCCAGGACTTGCATGTCCTTGGCGGAATGGGAGGGGAGTTGAAGTGTTCAGCCACAGGGCGGTGTGTCGGTTAGATTTAGAGTCTCAGAGTTGTTCTCTGAAATATTCGGTTAGTTGGCGTCCAGTTTCCCCAATGTGGATGAGACCTTATTGCGAGCAATGGACATAATCTTATAAATAGATTGCATAAGTCTTAGCCTGCCAGAACTATTTTCTTTAATTAAATTAAAGAAAATGTTTATTCAATTGGATGACTGCATGAAACGGTTTGTTGGTCAGATTTGAATCATCACACCCAAATGAGACGATGCCATGAATATCAGTGAACTGCTCTTTTTGTTAAAAACCACAATTTCTTGATTTATTTTCACAACTTACTGGTATTCACACCTGCACATTCAATGTCAAACTCTGACACCAAAAATTAAATTACAGCATTAATTTTGACTTACAATATTCGAACAAACAAATTAATAGCACACAGTGAATCGCAAGTCTGATTAAGATGAAATTAAATTTGACCAAAAAAATATAAAATCAAGATGGGAGATAAGAAATGGGGGAAGGGCAGAAGGCAAGAAATGCAGTATCATAGAACGTGCTCCTCCAGAGTGTGCATTTTACCGACTGCCATTGCTCAATATAAACACTCTGATATGATCCTCCGGTTTTAATGTAAACCATAGCCCCATACAGTAGGTACCATTAAAATGAGTTAAAAAGACAAGCCTTGAGCAAATCCAGCTTCCAGTCTTACCACCCGCTTCTTGGAGCTTGTACCTTCCTCCATCACCGGGGGGTTGTTGAACTCCTGGGCTCCAGCGGCCACGCCTCCACTGAAGAAGATTTGGGAAGCAGATGCAAAGGCAAGATGCAGAACAGAGAACCTTTGTATATGAAAGCAGCTTACAGAGACATTGAGCAATAGCAATACATGGTTTTTACCCATCGACTCTGGGTTATCTACCCAGCACACTCACGCAGCAGTTCTCTACTTTTGTGCTCCCAGCAGCTGGATCGTGGATCAGTTTAAAGTAGGTCCTATATCTCTGATTACATCGGTACACAAGGCAGTGAAGAAAGGTTTCAGCACACTGGCCTTCATCAGTTATGGAATTGAGTATAGATGTTGGCAAGTTATGTTGTAGTTATACCGGACGTTGATGATGCTGCACCTGGAATATTGTGATCAGTTTTGGTCCCCTTGGTGTTCTGACTTCTGACTTCTTCAACTCTGGGTTTGTGTTGAACTTGATGGGATACTTTGTCCAACTCAGCATGTTTAAACAGTATCTCTCAGAGGGATTCATCTGAAACTTTTCAGGAGGTGAGCTCAACAAGATTGAACTATTCAAAGTTACTTGGACTCTATTTTAAACTTCCATCAGGACCAGTAGTCAGAGACACGTACAGCATGGAAACAGACCCTTCGGTCCAACTTGTCCATGCTGACCTGATATCCTATATTAATCCACTCCCATTTGACAGCACCTGACCCATATACTCTGGCAGCTCATTTCATATATGTACTACCCTCTGAATGAAGAAGTTGTCCCTTTAATTCGTTTCGCCTCTTACCCTCAACTTATGCCCTCTCGTTCTGGACTCCCCCACCCCAAGGAAAGGACATTGTCAATTACACTGTCCATGTCCCTCATGATTTTATAACCGCTATTAGGTCACTTCTCTGTCTCCGATGCTCCAGTGAAAACAGCCCCACGCTATTCAGCCTCTCCCTGTAGCTCAAACCCTCCAACACCCAGCCACATTCCTGTAAATCGTTTCTCATAGAGAAGTCAACGTTTCAGTCCTGAAGAAGGGTTAATACCCAAAACGCTGACTACTCCACATTCTGGTGCTGCCTGGCTTGCTGTATTCTCCCAACCTCCTACTTGCCAACTTCGGGTTACAATATGTAGTGGCTCAGTAGTTACCACTGCAGCCTCACAGCGCCAGGGACCCAGGTTTGATTCCAGCCTTGCATGGCTGTCTGTGAGGAATTTGCACTTTCTCCCATTGTCTGCGTGGGTTTTCACTGGGTGATCCTGTTTTCTTCCAAATTCCAAAGATGTGCAGGTCATGTGGATTGGTCATGCTTAATTGCCCAGAGAGTTAGGTACATTAATCAGAGGGAAATGGGTGTGGATGGGTTACTCATCGGGGGGTCGGTGTGGACTTGTTGGGACGAATGGCCTGTTTCTGCAGTGTAGCTAATCTCATCCAATACTTTTGTTACTAACGAATGGCAGAGTAGTCCGAATGGACTAACTTCTGCTCCGTTGGTCTTGCGGTCTTAGGTTTCTCTGGATCATTTCATTGGCAATGTGCAGTCCCGGGCTCAATGAGAGGCAGTGCCCACTGAAGGCAAAGCTCATAGATTCATAGAACTCCCACAATGTGGAAACAAGTCCTTCAGCCGAACACATCTGCACTGATCTTCCGAAGACTAACCCACTCAGATCAATTTTCCTATCCTCCACAAATTGCACACAGAGCCCCTAGGGTGGAATTATTCCTGGGTTCCTGGTGCCATGAGGTAGCAGTGATAACCCTGAGCCACCATGGAGTTGTGATTGTGGGGTGTAGGGGAGGCAATTGCAGTCCAGCAGAAAAGAAAAAACAGCCCACCTACTCTCCCACTGCACCCACTATCAGAACTGGCAGGAGGTTCAGTCCTGGGAGGTGACCGAAGGCATCATCACTGGTAGGATCTGATTGCTGGGAGCGCTGGTTCTCCCGATGGTGCTTCCCTGTTCACATCCATTAACATCTCCCGCAAGTTGTCGGAAAACATGAACCTCTTCCCACAGTCGGGCCAGCTGGAGGGCATCTTCCCGGTGTGGGCACATTGGTGATTCAGTAGAGCGGAGGAATTGCTGTAGGCCTTCCTGCACTTGGGGGAGCAGAATGGCCTCCCCCCTCCGCCACTGCAACCCCCCAACACCCTCGTGCGGTCCAGCTAGTGATTCAGCAGTGTGGAGGAGCGGGTAAAGACCTTCCCACATTAGGGGCAGGAGAACGGATTCTCCCTGGTGTGGATGGACTGGTGCCACATCAGGGCAGATGAATTGCTGAAGGCCTTCCTGCACATAGGGCAACTGAACGACCTCTCCACGATGTGGACCTACCAGTGGGCCAGTAGTTCGGAGGAAAGAGCAATGCCCCTCCTGCAGTGGGGGCAGAAGAACGGCCTCTCAGTGTGGACCCACTGGTGTCTCAGCAGTTGGGAAGACCTGCTGAAGGCCATCTCGCACTTGGGGCCGGAGAACAGCCTTCCACGGTGTGGACCAACTGGTGCTTCAGAACCCTTTCAAATTTCACAATATCCTTCTGATTGGAGGGAGGACAGAATTGCACGCAATATTCTAAAAGTGGTCTCACCAACGTCCTGTACACCCACAATATAACTTCCCAACTCCAATACTCAGTCAGAGGATTGCGAAAGCTTTCAAAACCCACAAAAAACAAACAGGAAAGAATGGAGGTTCAAACCAAATTTTTGAGAATGAGCTTGGAAGCATCAATGTGAAATCGGCGGCCTGGGTTTATTGGGGACCTGTTCTCCTTAAATACACTATATACTTATTTCTCTTGTGCTCTTCGTAGTTTCTCTGTGCTGCAGTGTGTAGTGGCTCGTTGAAATAATGTCCTGATGCAGCTTCTTTTGTGGGTGTTGGGATGATTGCTTCTGTGGTTAAGTACTTGGTTTGTGTGTGTTGTTTTTCTGTGGATGCTCGTTTGAAGTTCCCCATTGACTGTTCGCTCTACTGTGACATCTAAGAATGGCAGTTTATTGTTGTTCTCCTCTTTTTCAAACTAGGAGCCCCCCTCAGGCCATAGTCTCACTACTTGGAACACCAATATACAGACTTGTCAAAGGACTCCACTGAGGAATAAAACACCAAGTCGAAGATCCATGCGACTCTATTTACTCCATCCAAGTATTCCTGAACAGCAAAGACACGAAGATAGAAGAGGATGGAATAATGTTGTCCTTTGACATAACAGCCCTGTTCATATCCATTAACATCAACGTGACCAAAGAAAACTGAAGACACTACTCGAACAACTAAAAACAAAAACACAGAACCAACTTCAGCAGCAAAGATAGCACTGTCAACCTCGTGGAACTGTGCCTTACCACCCACTTCATATTCAGTAACAAACCCTCCAAACGAATCAACGAAATGCCCATGAAACACTTCTTTCATCATGAAATGAAACAAATTAGAGGAAACCTACAACACCATCAACAATCTCCTTACTGGCATAAAATTCACAAAAGAGGAGAACAACAACAAAGTGCCATTTCTAGATGTCACAGTAGAGCGAACAGTCAATGATAAATTCAAAACAGCCTCTACAGGACACCACCACACGCGAACCAAGTACTTAGCTACAGAAGTAATCATCCCTACACATACAGACAAATCTGAACGAGAGCACTATTTCAACGAACCACTACACACTGCAGCACCGAGTGCCTACAAAGACCAATAAGTAACTGTACAGCGCATTTAAGGAAAATAGGCAGCCAAAAAGCATACTGAAATTTGCTTCCCGGGCCAGGAATCGAACCCGGACCGCAGCGGGGAAAGCGTCGAATCCTAACCACTAGACCACCAGGGATATATGGGAAACGCTTGACAGCTCTACTGAAAATTGCTTCCCTGCCCAGAAATCAAACCCGGGTCACGGTCGTTCGAAGGCTTCCACCAAAGTCATTTCTTGTATCCATTGCTCCCGATGCGGTCTCCTCTACATTGGGGAGACTGGAGCCCCGTCGCAGTGTCAAGTCACAGCGTTTGAGGGAACATCTCCAGGACACCCGCAACAATCAACCCCATCGCCCTGTGGCTGAACATTTCAACCTCCCCTCCCACTCTGCCAGGGAAATGCAGGACCTGGGCCGCCTCCATCGCTGCTCCCTCACCACCCAATGCCTGGAGGAAGAACGCCCCAACTTCTGCCTCGGATACATTCAACCCCAGGACATCAAGGTGGACTGTACCAGTTTCCTCATTTCCCTTCCCCCCAACCATACCTCAGTTCCAACCTTCCAGCTGAGCGCTGTTCTCAGGACCTGTCCTACCTGCCAATCTCCCTTCCCACCTTTCCGCTCCACCCTCCTCTCTGACCTGTCACCTCCGTCCCCATCCCCATTCACCGATTGTACTCTTTGCTATCTTCGTCCCAGCACCCACCCAATTTATCTCGCCACCCCTGTAAGGGTCCTGCCTCTATTCCTGATGAAGGACTTTGGCCCGAAACGTCGATTTTCCTGAACCTCGGAAGCTGTCTGACCTGCTGTGCTTTTCTAGCACCACTCTGATCTAAACTCTGGTTTCCAGCATCTGCAGTCCTCACTTTTGCCTACCCAATAAACCCAGTGTGCCAATTTCACATCAACAAACTGACACTTTCAGACACAACGTCTACAGAAACCCTAGCACATTACTTTACATTAAAGACATCTGGGAAATGATGTCCAGACAAATCAAACCCCTCAGCATCATGGTCGCCCACAAACTTACCAACACACTTAAACAGCGGCTAATGAACCTGAAATACCCGATGCAAACAACCAGCAAACAAATGTTATTTACACAATAACATACAAGGAAATATATACATGAACTCTGCCGCACGGTTCTCTGTGGCAAGAAATGCTGGGATGAGATAAGGAAGATTTGTTTTAGCCAAAACGAATCGGCACTGACTGGACAGCCATTCAAAATCAACGCTGTCAGCCCAGGATGGAAGACCCGAAGGGATGAACAGTTTTCTTATTTCCTGAAGATTTACAAAGCTGAGACTGGGTTTTGGTGTTTGTTCCCTTTCCACTCCCAACAGCCGCAGTGGTTGGGGCGGTGAGTTGGGGAAAGTGAAATGTGCCCGTGAGCAGCGTGTGGGACTATTTCAGCTTCCTCTCCTCTGACAGCGCTGTGACTTGACTCTGATGTTCTCAGGGACACTTACTGACGCGAGAGAGTGAAAAGAGTCACGTTCCTGCAGATCAGGAATTCAAACCGTAGGCCGGCTTCAGGACAATGAAAAAGATTAATTGGGGTGTGTGAAGAAGCTGTGAGCTGCATTTCAAACAGGTAGGTGGAGTCAGATGCGTCATCCATTGCCTCT
Organism: Chiloscyllium punctatum; assembly: GCF_047496795.1. Taxonomy (NCBI): domain Eukaryota; kingdom Metazoa; phylum Chordata; class Chondrichthyes; order Orectolobiformes; family Hemiscylliidae; genus Chiloscyllium; species Chiloscyllium punctatum. Next base: position 58,100,420 of record NC_092774.1, on the reverse strand, counting down.
GTCACTGTGCGGATCTGACGTCGCCATGCTGCAAGAGTTCTGACGTTAACACGGACATGCGCAGCAATGGGAACATTCACAAGAGGAACAGCCAAAGATAATCACCGTCACTTGCTTCCCTTCCATCGTCCCAACTTTGTGAAGCAGTATCTTTCACTGGCAAATAAAACACCTTTGTCCTCAGGTGCCTGCTTAACTTCGATCACGACTTCACGCCCCTCACTGTTCTAGTCTCATTTCCAAACTCTTGGCTCATCGCCTCAAAAGCAGCTCTGTGGGTATCTGCTTGTTACACGTTGACAGGCAGTGGGCTACAGATTCCCGACCAGTCCCAATGTGATTGAAATACTTCAAACACTCCACTTATTTGCTTCTTGAAAAAAACCGTGGAGCAATCTCTCTTTCTTTTTGACGACACTTCTCAACTTTAGTCGGCAGGGTTCACACCTGCGTGGGGAAACCGCAATGGATTTCATGTCCATCGCATTCACCACTCGGCCCACCAATACAGAACCACACCGACAGCTTCATTTCCCAGGTCTCTCTGCCTGTGGAGCTGAGAAAGTGTGAATCATTGCAGAGTTTGTTTGAATCCAATCACTTCACAGGTTTCGAAAGGGTTAAATATCTGCAAATGGCGAGTCTACGTGTTCCATCCCGAAAGATGAAATGGACGCTCAGTTAAAAACAAAAATAGAAATTACAGAAGCAACTCAGCAGGTCAGGCAGTATCAGTGGAAAGAGAATCAGAGACGACATTTCAAAACTCGTTTTTTACCTCATCCAGGTCCAGCCAAACCTGTTTCTCCAGCAGTTTCGCTTTCTTTCTCGGATTCTCAGCATCCGCAGTTCTTCACGTTAGAAATTCAAACAATTCAGAAACCCCTTTGTGCTACCTCAGTGGAGAAGATTTCCGTTTGGGAAAGATTTTCCTGAAACGATGAAAAACGTGCACTTTCACAGCCAAGAAAGCGTTAGGAGCGAGAACAAGAAACACACCGCCCCTGGGTGGTCTCGAACTACCAACCTTTCAGTTAACAGCCGAACGCACTGACCAATTGCGCAACAGAGACAGGTCCCAGCGCTGCTTGCACAGTGTCTTTGAGGAACCTACTATTCAATTCATAATTCAACCCACCCCGCCCAAAATTACCATTGTCTTCTATCAGTTTTACTTTTCCATAATAAAGCCTTGGACATTCATTATGGAGACATGGGGACAGCCTGATCCCACCATCTGCAGGCACATCCATGTCACGAGGAACGAGCTCTCCTACACCGGGGCCATCGCCCTCCGAGCCTTTCAGTGTTTTGCCTCTTCCCGAATTTTCTCATTGGCCCCGAGCCGAGAAGGGGTTTGAATTCCTGATGTGCAGAGAATTCTTTCAATGTCTCGGGTCAGTTCATGTCCCGAGAATATCAGAGTCAATCAGCCTCTTAAACAAGGGGACGGTGTCTGGACTGTCTCTGCTCAGTCCGTCAGTTCATCCTTCATTCTCCTCTAATTCCACTTCCCAAAGAGTTTCTAAAGATTCACAAAGCTGGAGACTGGGATTTGTGTTTTACTTCCTGGACATTTTTCTACCTGCTAACTGACAATATTTTGCCAAAACCTCTTCCCCATTGTAACATTTGCATCATGTCCAGGGATGAGCAATTTCCATTTTGTGGAGACATTCCCAAGTTTGGGAATGTTCTCTTTGGAGCAAAGAAGGTGAACTGGAGATTTCCGGGGCTGTTGGCAATAATGGGAGAAGACGTGGTGTGAATGCGCAGATTAATGATCAGAAGAACCTATTGCCACTGACTAGGGTCAGTTACCAGAGGACAGGGATTGAAGTTCATTCGTGGAAAGCAGCATTTGTGTCGAACAAACACAGCGAATACTGCAGAAAGCCAAGGGGTCGAGCAGCATCTGTGGAAAGGTAAACAGAGCTGACGTTTTGAGTGTGCTACGGTTTTTGTTCAGAACTCAGTCTTTTGCCTCTTCCCGAAGTTGGTCCAGGACTGTGTCTCAATTGACAAACACATGGCAAGAGCAGTGCCACAATGTGAAATTATAGCCTTTGTTGTTTAAAAAAAAGCAGTGCATTGTTTAAATGGTGATATATTGGAATGCGGAGAAAGTGAGGACTAGAGGTGAAAGTCGGAAAATGCTGCACTGGAAAAGCACAATAGGTCAGGCAGCATCTGAGGAGCAGGACAGTGAACGTTTCAGGCACAAGCCCTTCATCAGGAATGATGTATGGATGTACTAAGGGGTCTCAGAGTCCCTCCACACCAGTCAATGCCAGTTGTCGGGCAGATGCAACAGGCAATGAGCAAGGCAAGTGGTATATTACGAAGACGAATTGATTAGGTTAGAGTACTTACAGCGTGGGAACAGGCCCTTCGGCCCAACAGGTCCACACCACCCCGCCGAAGCGTAACCCAACTCTACCTCTACCTCCACCTCCACCTCCACCTCTACCTCTACCCCTTACCTAACACTACGGGCTATTTAGCATGGCCAATTCACCTGACCTGCACATCTTTGGAGTGTGGGAGGAAACCGGAGCACCCGGAGGAAACCCACGCAGACACAGGGAGAATGTGCAAACCCCACACAGTCAGTCGCCTGAGGCGGGAATTGAACCCGGGTCTCCGGCGCTGCGAGGCAGCAGTGCTAACCACTGTGCCACTGTGCCACCGTGCCGCCCACAAATTGAGTTCAGAAGTGGGGTCATTGAACATATTCAAGGCGAAGTTCATCTGAGTTTTGAACAACAAAGAAGTGGATGGTTATGGGGGGAGGTAAGAAAATGGTTTTAAGACCAGTACAGGTCAGTCACACAGTCTGACATGCACTGAACAGACCCTCCATCCAACTAGTCCATGCTGAGTGTGTTCTCAAACTAAACTCGTCGCACCTAACAGTGTTTGGCCCATAAACCTTCGACCGTTCGTATTCATGTACTTATCCAAATGTCTTTTCAACGTCGTAACTGTACATGTATAAAATCATGAGGGGCATGGATAGGATAAATAGACAAAGTCTTTTCCCTGGGGTGGGGGAGTCCAGAACGAGAGGGCATGGGTTTCGCGTTAGAGGGGAAAGATACAAAAGAGAACTAAGGGGCAACTTTTTCACGCAGAGGATGGTGCGTTTATTGAATGAACTGCCAGAGGAAGTGTTGAAGGCCAGTACGATTGCAACATTTAAAAGGCATTTGGGTAGGTGTATGATTAGGAAGGGTTTGGAGGGATATGGGGCCGTGTGCTGTCAGGTGGGACAAGATTGGGTTGGTATAGTTGGTCGGCATGGACAAGTTAGACCAAACAGTCTGTTTCTGTGCTGTGCATCTCTATCTCAATGTTAAACATACTCAGTGACCTGGCCTCCACAGTTTTCTGTGACAATGAATGGGCAATTTCGCATGGCCAATTCACCTGAACTGCACATCTTCGGACTGTGGGAGGAAACCGGATCACCCGGAGGAAACCCACGCAGACACCGGGAGAACGGATATGAAGTAGAACGTTTTCGCAAAGGGAGTGGTTGGGATCAGGAAAGGCTGCCTGACAGTGACAGAGAGGCAGATTCAATGGACACAAAAGGGATTTCGGGGTGGTCATGTTCAAAGTAACAATGCAGAGATTTACAGGGAGAAGGCAAGATTACGATACGAATAAAGGTACATTGCTCATTTTGGAGAAGCAGCAGAGCAAAGGTGGGCTGTGACACATTCTGTGATTCTGAGTGAACTGACAGTTGGACCAACATAAGGTGGCAATTTAGTCAAAGGTTATGTTTATACAGCTTTGACATCTAACTTCTTGATTTGAAGCAGCAGAAATTGCGCCCCACTGAGCCTGATGTGATTTGAACGCGCAATCTTGTAAGCAGCAGGTAGACGCGCTCCCGTTGCGTCACAAGCCCACACGACGCAGGGTTGAGGGAAGTGATCGGACTGCAATGATTTTACATTATGATTGAGAACGGAGGCCAACGGTTCATGGCTGTTCTGTCTCACTCAGTCTCTCGAACCAATTTGCAACTCTTTCTGAATTAAAACTGCGGATGCTGTATTTCAGAAACAAAAACAGCAGTTGCTGGAAAAGCTCAGCAGGTCTGGCAGCTTCTGTGAAGAAGAATCCGGTGACCCTTCCACAGAGCTGGTGATGATTAGGAAAATGTCGGTTAATATGCAGATAGGAGGATGGGAGGAAGGCGGACGGAGTCAATGATAGATAGGGATAGAGCCCAAAGTGAGACAAGGATCGTTGGACAGAAAAAGGAGTTGATAGCGATCTATCTGGGAGGGTGAATAGCTGTTAAATGAAACTGTTAGTGGCTAATAATAGGTGGTGTGTAATGGCAGACTACGTGATAACAAGGCCTGGTGTGCGTGGTCGGGGGCTAAGATGTGGGGAAGTTCAGGCTCTAAAATTATTGAATTCAATATTGAGGACGACTGTCGGGCCCCCAAGTGCAAAATTGTTCTGCTGGAACACTGCAACAAGCCTGAGACAGAGATGCTGGACAGCGAACAGGGTGGTCTGCTGAAGTGGCAGGCAACTGGAAGCTCAGGGCCTTTTTGCGGGCAGAACCTAGATGTTCTGCGAAGCAGTCACCCAGTCTCCGGTTCGTTTCTCCAATGTTGACGAGACAACATTGTGAGGAGCGAATGCAGTAGTTTTGGCTGCGGAAAGTGCAGGTTAAAGTGCTGCTTCACCTCGAAGGTATGTTCGGGCCCTTGAATACTGAGGAGGGTGGGGGAAACGGGCAGGTGTTCCAATTTCGGCTGTTGCAGGACAAAGTGCCATGGGGCTATGGGCGGGTGATGGGAGTGAAGGAAGAGTGAACCCCAGGTGTAACTCTTGCCCATTTACCTCATCTCTCAAAGAAATCCCTGGACATGGAATAACATTCGTTTGAATGATTCACTACCACGTGACCCACGGCTAATTCATATTCATGTTCCCGGGGCCTGCATCATTATTGTGTCACAATAGCTGCAGGCCATCATCGTGCATGTCCGATGACGTGCGGCCGGAACGCTTGGACACAGTTTATCAAAGAAACCTCCCTGAGGGTCAGGCAGCCCTGTATCGGGAAGCATTGGGATGGCTAATTCTTTCTGTGGGCACTGTGTTTACGTTTCAACATGGTGATTTTTGAAAGTGTGTAATTCTGAGCGAAATCACAGTTCGAATTTAGACAACGTTAATATTTGCACAACAGCGATACATCTTCGCAACAGCATATTTCACGAGAGTAGTGAAGATCTTTTGACATTAATCTCGAACATGTATGCCACACGCCAGATGAAAAGCTGAAAACTTGTCTGGAAAGGCTGCCGCTTGGCATAGCAGAGTGGTGCAGCGGGCGCGTTTTCAGCCCTTAACACGCAGATTAATGGATCGAAGTTATCCGCTCAGTGTCATCTTTTGCAGCTTTCCCTCCTCATCCACTACCCCTACAAATATTTGAAGATGTGAACCAAATATCATCACAGTGATACACTGGCCCAATGTAGAAAGTTGAGGTTACACACTTGTGGAGTTCAGGGTGGTGTTCTTCTGATCTCTGTCCCCTTTGTTGAGGAGGGTAATGCTTGTCCCTGGCCACTCAGGTGTTCGAGCCAAATTTAAAAACAGAATGGTGTAATTATCCGCCAGTGGAGACCCGCCCGGGTCCTGGGAGACAGAATGAGAAGCAGATGTTCTGAAAACTATTTTTTTTTGATTCAGTACCACGTGAACCATGCCGAATACATATTCATGTTCCTGAGGCCGTATCATTATTGCGTCACAATAGCTACAGGCCATCACTGGGCATGTCCTATAACGTCGTGTTGCGGCTGGAATTTCTGGTGACAGTTTTTTAAAGAGGGTCAGGCAGCCCCTGCATCGGGGCTTCCCTTCCTTCCACTTAAGTTCAAGACCTATCAAACCCCGAAATTCCTCAGCTATGTCTGGAAGCACTTTTTCCCGATGTTGGCTAATGATTTCTGCAGACATTTGGTAAAGTTTGAACACGGTGGGAGCCATCGGCTTCTAAACCTCGTTCCCGAATTGCTCGACCAATACTTAAAGCAGTGATAATGATACAAAACCACCGTATGATTACGGCTGAGAAAGACTGTATTCCGCTCAGTCAGTTCATGTTTCTAAAGAGAGACAAAAGTGACAATGCAAGTGAAACGAACGAAATTGCAGACAGGCTGCCATACCACTCTGTTTGCATCCCCACACAGGGGTGATTTCTGTGACATGGGTGTGTCTGCAGTGTCTGTGGTCAGACTGTTTACAATGAATGTCCCAGCCTTTATTTTGGTAAAGTCACACTGATAGAGGTCAATTGTTATTTCAGTAATTGGAGTCCTAAGCTGGAATTCGCTAACACTCGGGCTTCGTGATCTTACTTTTTTTTACATCTCAGACTCTTTGGTGCAGTTAGTCAGGAAGTCCGGCTGTTCACCAAAATAGTTGTAAATCGAAATGGAGCAAAATTATAGAATTGGGGCCAGACTTTTCAGGGTACATGTTCAGGAGCACTTCTATACATTGAGTTTGTCAGATGTTTGGAATTATCCTACATAAACGGCCGTGGGTACAGGATCATTTGTCAACTTTAAATCTGAAACAGATTTTTTTTTGTTCAGGAAAAGTATTAAGGGACATGGGCCAAAGACAGATAAATAGAGTTAGGCCTCTGATCAGCCATGATTTCTTTGAACGTTGGAACACGTTTGAGGGGCTAAATGGCCTACTCATATTCCGATGTTTCTATAATCTTAACTGTTTCCTTATTGCACATTTCCGGCCTGTTATTGGGGATACAATATGCAAGACAATATTCTCCAATTATTAGTTGTTCCGGAAATATCGAATACAGACACACCCAGGCATCGTATACCAATATTGGAAACAACACAGTCACAGAACAGATAACTGATTGAATTCCTGCTTTTGATTCTTTAGAAACGTAATGTTCTTGGTTTCCCGATAATGATTCGCTTCCTCAGTCCCAGATGGAACAACACAAGAAAAAATAGAAAAGCAGCAATGTTCTGGTCCTATAATCTCCAATCTTCTGCTGCCAGTGAAAAACAACAATGCAACTTAAATCGGGGTCGACTATAACCCGGGCTTAATCTCCCAATGAACCGAGCACAGGCTCAGCGAAACTGAGGGAGATTATGTCCTGATCACGAAACCTGCGAGCAGCGTTGGCAAAGGCCCAAGGATTCACCCATAAAAGTCAGTCATTGACTTTCTAAACGTGCTCAACTGCCGACTTCCTTGATTTTATTGACCTTTGCAAATCTGAAATTGAGAATTGGGGATATGTGGTAGCGAGTGGCTGTTTGTGTGTCAGGTTTGCCTGTTCATTTTGTTGATATTGAAGCGAATTTGCTTTCAAAATTAAGGCAAAAAAAACCAGACAAACAACTTTGCATCCAAGAAGAGAAGCTGAAGAACTGGATGTCAGCGTTGAGAAAGAAGCAAAAGGGAAGTGGAATCTCAATGATTTTCCTGATTTTTGAGCAGAAAGCGTTGGAGCTGTAGACTTCTGCTGATCAATGTATTTATTTTCGTGGATTTTAAGAAGTTATTTTGCCTTGATACAAGAACTGGTCACACCCTGACTATATGTTCGAATACCTCAGTAGTAGAACAAAAGATTTTTATTCTGAGGTCGTGAGTTTGACACTCATATTGTACAATGTTTCCGTGAAACTTTGCTTTTTGTGCGAAACATTCGCTCTTTCTTCAACTGGCAATCTAATCATATTCAAAATGAATTTTCCTCCCGTTCGTTTTCTTCCTGTCCCCGTTGCTCGGTTATGAGGGAAAGCTGAGAGTGAATGGGAGACAAGTTTGTAGGTGTGGCTTAACGGTTTCACTTGAAAATTGGTTCTATTCATGTCTCGAGGCCAGTAAATGGCTCAATCATAGCATACAACGGTCAAGTGCTATGGGAATCAATACCTGTCCATATTAACGTACACTGAAATGAGTAAGATGGGATTCATTTCGAGGAAAGAAATTAGGAAACTTCGTCACCCAGATTATCTCAGAGCAATCGTTGGCTATGGTACGTTTTATGTAAAGCTCATGGAATCACTGGATTGTGACTTGATCTGGTACTCAGGCCTTACTTCGTGACACGAATGTATTTTGTTATCGAATTGCTACATAAGTTGCGGAGCAATTCCTGTACATAGAGATGAGGAGTGTTGAACCAATTAGACAAGACGACTATGCTAAATCAGAACTGTTACCAAATACATTTACCAATCTATGTTCATCCTATCGATTGTCTTAGCATCATCAACACTTCTCATCAAACTAACTCGAGAGACATTCATCACAATTTTCTGTGAATACTTCTACATTAGCTTTGCTAAATGAACCCCAAATTTCTTGAAGTGGCTCCTTATTTTCGGCCCTGATTATTAATCTCTCTACGCATGGGAATGGATCCTTCCCACCCGCTCTATCTCTCATCAATGTGCGTTGTTCAATTCGATCTCCCATCAGCCTCCTCTGTCCTGATCAAATCCAGGGGAACAGGAAACGTTGGGGCTATGGCGCGGAAAGGACAAGCCCTATGCTCACCTTTCTGGTTAGAACAATTCCATGAGAAATTTTAGGCCACAATTTCGGGCGTGTAATTGTGGACGAACACTGAAGATGCTGGCGTAGAGATCCTTTGGGGCTCCCCCGCACCGGGTGGGTACCTGCTGACTATGCTTTCTTCGCTGGCGATTTTAAATGACTTCCTGTTGGTTGCATCATCGCTCAAGCTTCACAAAACCCGTCTCAATAATGTCACGTTTTCTCATGTCTGGAAATTTATTTCCGTGCAGGAAACTCGGGTTCTGCACAAACAACGCCCGAGACTCAATACGTCAGCTCTGTTTACCTTTCCACAGATGCTGCTCGAACGGTTGTATTTCTGCAGTATTCTCTGTGTTTATTAGGCACAAGTGCTGCTTTTCATTCAAGAACTTCAATCCCTGTCCTCAGGTAACTGACTCTGGTCAGTGCCAATTGGTTCTTCTGATCATTAATCTGCCCATTCCCACCGCTTCTTCTCCCATCATTACCAACAGATCCAGGAAATCTCCAGTTAAATTTCTTTGCTCCAAATTGAACATTCCCAACCTTGGGCATGTCTCGCCAACATGGAAATTCCTCATCCCTGGACATGAGGCAAGGCGTACAATTGGGAAGAGATTTTGGCAAAATATTGTCAGTTAGGAAATGGAAAAATGTTCATGAAGCAAAACAGAAATCCCAGTCTCCAGCTTTGTGAACCTTGAGAAACACTTTGGGAAGCGGATTTAGAGGAGAATGAAAGATGACCTGTCCGATTGAGCAGAGACAGTCCAGACACCGTCCCCTTGTTGAAGAGGCCGGGAGGTTGATTCTGATGTTCTCGAGACATGAACTGATCTGAGACATTGAAAGAATTGTCGTTCCTGCACATCAGGAATTCAAACCCCTTCTTGCCTCCGAGCCAATGAGAGAACTCGGAAACAAGCAAAACACTGAAAGGCTGGAAGGGCGACGGCCCCGGAGTAAGAAAGCTCGTTCCTCGTGACATGGATGTGTCTGCAGACTGTCCCCGGTATCTCCACAAGAGATCTCCCAGGCTTGATTATGTTAAAGTAAAACTGATAGACGACAATTGTAATTCTCGGCGGGGAGGCTGAATTATGAATTCACAAATAGCCTCCATTAAGCGATGGTGAAGCCGACCCACTCGCCTGTTTCTGTGACGCAATTGGTCAGCGCGCTCGGCTGTTAACCGAAAGGTTGGTGGTTCGAGCCCACCCAGGGGCGGTGTGTTTGCTGCTCTTCCTTGGCTTCGAAACAGTGCACTTTTGATGGGGTCGAGAAAATGTTCCCCAAACGGAAATCTTCTCCACAAGGGGGTTCTGAATTGAATTAATGTCTAACGGAAGGGACTGCGGATGCTGAGAAGACGAGACCAAAAGAGAAACTCGGCAGGTTTGACAGTACCTGTCGGAGAAACCAGAATTCTGAAATGTTGTCTCTGATTCTCTTTCCACAGACGTTGCCTGACCTTCTCAGTTCCTCCTGCAATTTCTCGTTTTGGTTTTTACTGAAAGTTAATTTCATCTTTTGGGATGAAACAACTACATAAGCCGTAGGCAGATGTATAACCCTTTCGAATCACTGTGACGTGATTGGATTCAAACAAACTCTGCGATGATTCACTCTTTCTCGGCTCCATAGGCAGACAGACCTGGGAAATAAATGTGGTTCTGTATTCGTGGGCCGAGTGTTTAATGCGAAAGACTTGAAATCCATTGTGGTTTCCCCACGCAGGTGTGAACCCTTCCGAGTACAAAATGAGAAATGTCGTCGAAATGAAAGGGAGCTTGCTCCCCGGCCTCTTCTTTAAGATTCAAATCAGTGGAGGGGGAAAAATATTTCACTCAAATTGGGACTGGTGGGAATCTGCAACCCACTGCCTGTTCGGGTGGAACAAGAAGATACCCGCAGAGCTTCTTTTGAGGCTATGAGCAAAGTGTTTGGAAATGAGACTAGAACAGTGAGGTGCTTGAAATCGTGATCGAAATGAAGCAGGCACCTGAGGACAAGGGTGTTTCCTTTGCCAGTGAAAGATATTGCTTCACAAAGTTGGGCCTGTGGAAGGGAATCAGTGACGGTGATTATCTTTGGTTGTTCACATTGTGAATGTTCCCATTGCTGCGCATATCCGTGTTAACGTCAGAACTCTGCAGCATGCTGGTGTTCGATACGCACAGGGGCGGGGCGAAATGGATGACACTTCTGACTCCAGCTACCTGTTTGAAATGCAGCTCACAGCTTCTTCACATACACCAATGAATCTTTCTCATTGTCCTGAAGCCGGCATATGGTTTGAATTCCCGATCTGCGGGAATGAGAATCTTTTCACTGTCTCGCGTCAGTAAATGTCCCTGAGAACATCTGAATCAACTCACAGCGCGGTCAGATGAGGGGAAGCTGAAATAGCCCCACACGCTGCTCACGGGCACATTTTACTTTCCCCAACTCACCGCATCAACCACTGCGGCTCCTGGGAGTGGAATCGAAACAATCACCAAAACCCAGTCTCAGCTCTGTGAATCTTTAGAAAATAAGCAAAGGTTCATCCCTTCGGATTTTATATCCTGGGCTGACAGGGATGGGTTTTGTAACTCTTTTGCAAATGGATGTTTTGCAGAAAAGCACCACAACCCCATCTGATTCATCAGGACCTGGATGTTTTCGGTCTTTGAATGTAAGTGTTGTGCTCCAGAACTTTGCTGTTCACAGTTTATAATACTTATCTTCCCAGTCCCCTGTATCACTTGTCGAAAATGCTTAATTTGCATCTTGTAATCCTTTCACTGTCTGCTCATGATGATAGCGTTTCCGTGTTTTACCAAAACTATCTTGACCTTGCATACCTCAAGCTTCAAGCTAATTTCACGAGAAACCTTCTCCAGTTCAAAAGCCGACTGTAGATGATGGCTCTGTTTCTTGTCACGTGTCCAATTTCAGATCGATGTTGTTAATGTCCCATTTATTCCTTCTGATCCAGATTTCGCTCACGGGGCTAGAACAGAACTGTCATCAAATACATTTACCAATCTACATTCTAAGGAACATACCAATTCAAGATATGTTCCAGCCTGGAAGGATATTCAGGAGGTAGCAGGTAAATTGTGCTTCTGAGTGAAATCACGGTTCGTAAAAACAGAATGTGGCAATTTAGACAGAGTTAATATTTGCTTGTCGGCGATATGTCTGCTGGTGCGTGATGGGAGCATAACCCAGAAGGGAAACCAGCTCCCCTATTCACTCAATGTCGTCTTTAGCAGCTTTCCCGTACAACGGCGCACAGTTGTGCACCTCGCCTTCTCATCTGCTTCCCCAAAAACTTCGACGTAAATATTTCACATTGATACACAGACCCAGTATGCAGAGTTGAGATGACACACTCGTGGAGGTCTGCGGGGTCTTCTCCTGTTCTCTGTACACTCTGTTGAGGAGGGCAATACTTGTCACTGGTCACTCCGGTGTCAGAGAATAGTTTAGAAAGAAAATGGTTTAATTTTCTGTCAGTAGAGAGGGCCCGGTTCCTGGAGACTGGCAAACGGCAGCAGAGAGACAGAATGAGAAGCAGCTGTTCATACAGTCATAGAGATGTACAGCATGGAAACAGACCCTTTGGTCCAACCCGTCCATGCCGACCAGATATCCCACCCCAATCTAATCCCAGCTGCCAGCACCCGACCCATATACCTCCAAACCCTTCCTATTCATATATCCATCCAAACGCCTCTTAAATGTTGCAATTGTACCAGTCTCCGCCACTTTCTCTGGCAGCTCTTTCCTTGCACGCACCACCCTCTGCGTGAAAAAGTTGCCCCTGAGGTCTCTTTTATATCTTTCCCCTCTCACCCTAAACCTATGTCCTCTAGTTCTTGACTCCCCGACCCCAGGGAAAAGACTTTGCCTATTTATCCTATCCATGCCCCTCATAATTTTGTAAACCTCCATAAAGTCACCCTTCGACCTCCGACGTTCCAGAGAAAACAGCCCCAGCCTGTTCAATGTCAACTGGACTTTACTCTGAGCAAGACTCAGCTGGTTCAAGAGGTCGGGTGGGGGTGCGGGGGTGCGGGGGCGCGGGTGCCGGCGCGCCAGTGCGTCACTCCTGTGGCGCGTTGGTCTCGGGGTATGATTCTCGCTTTGGGTCTTTGTCGCTGCAGACGTGCGAGAAATCCCGGGTTCAAATCTGGGACGAACCCGAGCTGCTTGACTTGTGCGAACATACCTGTTTAATTTTCTCAAAAAGCACCTTCGTAAAACGAGGTTGGGCTCCCTGGAGGACCAATGGGACAGAAAGCAGCGAAGTGAAATGATTGGAGATAGCGTTGAATAGGTTGACGTGAGTGGTGCAGTGTTTGAGGGATGTCAGCGATGAGGGTCGATTGGAAATTTGGGACAGCTCTCTTCGGAGTACAGAAGCTTGAAATCTGGCCCGATTGAAGCTTTTCAAGTCATGCGAAGTCTAGACAGAGAAAGTAATGTAGTCAAAATGTTCCCACTCCTGAAAGGATCGGCAACGATTCGGCAGAGTTTTAAAGGCATGAGGAAAAGAACCAAAAGTGACATTAGGAAGAATGCTTTCGTACAGGGAGTGGTTGGGGTCAGTAAATCCCTAACTGACACTGACAAAGAGGCAGATTCATTAGGCGCAAACGGGAATTCAGTGATCATGTTTAAAGTAACAATGTGCAGAATTACATGGAGAAGGCAAGAGAATGATACGGATAGAGACCCACGTTTACTTAATGTGTCGACCCAGCAGAGCGAAGGTGGGCCGCATGGCGTCTATTCAGAGTGAAATCACAAGAGAATGTGGGAAGTCAGAAAAAGTTTATATTTACACAGCCTCCAAACGTCTGCGCAACACCATATAAGACGACAGCAGTGGAGATCTTTGACATCAGTCTCGAACGTGCATGCCACGCGCCAGACGAAAGGCTGAAGGGACCTGTGGAAAGCCCCGCGGGGTTTTGGAGCATCGTGGCGCAGCGGGAGCATGCGAGGCCCATAACCCAGAGTTTGATGGATCGAAAGCATCGTATGCTATTGTTCAATTCGTCCTTGAGCGACTTCCCTTTGTGATGGTACTCTGTTCAGTATCTTGCCTTTCAAACGACATCCTGAGTGTTTCAGTGCCCCGTACCGATACTGTCGCGAAACTCACACCGTTCAAGTTACGTGCTTTTGGAGGTCTGAGTGGTCTTTTCCTGTTCTTCGTCGGTTTCCTATGAACTGAATCGCAAAAGCACCTCTCTGAGATGCCAATGAGCTGATAAAATTGAACTCATACCTTGTGGTTTCGTGCCTTCCCTGCCATAATTCGCCACGCCGGTTCCGACGTGAATGACAAGACAATCAGCATGTCAGAAACTGTATCACCATTCAGGCACAATCTCTTAGTATTCGGACAGATATCACCGATTGTGAATCAGCTCAGATAGAGACAAATGGCAGAGAGTCATCGTGGACACGATAAGCTGGACCGCCTCTGTCGGCGGGAGAATGATGCCACGTGTTTATGCCGTCCTGCTGCCTGTCTCTGGGACAGAGAGGCTGAGGGAGCAACGATGGTTCATTTTTAACCGTCCCTTCCGTGTTGGACTGCCGGTAGTCCCGCAGCTCAGGGCCGTGGGGATGACTCTCAGTGAGTGAAGGTTTCACTCGGATTCTCTTCATCTGGGACACTTGGGGCTCCGATGTTAACTGCTGCGCGGTCGCAGCGATGAAAGCGATGCCCACTTTGCAATTGACTTTCTGTAAGATTGCTGCGTGAAGACGAATTCTGAACACCAAGCAGGCTGCACAACAATGTGTTCATATGAATTTACTTGAAGGAAGAGTCTTCGGTGTCCATTTCTCTCTGCCCCGCCAGCTGAGCATCTTTCTATCCTTCCGATAACAGACCTTTGTCGGAAGTTCACAATCAAGGTTACTCACTTCCCACGCATTAGTGTAAGTGATACCTCTTGCCCGAAGGGATTGGGAGATAAAGAGCAGAAGGGCGAATGGAGTCTTCCCTCCCTCCAGAAAAGCGTACAAATAGAAACAAATTGGTTTAATTATCCGCCAGAGGAGACAGACCAGTTCCTGGGGATGAGACAAACGTCAGCGCACCGGGGACAGAATGACAAGCAGATGTTCTGGAAACTCTTTGCTGCTTGCAATTCTTGGAGCAAAGTGGAATGTATTTCACAATGAGCAAGTTTCAGCTGGCTCAGAGTCTCTAGTGTACATTGCTCTCCGGGTTTATATTTGCACATCGACGATATGTCTGCACAATAGCACATGACACTACAGCAGCGAAGATCTTTTGACGTCATTCTCGAACGTGCAAGTCACACGCCAGATGAAAACCTGAATACTTCTCTGGAAAAGTTACCGTGCAATGCAGGAGAATGGCACAGCGGGTGCATGCTCGGATCATAACCCAGATGCGAAATTTTCTCCTATTCACTTAATGTCGCCTTTAGCAGCTTTCCTGTATAACGGCGCTCTGTTCTTTTCCTTGCCTTGTCACTTGCTTCCCAAAACTTCGGGTATCTGAGCTCAATATATCACATCGATACACAAGTCAAATTTACACAGTTGCGCTGGCACCCTTGTGGAGCTCTGAGTTGTCTTGTCCTGTTCTCTGTCAGTATGTCCTGATCTCGTGTGAAACGTCTTCTCTCAGATGGCAATGAACCGGTGAAGTTGAAACACGTGACTTGCTGTTTTAGTCCACTTCCTGCAGTAAAGAAACCAACGTCCGTGTAATAAAAGACTTTCTGCAGGATTGCTGTGTCAAGACAAATTCTGAACACCAAACAGGCTGCACAGAAATGCACTCATATCAATTTACCTGAGGGAAGAGTGTCCGGTGTCCATTTCTCTCTGTCCCGACAGCACAACATCTTTCTGTCTCTCTGTTAACAAGATTTTTGGAACAAGTACAAAGTTTCCCATTTCCTACGCATGACGGTAACTGACTTCTCCTGCCTCACGTAATAGTGTGAGAGATCAGAAGAGCGAATGGGGGGCTCTGCCTTCCACCAGCACAGCTTGCAAGTAGAAACGAAATGGTTCAATTATCCACCAGTGGAGAGAGCCCGGTCCCTGGGGATGGGACAAACAGCAGCGTCCTGGGAGCAGGGAGACAGATTGAGAAGCAGATGTTCTTGAAACTCTTCGCTGCTTGCGTTTCTGGGCGCAATGTTCAATGTATTTCGTACTGAGCAAGTCTCAGCTGCTTCAGGAGGTGGCTGCACCCATGGCTGGTGGCTCGTTAGTCTGGGATATGATTCTAGCTTTGGGTCTTCGAGCATATGCAGCCGTGTGAGAGTTCCCGGGTTAAAATCCCAGGCGAACCATCTTTCCTTAAATTGACCTGAGCAGAAATGCCCGATCAATTTTCTCAAAAAGCCGATTCGTTAAATAAGATCGGACTGCCTGAATTACAGACGGCGCAGAGCTGCCATTGCAGTGAAGATGGCGAAGGGAAACACGTGTTAAAAGTGAGAACAAGTATTGTAGATGTTTCGCCCGCGCTATCCGAGTCTGAATGAATCCTCCACCTGTATTACGCTCAATTCTGAGGATGATACTTCAGGAAGAGGGGAAGTGAATAATTACAGTAGGGGCTGAACAGGTTGAAGTGACTAGTACCGTCCTGAGGAATGTCAGCAATGAAGGGAGATTGGACAGTTTGGGTCAGCTCTCTTTGGAGAACAGAGGGCTGAAAGCTGGCCTGATGGAAGTTTTCCACGTCATGAGGGTTTTAGACAGAAGAAATAATGCAGTGAAAATGGTCCCAGGCCTGAAAGGATCGAGAACGATTTGGCAGAGATTGAAAGTCATCAGGAAAATAAGTAAAAGTGACATTAGGAAGACCGTTTTCGCACAGGGAGTGGGGTCAGTAAGTCACTGTCTGACAGTGACAAAGAGGCAGATTCAATGGACACAAAAGGGAATTCGGTGGGCATGTTCAATGTAACAATGTGCAGATTTACAGGGAGAAGGCGACAGAATGAGACACTCATTTACATATTGTGTTGAACCAGCAGAGCTAAGGTGGGCTGCATGGCCTCATTCTGCGCTGTCACACATTTTGTGATTGTGAGTGAAATAAGAGTTGGACCAACAGAACGTGGGAAATTTGACAACTGGTATATTCTACCCAACAGGATACTCCATCACAGCAATGAAGGTGTTTTGACATCATTCGCGAAGGTCCATGACACAATGCAGATTCAAAACTGAGTATTCCTTTGAATCACTGAGTAATTTGTTTCCAGTTATTCAGTTGACGTCAGTGGATTTGCGCGTTGGGAGCCCCTCCAGTTGACAGGTCGAAGCCGTTTTCTCCTGTGTGGCAGTCCCACCAGCACTCCAATTTGCTGTGCTTCCAGTCAGTAGATGCAGATTACTATCCCATACTGATACACGGGCCACGTTGACCCAGCTGTGGTGACAAGCCTGTGAAGGGCTGCGTGGTCTTCTCCTGTTCTCTGTCGGCTTCCTATTATCCGAATCATCAAACGTCTCTTCTCCAAGATAGGAATAAACTGGTGAAGGTGAAACACATCAGTTGCGGTGTGTCCCATGCGCAGGAGGCCCTGCATTATTTCGCCACGCTGTTTCACACAGCAGCGTCCTCTCGGTGAATGAAGATTGGCAGGGGAGTTACTCGCCGTAGTATTCCGAGTGTCTCATCTGCACTTGGAGCAATAATATTTACATTCGTTATTAACAGATAGTTTTTGATGAATCAGCTGAAGTTGGTTGTGTCTAGTCCTGTCGTACTCCTGGAGCTGAGATGACTGACCTCCAACAACCACAACCATCTTCCGATGTGCCAGATATGACATCAGCTCTTTGGGAGTGTGCCGCTGATTGTCATTTTGTGAGGGACACGCGGATGTCACGCTCACCTCACCTCTGGAATTCAGCTCTTTGTCCATCCTTGAAGTAACGATATATTGATAAACTGAAAAAATGAGTAATTTCTGGAAAAGTTCAATAGATCTGGCAACATCCATGCAGAGAAATCAGAGTCACAGCTTCAGGACCGTTGACATTCTCTCTGAACCCGATGCAACCTTCCCAACTATGTTTGTGTCATCTGCAAAATTGGCAACAGCACATTGGCTTCCTTCATTCATGTCATTCATATGCACAATATTAAAGTATGTGGATTCGCATATATTGGAGCTGTGTGTCTGTACAAATATTACCATGTATAGAAGCAGATCATGTTTACGTGCAAAGATCATTGTGCATTGTAACTGTGCGTGTTTATATCGAAATATTCTTTTGCATCGGAGATATTCCAGCTTCTATATAACTGTAGTTGAGCATTGGACCTGTTCATTTGTAAGTATAAATATTATTGAGTCTGGAAAGTGTTCATGTTTGTATTCAATTCCTGTTTAGTTTCGGAGCTGTTCATGCTTGCATATAAGTACTGCTGTATCTCAGAATTGTGCTCTATTACATATGAAGCTGTTGTGAGTTGCAGATGTACATGTTTATGTGGAAATATTTTTCCATTTTTGAAGTATTTACGTTTATACGTCAATCTTGCCGCATATTGGAGATGTAATGAAACTGTTCATATTTCGTGTCTTGAAATTGTGTCTTAGAACTGACCATGTTCATATTTAAATATGGTATATTAGAACCGTTCTTGTCTATATGTAAATGTTGAAGGGTACTGGAGTTGGTTCAGTTAATATATAATAGTTGTGAATTGAAAATGTTACAGTTTATGTATAAATATTACTTTATATTGGAGCTGCTCCAGTTTGTACATAAATATTGCTATGTATTGGAGCTGTTGCTATTTATATGTAAATATGAGTGTACGTTGAAGTTATGCCTGCCTCTTACTGATGAACAGTCCTGTGTCGAACATGGGGTTCGTCTGCTGTGCCCCTGTGGAGCTTTGGAATAAATTTGCAATTCAAGCGCCGGCCAGAGGGGCGGCAACACATCGCAGCAGCAGTCACGTGTTAGTGGTATTGAGTATGATCCGGCAGGGTCTCCTGTTCTCTGTTTTTCGTAGAGTCGACGCATATTCTGGAATAGGGAATAATAATTGAACAGCATCGTGGAAGATCCAGAGAGTTACAGAGGGAATGCAATATTTTAATAGGGAGAGAATTCAATTCAGAATAATTGTGATAGTATTGAATAGACGGTAACAATGAGAGGGTTAAACAGAGAGTAATAGGAAGAGGATTAAATACTGGATAACGGGATGGGATTTAATGCAACATAATAAGGAAAGGTGAAAATGGAGCTTTATTGGAACAAGATTGAATATAATTGATCGAAGAAATGATTAACTACAGGGAAGGAGAGAGGATTTAATATCAAGTAGCAGGGATAGGATTAAGTAGGGAATAACGCGAAGAGAGCTCAATATGAAGGAATAGAGATTATGGAATGGGGAGTGTTATGACATGGCAGTGAATCCTTCTGCTAATTAAAACAAACACAGAGAAAAGCTCACCTCAACTCACAATCTGTTAAAGTATGAGTGACAAAGAACTCTCCAAATTCAACTACTTAAAGAAAAGTATCAATTCTATTCTTTAACTCAAATGAATATTAAACAACAAATACATACAAGTCTGACCGTCGTTCCTCTTAAAGATCTGTAATCTACATTCAACTCTATGATAATATTTTGATCCAATAAAAGCCCCTATTTAAACTGTGTCAACTTAATTTTCAAAACAAGAAAGCAGCTGTTGGCGTCGGTGTCTGTCTTCTTTCATCTGAAGAGCTCCTTGGGCCATCTAAGATCTTTTATTCAAAAGATGCTTCTTATGAAAAAGTACCTTTGAGAGCAAGTGTTTTGCTAGCAGTTATTCTGATGATGGCAGTTGGTCGCTCTCTTTCGCTCACTGTCCAAAATGCGGGCTTTTTTATTCCCTAAACCTTGGATCGTCTCATTGGTTCAATGTTGTCAAAACAGTGAAATTCAACTTCGAATGGGGTTTAGAATTCTGGGGCATCATGTAAACTGATGGCTTAAATTTGAACAGGTGTGAACATCGCAGCCAAATGTTGCATATTTTCAGTTTTCCACTACACTTTGAGACTGCTAGTCAGTCACATGACAGGTGTCTGCAAACTCACACTGCTAAAACAGCCTTCTCTCTCTCATAAAGGTACCATACATGCCTTCAACTCTCATAACAAAAGTAATAGACAGAAAATTGAAAAGAGGGCAACTGGGAGAGAGTTGAAGACAGAGAAGGGAAAGGAATTAATGTGATGTAATTGAAGAGAAGTACGTGGAGTTTAAGAGGAAGTGTGCTCATTGCAGGAGCACAGAGATAGGGCGAATACAGAGAAAGCTGCAGGAATTGTAGTGAGGTGGATCTCATTGAATCTGCGGGTTCTCTGATTGCGAATGTTAACCTGGTCCACTGAGGAGTCCTGGCTGATAGATATAAAGAGGAATGTCAGAGATACGGCTCACTCTAGGAATCAGTTTTGTCAGTGTGATGTCCTATGCACCTGTAACTGCAGGGTGAGTTGGTGATGGGTTACCAGTTTCTGTGAAAGGGGAGAGAGTGTAACATCTTAATAGAAGAAGAGAAAATAGAGAATAATAGGGATGGTGTTGAATGCAGTGGAGCAGGGTGGCAGTTAAATACAGGAGAAAGGGAAAGGACTTAATACAGACCATATAGTAATTTGGTGTTTGAATAAAGGAGTGTAGGAGGAGGATTAACTCAAGGGGAAGAGGACAGTGGAGAGGAATAAACAGAAAGTAGTAGTGAGAGGGCTAATTATGGAGCAATGGCAAGAACACTGAATATAGAGATGGCTAAAGACTGTGATTGTTGGGATTTAAATGGAGCACGTGTTCAGTGGAGGGTAGGTGTGTGAGTACTAAATACAAAAAAAAGGACACGATTAAATAGAGATTATCAGGAAAAGGATTGAAAACAGTGTAAGAGAGAAATGGTTCCGTACAGGTGAACAGAGAGGATCGAATGCAGATAAAGACAGGATTAAGTAAAGAGTAATAGGGTAGGACACATTATGCTGCTGTCCTACAGCATCATGCTCTCGGGTTCGATCCCAGCCTCAGTCGACTGTCTGTGGGGAGTTTATGCATTCTCCCCGTGTCTCTGTAGGCTCCCTCCAAGTGCTCCGGTTTCCTTGCATAATCCAAAAAGGTGCAGGTCAGGTCAATTGGCCATGCTAACATGCCCATACTTTTCAAAGAAGTTTAGGTTAGGTACATTAGTCAGTGGGAAACGTAGAGTAATAGGGTGGGGGAATGCGTTTGGGTGCGATGATCTTCAGGGGGTTGGTGTAAACTTGTTGGACAGCAAGGTAAGAATTCTATATTTACTAATTACTAACGTATAGAAACAGGATTAAATACTGGACAGTTAACAGGGAGAACTGAATTATGACGAATGGCTTAAATGCAGAGTAACAGGGAGCGGCTAAAATACAAAGGGAGAGAAAGTGGAATCAGAAGAGAATGAAACACTGGGGAACAGTGTGGCCTTCATACAAGGGATCAGACAGACGATTAACAGCAAAAGGTTTGCATGCAGGCAAATATAAATGCTAAAATGCCTGGAAATGGAGCGGAACAAATACACAATCGAGATGATAAAATACAAGGTATAGTGACTATTTCCAGCTTTAATCAATTTGAGTGGTAGGTCGTGTTGGGCAGTACCCTCCATCCAAATTTCTAGACATCAATATGAAGCGTTGGCTCTCACTGTGTCCATCCCCATAATTAGTTGCCTCCATGTTTCACTGCCTCCCAGGACAAGCTCTCTCCATCTGACCGACTGTTCCCTCATTCCCATTCCAATTGTTATTACACTTCATTCAACCCCCTTTCCTCACACCTTCCCGTTCCCTCATCCCTTCCCTTTTTCATGGAAACCAGTGTGGACTGACGTTGTGCCATTTTGATATTCTTGTGCTTACGAGTGGGACTGAAGGGCCCCCTGCTGTTCCACTTTACCATCTCAGAATGAGCTAAATTGCTTCCTCCACTTCCTCTGTATCACTCTTAGGAAGGCTTCTGTCATTCAGCCATGGGTTGAGCGCATTGCTGGACAGCACCAATATTTATTGCCCATCCTTAATTGTCTGAAGGGGTATAAAGTGTCAACCACATGGCTGTGGGTCTGGAGCCACGTGCAGTTCTGACCAGGTAAGGATGGCCTCTGTGAAAGGCATGAGCCAACAAAGAAACATTCTAGGTTCATGATTATACTCTTAAATTTAAGAAAATCATTGAATTGAAATTCCATCATCTGCCACAGTGGGATTTGAAGCAATGCCCCAAGAACATGACTTGGTTGCGTGGATGAGCAGTCTAGTCCGAATTCTCGCACTCCACCTGCTCAATACCTTCCTGCTGTTTGGAAGGCTGGAGAAGGGAGTGCATTAAAAATGGAAGTACTACGGATGTTCTCAATCAGAAACAAAAACAGAAATTCCCGGAAAACCTAAGCATACCTGGCAGCATCTGTAGACAGAAATTAGAGGTGAATGGCCTCCTGTTCCAGGATAAAGGTTGAAGGTAGAGCTGAGCAGCGTTCTACTTTTGCTGTGCTGTTGGGTGTGTCGATGCCAACAGCAAAGCTCAGTCCATTGAATTTAAAAACATGTCCGTGAAATGTTAAATTCTCTGAATTTCTGTCCTCCCGTAGAGCAATATTTTAAATGAAGGCTGTTTGCAGTATTCCAAATAGTGCAGCTAATAGTGCAGATATTTCTAGATGCATTTTATACCGTTACCCAGTGAAACGGCCAGACAATTAGCAGATCATGTAGGAAGTGAGAAAGATTCATTATTTTTGTAAAGAGAGATAATATGAATTAACTGGCCTAATTCTGGACGAGGCATAATATTTTCAAGACTTGGAAGTGTACACTTCTCTTTGGAAATGATTGGGTAGGTTGGGCAGGTTTGCAAAAAAGGTAAATGCATAAATTGTAATTAGAATATAAAGAGAAGTGAAATGTTATCAAACGTTTATAATTGACCGTTTCATCCACAGTTGGGGGAAACAGACTGGAATTGAACTCTTGAAAATCAAATGCCTTGCGTTGTGTTAAAATTGAGCTCTGCCCACTTCTGAACACTACACTTTAGGAAAAATGTCAATGCCTTGGGTAGATTATAAGACGAGATTAATAATCATAGGGATATAGAAACAGGCCATTCACCCCCCTCCCCGTGAGAGCTCGTTCTGACATGCAATGGCTGATCTGAAACCTAACTCCACATACCTTCATTTGTACTTTATCCCTTAACACCTACGTTTAACAAAAAAAAATCTGTCTCAGAATGAAAATTAACAACTAATCCAGCATCCAGTCCTGTTTGTGGAAAAGAATGGTCAACATCCCCCAACCTTTCTGTGTGGAAGTGCTTCCTAACATCTCTCCTGAACACAATGACCCTACATCGCAGACTGTGCCCCCGTGTGTTCGAATCCCCAAACAGCGAAAATAGTTTATCTTTTTACACCCTGTGTCCGAAGTTGTAGAGAAACAAGGCCTAAATTGTTCAGTTTCATCTCATAACTATCCCAGATTTCACTGTTTAAAGAAAAAAATAACAATTCTATTCTTTAAGTCCACCAGAGAACATTCAAGCCACTATTTATAACTCCTTATCTAAAAACTATCTTTTACCTTACACTCTATAATACTGGTCCGAGATTTACGGCAAATCACTTTCAAATGCAGTTGGCATCTTCGAATGTCAAATTTTCTTTGTAGATTTCACTAGATCAGCTTTGGTGTTCTACTGCACAAGTTCCTTTCTTGCAGAGTGTAATTCGGACAGCAGGCTGTTCATGTTTGGGGCTGCTCTTTTCTGTTCTCACCTAAATGTTCAAAATGTCCAGTTTTATACCCCAGAACATCAGATCATTTCATTGGTTGGAAGTCACAAAAACATTAAATTCAAATTTGATTGAATTTTGAAATCTTGTGGCTTAGTTTAAACTGATTGGCCAAATTCGAATTTGTTGTTTACCATGGCAACACAATTGCAGAGTTGGTTTCACAGTCAAATGTTACATTTTGAATTATTTCAGCACACTCTGTGCCACTCTAAGTTCATACCAGCTTCCAGTCTCTCTTAAATGTACATTCTCTCTTAAAGGTACAGTACACACCGAAACCATCATAACCGTATGGACTAATCCACTTGCTTAGTTAGTGGACCTCGTTTAACACTAATAATTAAATAATAATAAAAGATAATAAACCACATCTTTTAAAAGCAATATATATAAATACATAACATTTAAAACAATCAGTCTTTTCCTCCACTATCCCCAGTAATCGTCGAGATGGTAATGTCTGCCCAAACACTATTTTAAAATTTCCAATTACAGCTCTTCGAACTTGGTTTGGGGCTATTCTTCCTACTCCCACGGTACCTGCTTCTTTGTCCTGATATCTTCTGGAATGTGTGTGGGATCTCTCTGACTTAAGTGGCTTCTTTTAGCTTTAATGTGGAGGTGCCGGTGTTGAACCGAGGTGGGCAAGGTCTGAAGTCACACGACACCAGGTTATCGTCCACTCAGTTTACTTGAAATCAGATGCTTTTGTGTGACTTATGACCTTCTTTTAGTTCGTTATGTAGGTCATTTCCGATGGCAGTGGCTGAGCTGCAGTTTGCTGTAACAATGTCATTCGCATACTTTAAGTTTAGTTTCTATCCCAGGAAGGATATTACATAAAACAGTACAGGATATTTAAAACCTTGTGGCAATGTCTTATCAAGAACTCATTCGATGTTCAATCAAGGTGAAGACTTGCATATCTGTCAGGCTTGATTGAATTTGACAGTGAATGCTGCAAACTTCCTGGTTTTATATCTCTATTCTACTGTCTCATGAACACTGATTCACTGTAATCAGTCAAGATAATGAGACTGTGCACATGGGCCTACCACACCGGCGCCCCTACCGACACCAGGATTCCTATTCCAGGTTCACAACACTGCTACTTCAGACACCATTGATGCCACCTTCCTCATCTGTCACCACCAGAAGGAACAGAAGACCAAGATGAAGATGAGACAGCAAAGACGAAAGAAGGATGCGACCGGCCTGGTGATTGGAACCAAATAGGCCGAGGACTCGGCGAACGCCGCAATCTAAAAACAAAAAATACCATGCACAATTGTACGAGGTTCACCAGGGCTCGAGTGATGCACCTGTGAAGTGAGTCCGGAGAGGCTGGGATTGGTTTCGGTCAAATTCACTGATATCAAGCTGGTGTTCTTCTCTGACCACTGACTCTTGCTGGTCAGCAGGGAAACTGAATATGAAACTGCTGATCCCATTAAACATGGAATATCTCAAAAGGGGTTCCACAGGTCGGAGAAACGTGAAACCCCACTTTGAGTCTACCTCAGACTTTTGGGAAACAGTCAAGGGGAACATCAAGAGGACCTTGTTGTCAAAGTTATTCTGAAGGTGAGAGAGAAACGGGGGAGAACTGTGAAAACTCCGGAAAAGTGTGCAGAACCTACACCTGCTGCAGACGATGTGAGTTGATGTCATGGAGGATCAACAGGAGGTGAACATCCAACAAGCCTCGCTCTTTACCTTCGAAGTCTCCAAGGTAATATCCTTGTCCAGGGTCCACACCATGGAACAAGATAGACCTGCTCATGTTTGTAATTTGAGAAGTTGCACAAGGAGTGCTCTGTTCTCAGAGCCAGAAGGGAAAAGGTGGATCTGTTAGGCTATCTCAACCTGACATCCTAAGGATCAGCAAATCCTTTCATGCCAGACTATGTGACAGGAAGCCCATAGACAGCGCAGCCTCCCGGTCATTCCTCCCTATCTGGTAGGTCTTAGACGACAGCAACCGGGAGAGGCTGCAACAGCTGCTATCTCTGGGTGTGCTGACCAAGGACCTCAAGTCGTCAGGAAAGAGTAATACACTAGGAAGTGACGGCTTACCAGCCGAATTGTATTCAATTCTGTGTGACTTGATTGGCCAGGATCTGCGGGAAGAGGACAACATAAAGCTTCTAACAGGTAGTTAGTGTAAATCCATGTGGAAAAGGATCATCCCTCATCTGCAATCAGAAGTGGAGAGGGATGAATGATGAAGGGCTCATGTCTGAAACGTCGATCCTCCTGCTCCTTGGATGCTGCCTGACTTGCTGCGCTTTTCCAGCAAACACATTTTCAGCTCTGATCTCCAGCATCTGCACTCCTCACTTTCTCCAGGGACGACTAATGACCAATTTAATTTATGAATGTAAATTAAATTGTACTGAATACGGTCATCACCCATCTGGGTCAGTTCTGCTCTGGGATCAGTGATTCACCCCGAGCAAATATGATCTGTACAGGCAGCCTGACAATTCTCAGG
Organism: Chiloscyllium punctatum; assembly: GCF_047496795.1. Classification (NCBI taxonomy): domain Eukaryota; kingdom Metazoa; phylum Chordata; class Chondrichthyes; order Orectolobiformes; family Hemiscylliidae; genus Chiloscyllium; species Chiloscyllium punctatum. Next base: position 58,074,431 of record NC_092774.1, on the reverse strand, counting down.
GATAGAATCACCTCTGTGCAGGACAGGGGAGTTGGAAACCTGCCTCATCAGCCTGCACCAGGAGGTCCTTGACACGATCTTACACACATCTATGTGGGATGTTCTCTCCAAAGTAGGCTTTGGAGAGGGATTCTACAAATGAACCATACTAGTCTCCACCAACATTATGAATGTAACCTCAATCAATGGTTGGCAAACAGAAAGCTTCTCGATCAGATCGACAGTCAGGCAGGGCTGCCCAATCTCACCTTTCCTGTTGTTTTGTTGACCTGAAGGCACCTGAATCACTGTTGAAAACCATTCAGGCATTTCTTCCTCTTCAGCAAATGCCAATTCCACTGAGAACTTCTGAACTAAGGTTCCTCAATCCACCATTGCTCATTTATACATCAAATCGTTATCTCGATCCAGGACCCGAGTTTCAGACTGAAATGGTTTATTCTCCGTCTTAATAAACAATTAAAGTCTTTTAAGATCACTCTTCCCCAATGCAATAATGTTGTAAATTCGTGCTATTTCATTGTGTCTGTTTGTTTTGGAGTAAACAAATTAACTTAATGCATGCTTATATCTGTTCTCTTGTATCAGTTCAAACCTGAGATTTAAGAAGTTAATTCTTTTAAAGTGCTATTTCTGTCCAAATACAACAAGCATCATCATAAGCAATAACAAATAAAGATGAGATCTTGATAGTAACTGTATAACGTAACGCATACATTATTGAGAATATCCCTAAAAATGAGAAAGTCTAGCTCCAGAAAGAATCTGTCCCCGAATCTGTGATACATGTGACGGAAGGGTTTGATCCTGAAGATTCGGATTCTGAAGCAGATCATTTTCATGAATCCAGAGCGTGTTTTTGTTGCTTTTCTCTTCCACTCATAGATTTACTACTTCAAGTGGCCAGTTTCATCTCCCTGTAACTGGTCTTTATTCCAGGTTCGCAACACTCTGACAAAGATTGAATAAATATTCCACAATGCCTGTAGTGTGATTCCCCAGAACAGGAGAAATCCGCATCCAAATAAAGCAAAACCCACGTTTCCAATGTATTCTGATCGCACCAGCCCCAGAACCCTCACAAACCATCGATACATTCAAAGCACTTCCTCCTTCAACCAATGCTTCCAGCCGCATTTTCATTGGCCTAATGTGTACTCAGAATAACAACGGGATCAGCCTTTCAATTTCTTGCCTGATTTGCCACATTTTACTGATTGGGATTAATGACTGTTTCTCCCTGCTATTGTTATTAGATCAGCCAGCTGAACCTCATAGTGTATCAGCTCCCTGATTGGAGCTCTGAAACTGATCGAATCAGGGAGCACGGTCTGAATTAAAAGGATGAATGTCAGGAATATTGAGATGCTGAACACCTGACTTAGTAAGACGCTGGTGTCAAAGGAGATGCATTTGTAATAAATGGGAGATTAATGACAGGATGTCGGCCTCTAAAGTGTGATTTCACGACCAGATATTGTTGGTGTAAATGTGCACCAGGACCACGGGCTCTTCAGTTTCAACACTTTCCCTTTCCTGCTTCTGTCCCGACCTAGTAAACCCCGCACCTTAAGATATGCTGAAGTTTTTCTGTGATGTTCTCGACCTAGGCACTTTTGAAGCAATATACCTTCCAGGCTCCTGTCAAGTCAGGAATGATGATTCTGATCGATTCACTCAGTCACTTTATGTTTGTCCACATCTGCCATTTGACGTTAAATCTGCAACAATCTGACTTCATAGATACTGAAAAGCAAAAAAATAAATTTGGGGAGTTGGGAATTCATGTCTGTTTGAGTGCAGGATTGATTGACCATAATATAACTGGGCAGCAAGAGTTCAGTGATGAGGGAGTGAAATGACGTACACCTAGGGTTGAATTGCACAAAGTTAGAAGTGTCTGAGATGAGTAAATCTATGAAGAGAATAATGGAAACTACTGGCACTAAATGGACCTAACGGCTTTTTGTTGCCTCTTGACTTATGAATAGGATAAGCATCTAAATGACTATGGATGTACTGAAATCTTTGCAAGTGAGAAATGAATGAACAATGCCACAAATTTCTCGAAATTATAGTGCACTGACTATTGTGTGTGAGTTCACTCACTGAACCTGTCCTTACCGCTCTCCTTGTATTTTACTGTCCAACTAACATTTTGCTATCAACAAACATCGCACATGATCCCACCATCTCAGTCATTGACAGATAATAAATGGCTGTGTCTGGAGAAATGGTCCTTGTGACACTCACTAATACCAGCCCAACAACATGAAGATGACAGATTTATTCCTTCTCTCTGCTTTCTGTTCTAAATCAGTCCTCAAGCCAAGTCCCATTTCCCCATCACGTCATTGGCAGCATTGATACCCGCCGAAATGTTTCCAAATTTGACATTTCTACATCCTTGCTTTTGCAAATCCCTCCTGGCCTCACTCCACTATCTCACTTGAAGCTGATCCATCCCCTCATCAGTCAGATGTTTTAGGTATCTACTTCGGACATGTGCAGTACACTGCAGGGAACAGAGAATAACTCATCCCCATGTGGTGCTGCACAGATCGTGTGTCTCAGAGTCAGCTCTGAAACATGTTCAGGACACTCAAGTACTGGTCGGAGGATCAGTATTGATTAGAAATCATGCAACTTTTGAGGGTATTTTTCAGTGACTCATTTGACTTGTTTCAATTATTGACTGAATTGGAGAAGTTTTATTTGATTCAGAAGCTGTGTCCATGCAAGGTGAGGAATTCTATTGTGACTTTAGATTTTTGAAAAACTACAATGTGTTGTCTCCATTAACCAACTGTCATCACTTGACAGAACAAGGAACCTGGGAAGCCACATTCCTCTCGTGAGGAGAACATTTCTCAGAGAGACACTTAACAACTGGAATTTAATTTCGAAATGGTCAAAAGCGAGGGAAGAACACTGATATGAAATGAGATTTGATAGATGGTGTTGGGGTGTCAATGCTGGAATACAGGGCGGCACAGAGCCTCAGTAGTTAATCCTGCTGTCTCACAAGGCCAGCAGGTGGGTGTGGGTGGGATAGCCTTTGCAGGGTCGGTTTGGACTGGATGGGCCCATTGACCTGCTTCCACTTTGTAAGAATTCTATAAATTTATTCCACATGCCTTTTTCCAATGTTTCCTACTGACCGATTTAAATTTGTATTATCCAATAAACCTCAGTTTTAAAATAGAATGTGACAGCTGGGAGTATACCCACTGGTATCACTTGTTTGTTCAAATTGTTAAATAAATGAATTGAACGACATTGAAATGTCGCAGTCCCCCAGGTGATGTCAGCAGGTATAAATGAAAGGCTTTTGATTGTATCACCTCGGTATTGAGTAAAGAGAGATTGCCTGCACAAAGAGATTCAGGCAGAAAATGACGCTTTCATTTCGTCATGTGCGGACAATATTTTACACGACCTTTCCAGTTGTAACAATTCCTGGTAAGTGCCTTGAATTTGTGTGAATCGATCTGAGGATTGTGTGCGGGTTCACTTTGCAACTGACAATGATACATGGGCATATTGTGCCCAAAGTCACACAGTGGCAGTTGATCAGCCATTTCTTCTCAGATTTCAGAGACTCTGTGGAAACCCTATCTTGCAGATTCGGCAGGAATTGCTTTGGAAATTATTCATCTCTTCTTGGAACGTTCCTGAAATCTCCATTTCAATCGGAAACGATGGAGAGTTTCGGTGGAATTAAGAAAAGGAAACACTTTGGCAAATTATAAGCGGTGGATTTCTAAAGTAGAGAGTGCAATATCATTTAGTTTGAGTTTGGTTCTGCGGTTTTTTTGAGTGAATATTCAGTAGGCTTCTCTGTGCATCTGAAGGTTATGGTTAACTTCAAGTTATTTCTGAAATCACAACATTTGTTTTAAAAATTGCATTTGATGTTTGGCTACAGTGAACCTTTGCTTATTTTCGATGCTTTCAAACCAGCATGGCATTAATGGAGCTTGAAAGATTTGTTGAAGAGTTCTGGAATTTGTGATTAAGGAAGAAACCCTTAACTGAGAAAGCATTACTTTCACTTCAATCATTTTTGTCATTTCTTTCAGTTCCTGTAAGACCCTGGAACTGAGTGAATGTATAGATCCGTGCTCATGTGAAGGAAATGAGAGTTTTAGTAAATTATATTGCCTTGGAATGAAAATGTTGTATAAGTCCCAGACAAAAGCGTTGTGACAAGAAAAATCTCTGAAGAGATTGTTTCAAGCTAAGTACTTTGACACTGTGGCAGCTCCATGAAGGAATTTACTGCAGTTCCAGTTTAGAAGTGACAGTGACAAGTCATTTCACCAAGTGATAGATACAGGGATTCTCGTGTAAATATTATGTGAGAGTTGTTTTGTTTGGAACGGTACTGGGAGTCGTGTTTTATAAAATATATCAAGATCACGTGTTTTCTTTCATATATAGATGTTTTGAGGGTAGTGAGAATCATACAGTTCTTCCGTGTTCATTGCTTTTGAATCTGCGTTTTAAGTAAGTAGTTTGATTCATTCTACTTAATCGTATTTTCTTGTGCAAATAATATTCGCAGCATTGTGTGTTTGCGATTGAGCAAGAGATCACATTATTAAATCAAAATAAGTAAGGTTATCATCCATCAAACTGGATTTGTGTTTAGGATTTGGCTTGTTCTGTAACTAATCAGCTGATATCAGAACAGAAGTGAGGCGATTAAAGACTAATACTAACTCCTGAGGAACTGATAAACTAATCCCACTCTTCATATCGTTTGCGCCTCATCGGCACGGTGGCACAGTGGTTAGCACTGCTGCCTCGCAGCGCCGGTGACCCGGGTTCAATTCCCGCCTCAGGCGACTGACTGTGTGGAGTTTGCACGTTCTCCCCGTGTCTGCGTGGGTTTCCTCCGGGTGCTCCGGTTTCCTCCCACAGTCCAAAGATGTGCAGGTTAGGTGAATTGGCCATGCTAAATTGACCGTAGTGTTAGGTAAGGGGTAGATGTAGATGTAGGGATATGGGTGGGTTACGCTTCGGCGGGCCGGTGTGGACTTGTTGGGCCGGAGGGCCTGTTTCCACACTGTAAGTAATCTAATCTAAACTATATCCATCCAGATCCATTATATGGCCCAAAGCCTGATCAGTCATCCACACTGAGTTTAATACCTTATCACCCATCACAAAATTATTAATTTCTCACTCTGCACCAGAGCCAACTCAAAATAAATTCCTCAGTCCCTGCCAGATCCGTAAGATTGCAACTGCATGAGACGCTGGTTGGCTCACACACATATGGTTTTGTGCACAGTACAGGTCATCACCGAGCAGTGAGGACAGAATTACTTTGAGGAGAGTAGAGAAGATATTTACAAGAATGATGTCAGTATGTGGAAATTCCGACGTTCAAAATCACACAACACCAGGTTATAGTCCAACAGGTTTAATTGGAAGCACCCTCAACGCTGCGGACCAGGTGCCGGAAAGGGGGATCAGAGCAGCTTGTTCGTTGTTTCAATTGATGCAGACATGAATGACCTCTTTTGGTGCCATAACTTTCGTGCATTTCTGTGCTATTGCAGAAAGACTGAGGAGTGTTGAAGTGAATTCACTTGGTCGGTTAAATGGCCTGTTTCTATGTTTTCCATTTCCACCACCGCAACACTGTGGATTGTTAAAGTGAACTCCACAAGGTTGTGTCCATCTTCCAGTTGTTCCCTGAAGAAGTGTTTGTAGCTTCATAACTTTAAAATGCATAAATCAATTTTGCATGGGGAGGAATACTATTAATTAAAGTTAGAGCATAAGAATTTACCAAATCATTAAGTTAATATTACTTACCTTGTTTAGTTGTCTCATTACAATGTAAAGATTTAGAAAAGAAGTATTATGAAATCTTGTATTGTCGATGAACTGCTGATTATTCAGATCATCAATTTAAACATTAATTGCCCCGACATGACACAACACAATAGACAGTCAGAAAGACCTGATTTTTTAATCATATTTTATTACACAATGGATTGGAGATGTCACATTCAGAAATTGCAGTAGGGAACTATCTGTTTTGATTCGCATTGTATAGTTTATTCATAAAATATCAACAAGCACCTTCCAAAAACTATTTGAGTCAGGTAGTGCAGAGAATGCAATAAAAAATGTCACAGCTCCCTATGTGCATTTTGTATTATTTGCTGACTGAATGTCATCGAAAATAGAACATTTGCTAAACTTGACAAGGAATTGTTCACTTTCCAAACCAAACTATGTGGGATTCAGTGAGTTAATAGATCCTCAGTTAATCATCACAGAGAGGGCTCAGATCATGGATTACACTTTTTATGATGAAACAAACCTATCTCAGCTTTGTGAGCATTGAAAATCAAACAGATGCATCTTCACAATTATAACAAGCAATGGTTTTGTAATATAGTGACCAGACGTTTCGAGGTCAATCAAATTGGAGAAAGGGAAATAATTGTGACTGTGAGAGTGGCTCCTTTTTTGAGATAGTTCGGGTGTCAGCGCTGACTTCCAAAAAATGATGGAAGAGTAATTTTTTTTATGTGCTGTTACATTGTTTTGGAAATTTGGGGAAAAGAAAGATCAAAGCAACACAATGTTAAAAAAGGAGGAAACTGTGTGGGAAAGATCACAGCACAGGAGCAGGTACGTTTATAGTTTCTAAGTGTAGTCTTGCTGAGTTTTTGGTGTATATCTGCAATATTCAGTAGAATGAGTTATTTTTGGTTACAGGTTTTATTGAGATCTGTCTCTTGATTAAAATGTAAAAATATAAATCATTAGCGCTACATTAGCCGGTAGCAGTGCCCTTTACAGCAGTAAGGCTGTAGTTTGTTCTGGGTGTGTAGATTATTAAGTTGTAAAGATGGCCTTTAGAGGAGCGATGTACTCTTCCTGTCAGATGTGGTAGAGCTTACGTGTTACTGATCAATATGTCTAGAGTAAATATGTTTGGTCGTGAATCCTATCATATCACTTGTATAGGTTGGAGCAGCAGTGAGGAATATTGAGGCAAAGAGGAATTTTCAGGAGTTAAGCGGTCTGATGTATGGCAGCTAAAGGAAGAGACAACAAAAGCAGACATAACCAAGTAGGTAGGTTACCTCCAGGAAAAGCAGGAGAAGGAGATAGGTAGTGCAGGAGTCTCCTGTGGCTATCCCCATTTTAAAGAGATATGTTGTTTTGGAAAATGTACAGTGTGATGGACTCTTAGGGGAATGCATCATGAACAGCCAAGTACTGGCATCAAGAATGGCTCAAATGTAACGACTGCTACGCCAAGTTCCAAGTGACCAATTGTGATAGGGGACGCTCTCAACAGAGGCACAGACAGTCTGTTGCCTCAATGTTGCCAGGATCAAGGATATCTCAGAGAGCATGGAGAATATCCTGAAAGGGGAGTGGGATCAGCAGAAGATCATTGTGTACATTGGAACTAACGACACAGGAAAGAATAAGGATGACATTCTGAAGGGATTGTATGAGGTTAAACAGGAAAATGAAAGGAGGTGTCTGGATCATTCCCAAAGCCATGAGCTAGTGAGCATAGGACTAGGAGGATAGAGCAGATGAATGTGTAGCTGAGGAGCTGGTGCAGGGCAGGATGCTTCACATTTTTGCATCATTGGCATATTTCTTGGGGCATAAGTGATCTGTATAACAAGGACAGATTGTAACTGAATTAGAAAACAAACTAATTTACTGGCGGGGAGATTTGCTCGAGATGCTCAGGAATATTGAAACTAGTAAGGTTGGAGTGGGGATTACGGTAGTGGTGGGTGAGCGGGGGTGGGGTCAGACCGACAGTGAGGAAAGAAATCAGCCTGAGACTGACACAGAAGGGAAAACGAGCAAGTCCACTTGTCAGGCAGACTCAAAGCAGAGAACGACACAAGACTGACAAATTAAATTTCATTTATTTCTACACAAGATGCCTAACAGGGGAAACAGATGAACTGAGCTCGTGGTGAGGAATATGGGGCTCGGATATCATAGCAATTACACAGATGTGGTTCAGGGATGGACAGAACTGGCAGCTGACAATTGCAGGATAGAAATGCTGTAGGAAGGAAAGAAAGGTGTCAAGAAAAAAGACGAGTTGCTTTTTTATAAGGGATAACATTACAGTTGGACTTAGGGAGAATATTCCTGGGAATACATCCACGGTAGTATTAGAGTCATAGTCTCTATGACTCTAACTACGCCCAGCATGGTAGGAGCAGTCGAATAAATGTTCCATCATAGATAAATATTAACACGATGATACTCAATTCCCTTTTCAAAATCAATCCCCGTCCTTTGTTTGCAATGATGTGGTCTTGTGCGAGGCGAAAACCGAGTTGACGTTTGGATATCATTGACAAATGTTCAGAGGGATGTGTTCTGGTGAAGAGCGATTGTATTAACGATGTTTCTCTCTCCACAGATGCTGCCATAGCTGTTGAGCTTCGCCTGTGATTTCTGTTTCTTTTTAATATTTCTGGTATCCACAGCACTTTTATTTATTTTGTGAAAATGTTTCACTTCCCAAACTACTTCCCAGAAGTACTTCTTAGAATTGAGGAACCAGCCTGTACTGAAGAGGTGCACCAGTCGTCAAGTTTGTGCTATCAAGGCTCGATGAGATCTGGTCTTGTCCCAGGTAGTTGTTAAAGGTTGTGAGGTTTCCTACATCAACAACCCTCCCAAGCACTGAATTATCAGAACACACACCACTCTCTGAGTGAAAGACCTTTCCTCAAATCCCCTCCAAACCTTTTGCTGTTCACCTTAAAATTTATGCACTTTTGCCATCTGTCAATTCTCTGTCCCAGTTAGATATGGAGATCTTCCATAGCTGTCTGGGCAGAAGTGGAGAATGCTTGATCAGTGACTTCCGATTTATATTTTATATTCTGTCTCTTTCAGTTAATTTCCTGCTGATGTTGGTTCTCTCTCGGGGAAAGTGTGGCCTCTCTAACTGCACAACCCGCTGCCTGCTGGCTATGGTAGCCTCAGATCTACTGTTCATTTTCGCTAAGTTCATGCTGTTTCAATTGAAAGAACTTTACTTCCCAAGGTGTTTCCTGAACATCACCCCTGTGTGCAGTGCTGTCTATGTCCTGCTTCGTGTATCTGCAGACTGGTCCGTTTGGTTCACTGTCCTTTTCACCTTTGATCGTTTTGTAATCATTTGCTGCTTGAAAATTAACAGGAAATATTGGACAGACAAAACCTTGGTTGTGGCTCTGGCTGCAACAAGCATTCTACTCTGTTCAAAAAACATTCCCTTCTATTTTCGGCATAAACCTGGGAGGATAATTAACAATGTTCCAATGTACTGCCACATAAAGTCAAGTTACTTTACTGATCTAAGGTGGCGAGGGTTTCAGCGGTTTGATATCATTTTAACGCCTTTCATTCCATTCATGTTGATTCTGTTGATGAACACTCTGACGGTCAGGTACATTTTAGTGGCCAGTCGAGTCCGCAAGAGCCTGATGGGTCAGAGCAAGGCAGAGAGTCGCAAAGACACAGAGATGGAGAGCCGGAAGAATTCGGTGATTTGCCTCTTCACCATATCCATCAGCTTCATACTTCTTTGGGGAGTGCACAGTGTAAACATCTTATTTTCCAACATTGAAACAACAAGTCCTTGGAGGACAATTCAGTTTATGTGGGCCGCAGAAATACTTCGGGATTTAAGCTGCAGCACAAACACATTATTTTATGCAGTGACTGTGCCCAGGTTTCGTGATAAGTTCAGGAATGCGGTGCAGCAACTGGTCACGTAAATTCTTCACTTAGGGTGGAAAGAGGATAGAAAGAGGCTGGTAGAGAGATTTGATATGATGGACTGGCTGTGAGTGATCGGTTCAGTGCGAACACTGTATCTTCATGGACTGCCCTTTGGATGAGTGTTATAGACCGGCAGGATGTGGTCTCTGCATTCCCCCTGCAGGGGAAGAGGGAGAGGGACAGAAACGGACCGTCCTGCACCACGATGATTGTCAGACTCTCCCTATTCAGCTCGCAATAAACACTTTATTACAACAAAGGAAAGGTTCCGGGTGTTGGTGATCCTCTCATCTGAATTGGCGATTGGAGATGAGCATTTGTATTGAAAGAGAGTTTATTCAGTCCACCTCCTGTCTACTCTCTTCAAGGGGTCTTTGCTTTCTCTCTCTCTGCCTCTTTCTGTCTGTGTTTGTTCCTCTCTTCCTCTCTCCACTGTCCCTATCTCTCAGAATCCTGCTCAGTCTCTCTCTCTCTCTCTGTCTCGCTCTGTGTGGCCCTCCCTGACTGTATCGTTCTCTCTCTCTCCACCTTTTAATCTGTTTGTCTGTCTCTCCGTCTCCCTCTATCTATCCTTCTTTGTCTTTCTGTCGATCTCTTTCTCTGTCTCTCCCTCTCGCTCTCTGTGTCTTTTTCTCACATTGACCATGCCAGACACTTGTTGTCTCAGTTCAGCACATGCTCACCTGCATTGACTGACCTCACTTCCCGATCACTCCGTTCACTGATCTTTCCACAGGCAGTGATTTTGCAAAGTACAAAGTGCACAGATACAGCCAGCAATACCTTGACACATTACTGTAAGTCGGCTGGAGTTTGGTCATCTCCCTTTCCTATCCCCGTGGCTGGGCGGGAAGTGTGTTCATGTGTTTCCCTTTCCGTGCGTGACGGTGTCTGTGTGTGTTGCAGGGGGGTTCATTGCCTTTGTGGGGATGTCACTCTGTGTGTGTCTTTTGGTTTTTGTCGTTGGATATGTCCCTGACTGTGACACATTATGAGTGTGTTTATGCATCTGAGTGTCGGTTTCCCTTTGTTTGTACTTCTGTGAAAATATATTCATGCGTTTATGTCTTTGGGAATGTTATTCACTCTGTATGCTAGTGTTTCTGTGAAGTGAGTGTTTTTTTATGTGAGTCTATATTACTGTGCCTCTGTGACTTCATACATGTGTGTGTTTTACATATGTGCATCTGTTGTGTTTGTGCCTGTGTATATGCTGTTTGTGGAGTTACATTCCTATGACTGAGTGCATGCGTGCGCGTGCGTGTGTGTGTGTTTCACTGTCAGCATGTCATGATTGTTCTGTGACTCCGTGTGTGTCTCTCTGAGTGTCAGTGTACTATTGTGGGAGTGCGGGGTGTGTATCTGCCTGGCTGTGCTCTTGTTTAATCAGGTGAGTGTGTCGTTCAGACTGTGTTTGGCTGTCTGTTCGTGTGTCAAGATCTTTCTGTGCCCCCAGCAGGATCTCTCTGTGCCTCTCTATGTTTATATCTCTGTTTGTTTCTGAGTGTCACTCTGTCTGTATCTAATTTTGGTTGTGTTTCAGTAACTGTGTTTGAATGTGCTTGTGCGTATGTAGAAGAAGTTTCTGTCAATATTTGCAGATTGGTGTGGATTGTCTCTTACTCTAAGTTCGCTTCTATGAGCGTGAGGGTGAGGGTATGATTTTGTGTCTGTGTGTAGATGTGTTCTTATATCACATCATGAATGTTTTTGTGTGTGTGATGTGTGTGAATTCAGCTAGATATGGGTGTGTTCCTATATGTATAAGGATGTCTTTTTCTGGTTGTGTGTGTGTGCATGCATGCATGTGTGAGTAAGTGTGTCTCCCTTCAGCACTCTGATTGTATTCTTGTGTGTGTTATGTGGGTGTGTGAATGTTTCTGCAGTTTTTGTGCAGGTGTGTTCCCACATTTTGGTTTGACTGTGTTATTGTGCGTGATTGCATGTTTTGGTTTGTGCGTGTATGTTTGTCTTTGTTCATCAGTACGCTCATGTTTGACTGTATTACTGTGGATGGGTGTGCTTCTTCGTGTCCGTCTATGTGTGAGGATGTGGGTGTGTTTGTGTGTTCCTCTATGTGTGGTTCTATCTTTGTCTGAGAACCTCTCCTGTGAAAGGACTAGAGAAACCTAGAGTAGGTCACGCTTCACAAATTACTCTCAAGGGAGTATTTCTGGAAGGCTGTGAAATATCTCAATATAAGTATGTCTGCCTCTTGCACCCTGAAAGCTGAACTGTTACTTCCGTTCAAAGAACATAGCCTAATGAACGAAACAAGACATCGGAATGTTCGATGAAATTAAGGGTTCTTTCTGATTAGGCCTTACAATGTAGGAACAGAATTAGACCATTCAACCTACTAAGCCTGTTCTGCCATTTGATCATGAAGGATCTGTTTTTCAATTCTATTATGCTGCCTTCTTTTCATAAGTATCACTTACTAATCAGGAACCAATATCTTTCACATTTAAATACATTTGTAATGAATCAGGCCAGACACTCTCCAAACATTTCAAGATGGCAATCCAGACCCTAAACTTTCGACTTGTTTTGAACAGGTGGAGAGTCGATATTCCAGGAGTGATGCAGCTAGTCAAAACCCCTTGTTTTCAAGTAAACAGAATTTATTTAGAGTACCGAATGAAACACAAACAAAAAAGAACAGAATACAGAATAACATTAATTGATCTAATCCAAAGACCAAACAGACGATCCCAACTTAACGTTTGTTGCACATTCCTCCAACAATCCACATAAACACCCCATGGCAAAACGGATAAATTTAAACATGGCGTCTTACAGAAGAGAAGTCAGAGAGAGATTCAGCATGGCACAACTTGTTCCATGTTGCTGTTCCTTCTACCAGCAGTCTAAACAAAACTAACTGTTTGGTAACACCAAACCAAACTGAACTAAACCAGAGGTAGGTTGAGCTAGGTGAACTGGCCACTTCCCTTTCATTGTGTAAGTGCTCCTTTTGCGCACATGAAAGCCTAATACCCGAGGCATTACCTGTTAGATACAATCAAATTGGTCCTACAACCCATCCAAACTAGACACCCCTGAACCCCAGAGTTTCTGACCACACTAAAAAACAAAAGGACAGCACAACCTTATGAAAGGAGCAGCATCATAACATCTCCCCCTTCCAAAAAAGTGAACCATCAATATCCAAAGATGTTTTTTTTAACAAGGCCTTAATCTTTAACTGTTTGTACAATACAACACCCATGTGGATCATATTGACGATAACAATGCAACCCTTCACTACGATTTTCTGTTTCAAACTGTTTCACTCTTGCTATTGAGCACTTTGTTTCTCTTTCAAGTCTCGACAATCACATTTTCCCATCCTGTCACATACACATTTTCAAATTGAATGCCTGCAATAACAAACTCCCTCCAAACAGTCTGGAATTTTTGTCCTTAAATTTCAGTGCAGACTTCAATGGGTTATGATCAGTATGTATAGTTGACTCAGACACGTTACTTGTAACATAAAAGTTGAAACGATTTAAAGCAAACACCAATCTCAAAGTCTCCTTCTCAACGTTCGAGTAATTCTGCTGACGTATGTTCAAATTCCTGCTGAAATACCTGAGAGGTCTTTCAATCTTCTCGTCATCTTCCTGTAAGAATAGAGGACGAACATCCAGCTCACACACATCGATAGCCACCTTGAATAGATTTGCATTATTCGGGATGTCTAACCCTGGAGCAGTGGTCAACAAAACTTTCTGACAGTTCCCTCTCAACGAAAACTTCTTGCCGTTCTTTAGTAATTCAGTGAGTGGAGAATCCACACTGCTAAATTTGGTGTGAATTTCCAGTAAAACCCATTCCATCCCAGGAAGTTTAGTATTGCTCTTTTTGTTGATGGTATAGGAAACTCCCTAATTATGTTTGCTTTTAATTCGATGTGGTCGTTTGTCCACGCCAAATAACATGGACCACGAAGGTGACTGGGACTTTGCCACATTCACGTTTAGTCAGTGTCATCACCACACCTGTCTCCCAAAGTCAATGTAACAATTCTGATAAATGTAGCAAATATTTCTTCCATGTGTGACGAAAAATCACTAGGTCATCTATATATAAATATATATATATTTTTTTAATATATATATATATATATATATATACACACACACACACATACATACACACACACACACACTATATATATATATATATATGACACAATGGGTAAAACATTGTGTCAATAAGGTTATTTGTGTCAACATTGACAAGAACAATGCAACCTTATTGAGATACTCTTATTGGTTAGGCTCTGAAATGTGGCTGGCACATTTTTCATACCAAATGATATGACTTTATATTGATAAGGGTCATTTTGCATGATGTAAGCTGAAACTGTCTTCACTCTTTCAGACCAAGAGTATCCTCTGAGCAAGGCCAAGTTCAAAATATAAGTTGCTTGTTTCACCTTCAGTGAATAATAGGGAAGGCAAATGGGAGGTTGGTTTTTAAATGGAGTATAAAAGTAGGGGTGTTATAGGTTCACACCTATATCAGACACCAATTAGTCCACAACTGAACACTGGGAAGAATTTTGGGCCTTTTAGTTAAGGAAAGTTATACTGGCATTGGAGGAAGTCCACAGAAGTTTGACCAGGATGATATCAGGGATGGAAATAATGTCTTATGAGGAGAAATGAGTAGGTTGGGCCTGTGGTTAATAGAAGTTAGAAGATTTCGAGGTAACTTTATTGTCACAAACACGATTATGAGGAGTCGTGACAGGCTAGATGTTGGAAAGTTTACCATTGTGGGTGAGTTTAGAACCAGAGGGAATAACCTGCAAATAAGGGATTGTATGTTTCGGACAGCTGTTGAGCCTGGATTGTTAAGTACATTCAAAACCAAGACTTTTTTTTAATCAGAAAGGGAATTCAGGATTATGGGGAAAGCGGGAAAGTGAAGTTGATGCTTACCAGAATAGTGGGAGACAAAGTGCGACATCCCATGAATGAATAAAGGAAAATAGTCAGGAGAAAATAGTCATTGAAGGGAAGATTGGGATCTCGTGATAATGGTTGAGCAACCTGGAGATCTAGATCTTCTGAATACACAAATTCAAATCCCATCATGGCTGCTGGTGGAATTTATGTTCAACTATTAAAAATATCTGGAAGTGAAAGTTTCTCTCGGTCCTGGCAACCAGGAAACAGTTATTCACTAAAATAATGAATTGCAGATGTTGGAGATCAGCCACAAAAGGCAGAATTGCTGGGGAAACGCAGCAGGTCTGGCAGCATCTGTGGGGAGAAAACAATTAATGGTTTGAATCCAGCCAAGTTTTGAAGGACCGCTGGACTCAAAGCAGTAACACTTGTCTCTTCATAGATGCTACCAGAAATGTTGTGTTTCTCCAGAAACTGTCCTTTTTAGGTCAGGAAATTACCCATTCATGAACCCTGCATGCATGTATGCACGTGCGTGCACGCGCGCACGCGCGCGCGCGCACACACACACACACACACACACACACACACACACACACACACACACACACACACACCTTGTGACTCCAGACCTGCTATAATGTGGTTGACTCTCAACTGCCTTCTAGCATTTAGTCACAATTACTCTGTCCAATGGCCGTGAGAGACAATGAGCAAATGTTGGATGTGCTCGCAATCATCACATCACATAAAATATTTTCTCATAACTGAAAAAAACAAGTAGATTAATGAGGGACAGCCAAAACAAACTACTGTGGGAAAGTCATGCCCAACTAACCTGATTTGCTTGTAGATATATTTTTTAAAATCCTCTTCAGAGAGGACATTGATTACACCACTGTTGGAATACTGCATGCAATTCTGGGCTCTTTGCTACAGGAAGGAGGCTGTGAAACATGAAAGGGTTCAGAAAACATTTACAAGGATGCTGCCAGGGTTGGAGGGTTTGGGCGACAGGAAGAGGCTGAATCTACTGGAGTCATTTTCCCGGACGTTTTGAAGGTGAGGGGTGACTTTATAGATGTTTATAAAATCATGAGTCCATTGATAGGATAAGTAAGACAGGTCTTTTATCTGGGGTGGGAGAGTCCAGAATTAGTTTGCAAAAGTTTGAAGTTATTGGCAAATGGAGTTTAATATAGCTAAGTATGAGGTATTACATTTTGTATAGTCAAATCAAGGTCGGATGTACATGGTGAATGGTAGGACCTTGATTGTAGTTGAACAGAGGGATTTTGAAGTTTAGGTTTTGGCACATTGGACTTCATCAGTAATGGCATTCTGTATAAGAAACCAAATTAGAGGAGAGATATGCTCCAAATATTAACGTCTACCAACAAGTACCAAATCTGTTTCATATGCAGTATTTTGAACCAAGAGATCGAGGGTTGCGGGTTATTAGCTCCTGGAAAATGGAGTCGTGGGTAGACAGGGTGGTGAAGAAGGCTTTTGGCATGCTTGCTTTCATTGGTCAGAGCATTGAGCACAGGAATTGGGACGTCTTGTTGCAGCTGTCACACATGCCACACAACAACGATAGGCGTGGCGCTGCTCCCCCCCTCCCCCCACCCACCCCCACCCCCCACGATTGGCTGTCCCTTTGAATATCTGTGGGAAGTTTAGACCCACCTGCCTGTGTTTGGCTCATATGTACTTAACCAAATAATTTTAAACATTGTAACATTACCTGCATCCACCACTTCCTCTGACAGTTCATTCCACACACGAACCGCCTTCAATGTTAAAAACGTTATCCCCACCCTCGTCCTTTTTAAATCTTCTCCCTCTCATCTTAAAAATATACTCCCAAACATTGAACTCCCCTACCCTTCGGGAAAAGACAAAGTTTGCTCACCTTATCTTTGTCCCTCATGACTTCATAAACCTCCATAACCTCCATCCTCAACCTTCTACACTCCAGTGAAAAAGGTCCCTGTCTATGCCGTCTATAAATCATTCTGGCAACTTAATAGTTAAAAAAGTGAGCTTTAAGAATTGACTGAAAGGGCAGTGAAGATACAACCAGCTGACAGTGGATCTGAAATCACATGGAGATCAGATCAGGTTCGGACAGCAGGAAACCAGATAAGTTTTTATAACAAACCACAGCGGTTTCATCATTCGACTCTGAATTCCAGATTTATATTGAATTCAGATTCCTCCATCAGCCGGGGTAGGTTTTGAATCCAGGTCCCTCGAACATTACCTGGGTGAATAGTCTGGTGACAATAAAGTCGACCATCGCCTCCCCTGAAAACATTGGCATATTATGTTTAGAGGTAAGAGAGGAGCAAGAGGTGACAGCAGCTGCTAAGTTGTTGATATTACACAAGGGAACATCAGCACTCTCAGTAATGGCACATACTGAAGCCAGGACCCTGTTTCAGAGGTAAGGGCTCGGGAAAAATAAGAAATAGGAACAGGAAAATGACATTCAACCCCTTGTGCCTGCTCCTCCATTCAGTAGGATTGTGGCTGATCTGACATTCCCCACATCCACTTTCCTGCCGTTTTCCTGTAACTGTTCATCCCCCAACTGATCACGAATCTATCGATCCGAGTTTTAAATGTGACCTGAAAGCTGTCAACAGAGTTACTGGGATGGGGTCAGGGGGTGGCTCAGGTCGAACTTGGGAACTAAAACAATGGCTTCACACTGAGCAATATTTAAAAGGGAATGCTTATGGTTATCCAATGCTGGGCAGTCATTCAGATGAAAGTATTGGTAAATTATGAACGACAGATGAGTCGGGAGAGAAATGGTGTTCAGGCACATTTGGATATCATCAGTATAGATGCCAACACCAGCAGCTACGGTTAAACAAATAAGAACGGAAGACGCTAAAAGCAGACACTCCCAGAGGGTAGAGTGATGCTGGAGAGGGTCAGTACTGTCATTAACCCTGATCAAGGCTCTCCGCAGGTCGACGAGGGAATGTTCATCCCTGTCACCGTTACAAAGGATGTCAAACATGACCTTGATAAGAACTGTTTCAGGGGAGGAAACCAGACTCGAGGGCTTTAAACACAGAATTCTGGAAAAGGTGGGAATGGCTAATTCAACAATGTTACATCCAAACCAACACTTCTATTCGTGCGATAATAATAGAAGTGTTTTGGTTTGTATTTCGAAGATTCTCAGCAACACTGAGTAAGAAGCAACAAAATTAACACAAGAAGACTGCAATTGCTGCAATGTGCCTGCTCCCAATAGGAGGCCATCTGTTGTTCAACTAACTGTCTACAAGGGACAATATTGGAAAGGAATGGCCCAGTTCATAGCTAAAGGGGAGAGACACAGACTCCTTGATACAGATATACAATGGGCGGGAGTAGGCCACTCGGCCCTTCTTGCCTGCTGCAACATTCAATAAGATCATGGCTGATCTGAATTCAACCTCAACTCTACATTCCTACACATTCCCGACAATCTTTCATCCACTTGGTTATCAAGAACCTATCTACCTCTGCCCTAAAGATTTTGAATCCACTGCCTTTTGAAGAAGACACACAACCCTCAGAGAGAAAATAAATTATCCCCATTTCTGTCTTATACTTTTAATATATGACCCTCTAGTTCCAGATTAAGATCAGGATACAACCTGCATTCACATGACACCTGCGCCACATGGTGGCGTGCGGTCAATAGGTTAGAGAGTTAAGGTCAACTTGGATTGAGGGCATCCTGTGTCATGCCAGTGAGATCGAGGATCACTGATTTACTCAACTTATAATCGGGGACAAGGGGATGTCAGGCTGGTTTTTGATCTTAGAAGAAACAGATGATATGATGGAGCTGTATAACATCTGGAGAAGACTAAACAATGTAAATGTAATCTGCACTCATTTCTAGCCAGACACTAGCCTCTCATTTAAGACAGGAGAGTTTTGTTTTCTCTCAAGTGTTCCCGAGTCTTTGTTTTATGGTTACCGACGTCCAATTACATTTGTGGTTTAGTTATTTCATCTATCTTACCTTATCATATTCAACCAACTACAGCTTCTAGAAACTTGCCTAACTAAGATATCCAATAACTGCAGAGTACTTTTTCTTTTTGTAACGACCATTTGTACCGAAGTGTCTGTTTCCATGCTGTACATCTCTATGACTAAGACTGACGTGTGGCCTCTTCGTTGCTGTTGAAATTCCGTATTTGTCCCGACATAGTCATGGTTTTACTTTGTCGAATGTCTTCCTGGCTTTTGCAGTTAACAGCCGATATTCTGCCGTCGTCAACAGTTTCCCTTCCAATTCTGTACTGAGGATTTCATGAAAAATCTCAGAGTGTGGTGAGACTGTGGAACTCACTACCATAGTGAATAGTTGGGGTGAAAGACATTACAATAAGCGTAAGCAACCCAATACAAATGAGTGTTACTGTCACCAGATTCACAACACAGTGAAATTAAAACATGCAATGTCCCTCAATTTCTCAACTGTACCTAACCAGACTTGATGAAGAATAGATCTTGCACATCAACATAATTTAAACAAAAATCAACTATTATGAATACAGCAACTTTGCTCGGTCAAAGTTAAAGAAGATAATCTAATTAATAGCAATGATTTAAACGCTTTGATCAAGTCCGCCACCATCTCAGAGACAGAGACTTAAGCAACAAATTAAGAATTTTTTTTAAAAAACTTATCAATTCAAACAAACAGTTTCCAACAATGGATTGCCAAACCTTTGTGCAATCCTTGGACTATGACTGTTTCACAGACACGTAACTGTAAATCTAATTTAAAAGTCTCTGCTGAATGTGAAAGTCACCCCAAAGTATTCAGCTATTTCATACAGGCTGGTACTCATTCCCAGAGAGAGCCAACAATTCTTTAACTGGACAGTAAAAACTAGAGAGAACAGCTCCTGGGCTTAACAAGCAGCAACGCCCAATGGAAGCAAAGTTGGCGGCAGGGCAAGGCGGGGCAAGGGCATAAAACAAAAAAGCCCACTGAATCTCCCACTGCACACACACTCTCAGAATGCACAGTGGCTCTGTCCTGGGAGTGACCCACAACAGTTTCACCAAGACAATCAGATTCTTAGGAGCACTGGTGCGCCCGCTGATGCTTCCACAAGTTGCAGGATGATGAGAACCTCCGCTCGCCCCATCAGGACAGGTGGACCCGCTGGTGCCTCAGCCAGGCAGAGGAATTGCTGAAGCCCTTTCTGCACTCGGGACAGAAGAACAGCCTCTCCCTAGTGTGACTTCACCGAGAAGTGTCCAGGTCAGATGGAAAACAGCAGCTTTTCCCGCACTCGCCACACTTCCATGGTTTCTCCACAGGGGCAGGATTCCCTGGGTTTCTCCATGACCGAAGCTTCAGCCTTGTACAGACGTGTGTACAGCCCCTCACCACAATCCCTCAAAATTTCTCAACTGTTCCTAACTAGACTTGATGAATAGATCTTGCACACCAGAATTATAATTTAAACAAAAACAGACAATTATGAATACCACAAATTTACGAGGCCACATAACAGTAAATTTAATTTCAAAGTCACTGCTGAATGCGAATGGACACCCTGAAGTATTCAGCTATTTCTTACAGACTGGGGTACATTCCCAGACAGGGCCAACAATTCGTTAAATGGACAGAAAAAAAAGAGAGAACAACTCCTGGGCTCAACGAACGCAGTGCCCACTGAAAGCAAATTTGCGGGGGTTGTGGGGGGGGGCATGCGAGGTGGGCACGAGAGCATAAACCAAAAAAAAAAGACGGCCGACTCTCTAAGAATGAGCAGGGGTTCAGTCCTGGCAATGACCCACAGCAGTTTCACCAGCAGAATCAGATTGTTGGATGCACTGGTGTGCCCGCTGGTGCTTCTGCAAGGTGCAGAATGATGAGAACCTCCACTTTCACTCGGGGCAGGTGAACGGTCTCTCCCCGGTATGGCCCCGCCTGTGCCTCAGCAGGTGGGAGGAATTCCTGAAGCCCTTTCCGCACTCTGGGCAAGAGAACGGCCTCTCCCACATGTGGACCCGCTGGTGCATCAGCAGGTTGGAAGAATCATTGAGGGCCTTCCCACACTTGGCGCAGCTGAAAGGCGTCTCCATGGTGTTGACCCGCTGGTGCCTCAGCAGGTAGGAGGAATTGCTGAAACCCTTTCTGCACTCAGGGCAGGAGAACGGCCTTACCCCAAGTGGACCCGCTGGTGCATCAGCAGGGCAGAGAGGTATGGTTGAAGGCCTTCCCGCACTTGGAGAAGCTGAAGGGCTTCTCTAATATGTGGACCCGGCGGTGGGTCAGCAGGACGGAGGAATAACTGAAGGCTTCCCGCATTCGGGGCAGGCGAATGGCCTCTCGCCTGTGTGGACCCCCCGGTTCCTCAGCAGGCGGGAGGAATTGCTGAAGCCCTTTCCGCACTCTGGGCAGGGGAAAGGCCTATCGCCTGTGTGGACCCGCTGGTACCTCTGCAGTACAGAGGAATTGCTGAAGGTCTTCCCATACTCAGGGCAGCTGAAGGGTCTCTCCCTAATGTGGACCCGCTGATGGCTCAGGAGGTGGGAGGAATTGTTGAGGCCCTTTCTGCACTCAGAGCAGGAGAGCAGCCTCTCCCCGGTGTGACTGTGCCCATGAGTCTCCAGGTCAGATGGGAAACGGAAGCCTTTCCCATAGTGGCCACACTTCCATGGTTTATCCACGGGACGGGATTCCTTGGGTTTCTCCATGACCGAAGCTTCAGCTGAACACAAAAGCGTGTACATCACCTCCCTGCCGTGAATTCCTCTTCCCAGTCTGTGTAACGTTTTCTGGCTCCACAGTCAGAATGCTGCAACAGTAGGATCTCTCTTCTCGTCTCACTGATGCTGAAAACGTACTGAAACAGAAACCAAAATCTTGGTTCCTTCTCACAGAATCATAGTCGAAACTTGTTATGGTCTCCAGGGATTCAGTGACTGCCAGACATTGACGTGAAATTGAGGACTGTAAATTCTGGAGAGTCAGAGTCAAAGTGCAATGGTGGAGCGGCGATGGATCAGGCAGCATTCGAGGAGCAGCAGAGTCAATGTTTCAGGCAAAGCTCTTCATCTATTGATTTTGAAACTTACGTCTTCAGATCTTCAAATAATCTGTAAAAGAGTTTACAAAAGTCATCACTGTCAATCCAGGTTAGAAATTCCAAACAAGCAATTCTACTTTCTGCAGAACGTTCTTTTCTTTTTCCACAAAATTGAAAGTACCATCCCACCCCTCTCACCCCTCTATTCTCTCTCCGCTCAAACTAATTCTCCAGATGGTACTGATTCAGGATTTTACAGAGACCAAAAAGTGAAAACATCATGACAGTCACCTTTGAATTTTGGATACCTCCACCTGAAAGTTAGTATCTTTCATGACATCTGGGAGTGAGTAAGTCTGCTTTTGGGAAGCAAAACAATGTGTCAATTCAGGATGAACCTTCAATGCAGCCTCTTGAGAAACAACCAGACACGAAATGGTTAACATCTGGGGAGGTGGAAGTGGGGAGATGGAGGAAATGAGATATCAAGGCATTGGCACCGACACCAGACAGAAACTGAACACACAGGCATGGCAAACATTACGGGCAAGCCAGAGCCATAGAGATACACAGCACAGAAACAGGTCCTTCAGTCTAACTCATCCGTGCCGACCAGATAGCTTAAATTAATCTCGTCTCATTTACCAGCACTTGTCCCATATCCCTCTGAACTCTTCCTATTCATATACCCATTCAGATGCCTTTTCAATGCCATAATTGGACCGACATCCACCGCTTCCCCCGGCAGACACTTCCTCCCACTTGCCTCCCTCACACCAAACATATTACCCTCCTGTTTTGGACTTCCCCCACTCCAGGAGGAATTTACCCTATCCATACCTCTGAATCTATAAACGTCTGGAGATCACCCCAGAGCTTCTAGTATACCGGGTAAAACAGCTCAAGCGATGCATTGCGTTTACTTTTAGCTTCACACTCACCATTCAGCCCAACAAGTCCACACCGAACATCCAAAGTGTAACCCATCCAGACACATTCCCCTCTCCCATTACTCTACATTTACTCCGAAATAATGCACCTGACCAATTCACCCGAACCCGCACATCTTTAGATTTTTTGAGGAAACCAGAGCACCCGGAGGAAACCGACGCAGACACGGCAGGGAGAATGTGCAAACTCCACACAGACAGCGGCCCCAAGGCTGGAATCGAACGCGGGTGCTTGGTGCTGTGAGGCAGCGGTGCTAATCACCGATCCATTGTGTTGCCCATGTGTGCAGAAAGAAGCGGGGAGTGGGAACTTTGTTAATTTTACCGCACTGTGGATTGTCGAGTAAGGTTAAATCTCACGGGATCCAGGGAGAGCTCACCAACTGGGTACAAAATTTAGAAGCGTGCTGTTGTAGATGCTGGTATTCTTCCTGAAAACAACAAATGCTGGAGATCACAGTGGGTCAGGCAGCGCTGTGCTACTCTATGCCTGGACAGTGTGGACGTGGAGATGATATTTTCACTCGGAGAAGGGTTGAGGATGCCAAGTCATTGAGGGCATTTAAGACAGAGATAGGTTCTTGATTAATAAGGGGTGAAGGGTTATGAGGAGAGGGCAGCAGAATGGGATTGAGAAACATATCAGCCATGATCGACTGGTGGAGCAGACTCGATGGGCCAAATGGCCTCATCCTGCTCCTGTGTAATATGGTCTTAAAGCTGGGCACATGACTTAAGGGGTTCTCACAAACTATTTTAAAATCCTGAAGAGGAGTTGTTGGACTCGAAACTTTAACTCTGCTTTCTCTCCACAGATGCTTCCAGCCCTGCTGAGTTTTTCCAGAGTTCTCAGTTTTCGTTTCAGATTTCCAGCATCCACAGTTCTTTGTCTTATTTATCAAATTCATTTCTTGCCCTTCCCAGGTGTCTGGAACTTCACCTCCCTGATCTAAAAACGGTTCACTTACCCTAGAAATGACCACTACCTCCTTATCAGAGTAGATCTCTTTGTTGCAAAATGATTGTTCAATTCTGTGACCAAAATAATTGCTGAGATAATTACTTACACCAGGGACTCTCAATATCTCAGGCAAGAACACAGCTAGATTCTTTAAGACAGTACATTTATGTGGTTTGACACAATTCTCTATTCCCTACTTTACTGGATGTTGCTGGGAATGGAGGGTTTGAGTTAAGAAGAAGTTGGGACATTTTTCCAACGGAGCCTAGCAAGTTGAGAGATAACCTTATAGTGGTATTTACAATCAGGAGAGGTATAGGTAAGGTGTCATTTCCAGGAGGCTCAGAATATTTTTTTGCTCCAGAAGGTGTAAATGGGGATCAAAGCTTCAGCATAAATCAAGCAGAGATGAGAACAGCCAACAAGCTCTGTGGGAACAGGGAGACTAGAGGACAGAGAAATCAGGACCTGAAATCCGAGCTGATACCAGACTACCATGTTATTAGTGCTTTGATTAGCAGTGCCCATGCTCTACCTTTACTGAGCTTTCCATTTGACTTGAATACCACGTATCCTCTCGAAATTCCGGATCCAATCCTTGTCATTCTGAAGCCATATCTCTGTAAGGAGTCTCAGATCATAATTATTCTCTTTAACGTGTGCAGTCAATTAATTCGCTTTTGTTACAATGCAGCACACATTCACATACTGAGCTTTTAGTTTTATTTTTTGTGATGGTTAGAATCCAGTTTTGATTGCTAGTGAATTTATTCTTTTTGTCCCTTTCTATCATTCTCTTCCACATCACTACATTGCTCACTGACCTTGATTTGGATCGGCTATGCTAAATTGCCCAGTGTCCAGGGATGTGCAGGTTAGGTGAGTTAGCCATGGGAAACGCAGGATTATCGTTTCAAAGTAATAGAAGGAGTAGGCCCATCGACCCTGCTCTGCCATTCATTAAAATCATGGCTGACCTATCAATCATCTCAGCTCCTCCTACTTGCATTATCCCAACTACCCTTAATTCCTATACCACGCAAAAACCCATCTAACAGTGTCTTAATGAAGCTGCCTCTACTGCTTCCTTGAGCACAGAGTTCCATAGATGCACCGCCCTCTGGGAAAAGCAGCTCCTCCTCATCTCTGTCCAAAATCTACTACACCCTAATCTTGCAGCCTAGTCTCACCCACCAGTGGAAAAGACCTGTTGGGGTGGTGATGGTGGAGTGGTTAGGAGGTGTGTCTGGGTGGTATGTTTTTGGAGGGCTCAGTGTGGACTTGATGACCTGAATGGCCTGCTTCCACACTGTAGGGATTCAATGATATACTGCAGCTATGTTTGCCCCAGATCACAGCATCCAGAATGTCCCATCTTTTACAAATTGAAAGACAAGTCCCACCCAGCACTTTGTATTTGGGTTATCTAAATGCTTCATCATTTCTATTGAATACAGCCCACACCTGCTGCTGCTGCCAGTGACCTTTACAATGCTGATGAAACAATGCAATACCTGCAGTACTGAAAATCGTAAGGCTTCTATCTTTACCAGTTACTGATTCACTGCACCTTCTGATGGACAGCGTTGGAAATACAATGTTGGAGCCTGACAGAAATGAGCAGTTTAAAACAAAAACCAACCTAACCATTCACAAGGCTCCCCGCTCAGCACACTGTACTTACTGCCGTTACTTCATCCCCACTGTACTTCATCCCCACAGTGCAATGAATTCCCACTTTCTCACAAAATCCGGGATGTACTCAATTATTCTGCTGCTATCTCACAAATGGAAGATTTCTGCTCCTCGTAAGGGCAAAACATCTTTGAAAGCTGCTTCTGAAAATCCACTCTTCACAACGACACGGCTGCATTCACCAAAGATCATGAGAGTCATGCAGCACGGAAACAGACCCTTCGTCCAACTCATCCAGCAGGGCTGGGAGCTCGGGCCTGGTGTGGGTGTGGAGCTGGGAGTGGGGGCGGAGCCTGTAACTGGAGTGGGTGCGGTGTTGGGGGAATGGGGTGGAGTCATGAGCAAGGGTGCTGTTCCCCTCAGAGTTCTGGGGGACAGGGATGGTGACAGTGAGATCTGTGGGGGGTGGGGGGCCTGTCAGCAGAATTGAGGTGAGTGGCTTTGGTGGGGATGGAAGTGGTGGCAAACACTGGGGGGCGGAAGTCACTGAGCGTGTGGCATCAGCGATGATGTGAGGGGCGGAAGTGATGTCACGTGTGGTGCACGAGGAATTGTGAGGGGCGGAAGTGGCTATGATGGGGACGGAAGTGACGCCATCAATCAGCGCGAGGAAGGTTGCTGCATCAGCCGCATTGTTAATGGCATCCGAGCAGTTCCAGAGGCTGGGGGAATTTACTGGAATGTTTGAGGAGTGCTGGTTGTGGAGGTGGGTAGATAAAAGTTTGTTGTACTTACAGTTTTTGATGTGTGCAAGTGATATGCCCGCCATTGCGATGTACTCAATGAAAATGGGAAAAGGCGAGCTCTGCAAATAATGCCACAACTAGCTAAGAATCCATTCCTGGAAGCTCGATTGTTGAAAGAAAGGGATTGTAATTGGCAAACTTTAAGGCTTTTGGTAATGCATGCATTTCTGGTCAAAGTTTTGAACGTGTCCTTCATTATGTTTCCAGATGGACACGTTTTCTCTTCATGTCTTTCTCCACGGAGAAAATTAGTTGGTTTTGCGTGCTAGATTAATGACACTAATTGAACGGGAAAAGGTAACACAAATTTGTAAAGTTTTTACTAGTCTTAAACATGTGTTTTGATAAAATGGATATTTTTGCAACTGCATGTTTTCCAAATAGTGAAACACACAGCAATGATAAAAACAAAAGCTCGTTGCGCTTTTGTTTTGTTTACCCAAAACAAAATGTTCAATGTAAATAGGAAATTTAATGTGGTAGTCAAAATTGGAGTCGAAGAATTACTACTTCCAACTCCTCAATTGTAAATTCAATGATGATTGTACAATTTGCAATTGAGCATGAATATATTGAATAAATAAATGATAAATGCCAAACTTAATTGACACTGTATAAGGGCTATCACGCAGTTTTCTGCATTTTCTTTGTGAAGAGGTCCAGTTCAGTAATGTTGCAGTTAGTCCTCAAATGTCATATTCAGTTGAGTTTTGGTATGAGTTGGTGCAGTTCAGAGTAATTCTATCCTGTGTGTACGGGTTCACATGATGGTGGTGACCTTCACAACGGTTGCACCCAATTCCATTTCAGTACAGGTAAATTCTGCCATAGTCAGTACTGATTAATTTGGGACAAGCTTAGTGTGATTTTCTTGGATGTCTAATTCAGTGTCATTACATTCACTGCAGAGATACCCGCAGCAATACTTTGAGAATCAGTGGAAACATGTTCAGATCAGCGCGGCTACGATTATGGCGAATATAACTAAGGTAGAAAATATCCATTTAGTATTGCCAAGTGAATTGGAGGATATGATTTTAAGTGAAGACACGTACAGGTTAAAGGCGTCACATTCAAAGTACAGAGGGTTAATTCAGTGAACTCACACTGAGTCCAAAATAATCCAGTTTCACGTCCTGAGCTGACAAGATGTTATTCAGCACGATTACTTTCAGTATGTATACATCCACCTTAAAGGTTTACTGTCAGTGTGGGCTGCAACACAGCATCAAGGTCAGGTTCAGTTTTAAATAACAGCAAAATTGACGGAAATTAATTTTCAGGATTGGTAGCATCAATTGCCATGTGTTGTCAGACCTGATGAGCATATTCATAATTTACTAATTATTCTCCAATTTAAATGTCATAAACCGTCTGTGCTCTGTGTTATATATCTATTTGTACAGGAATCGTTCGGCACATATTCAGTCATTATGCATATTGTTAGATCAGCACAGCGTTTTGCAGTTTTCCACCTGGCCTCACCCATTGGGAGTATCACGCACACGTTGGTGTTACATTGACACCAGGCACAGATCTAGCTTTGCTGTTATAAGCTGCACAGCTTTTTATTTGACTGTGATTCATCGGGTTATCTCAGCAAACTGTCCTGATTCCGCTGTTTGCACGATCATCTCCTAGGCCCTTTTATAACTCATACCTTGAAATGTCTTCATGCTTTTTTTTTTGGTGAGGTAGTTGGCAACTTTGCATCCTGGATGTATTCAGTGTTGGGTCCTTGGAAGTATGGTTGATTAGCAAGAGCACAAATAATGTTTGCAAATAATGCCTCATTGTGTCGCTTGGTGAACATGGAAAATCAAAGTTCATGAATGGCTCCGGCAGCGCCTTTTCAACGAAATTGTAGTGTCTGCCCTTATTACGAAATTTAACTGCTGACTGACCATTGGAAGTTGCTATGTTGCCCAACATTCACTCAAAATTGACGGGTGATGAAGTTTATTGACATTATGTTGAATGTCTAGGAGGGTGTTATCGAACAGTATATCAATAGGTCAACTCAGGAAGAGGCCATTCTGGAACCTAGTTTTGGGAAATGAGCCCGGCCATGTGGTTGAAGTTTCAGCAGGGATTTATTTTGGGAATAGAGATCACAATTCCATAAGTTTTAGAATACTCTGGACAAAGTGAGAATGGTCCTAAAGGAAGATTGCTAAATTGGGCAAGGCCAATCTTACCAAAATTTACCGGGAGCTGTGAATTGTGGAGTGGTAGCAAATGCTTGAAGATAAATCCACATTTGGTTTGTGGGAGGCTTTTAAATAGAAGTTGATTCGAGTGCAGGAGAGACATGTTCCTGTGAAAATAAGGTATAGAAATGACAAGATTCGGGAACCTTGGACGACAGGTGAAATTGTGAGACTAGCTAAGAGGAAAAAGGAAGCATATATAAGGTCTCAGCGACTTGGGAAGCTTGGGAAGAATATTGGGAGTGTAAGACCAATCTGAAACAAAGAATTGAGAGGGCAAAAAGTGGTCATGAGATGCCTTTAACAAACAGGGTTAAAGAAAATCCCAAAGCCATTTGTTCGTAAAAAATGACAAAAGGGAAACTGGAGAAAGGGTTGACCCATTCAAGGACAAAGGAGGAAAGCTATGCGTGATGCCAGAAAAAATGGGAGAGATTCTTACTTAGGCATTGGTGTTCACTGAGGTGAATGAAATGATGGATGTTGAGGTTAGGGATCGATGTGTGATTGCTCCAGGTCAAGTCAGCAGAAGGAGAGAGGAAGTGTTGGATATTCTAAAAGGCATTAAGATGGAGAAGTCCATAGGTCTGGTCAGGATTTATCCCAAGTTACTGAGTGCAGTGAGAGAGGAAATAGCTGGGGCCTTAACAGATATATTTGCAGCATCCCTGAACACGGGTGAAGTCCTGTGGGACTGGAGAAGTACGAACGTTGCAACCTTGTTCAAGAAGGTTCAGCAGGGATTATCCAGGTACTTTTGGACTGGTGAGCTTGACGTCAGTAGTAAGGAAGCTGCTGCAGAAGATACTAAGGTAAAGGATCGATTCCTATTTGGAAGAAAATGAGCTTATCAGTGCACGCATCTAGTTTAAATTAGATTCTCTGCAGTGTGGAAATAGGCCCTTTGGCCCAGCTCGTCCACGCCAACCCTACGAAGTGTTGCCCACTATTTCTTTCTGACTAATGCACCAAACACTGTGGGCAATTTAGAATGGCCAATTCACCTGACCTGTGGGAGGAAACCGGAGCACCCGGCCGAAACCCACGCAGGCACAGGGAGAATGTCCAAACTCCACACAGACAGTCGTCAGAGGCTAGAGCCCGACCTGGGACCCCGGATATATATATATATATATCAATGTGACAATCCTTTCAATGCGGCTCAGTTCCATGAGAAACTCCAAATTTTTATTGTGAACATGAGGAAAGAAGCAATCCTTTTCCAGGGTGCAACTGCAAACGTGCCAAACTGAGGGAATACACAAGGAAAATACCTAAAAGAGAGATAGGAAGTATTTGAGCACCTTTGCAGAATCTGCTCCCTCTCTGGATTCACTCCAGTTGCTACAAGTAAACCTCGCTGTGGGTCAGGCAGCCCTGCATCGGGAAGCACTGGGATGGTCAACTCCGACCAGTTTACATAGAGAACACATCTCCACATTAAACAGCCTCGAGGCAAACTTCCCTTCCTTCCACTTAAAGTTCAAGACCCCTCAAAGCGAAATTCCCCAGGTAAGTTTGGAAGAATTCTTCTCGATGTTCGCTTATTATTTCTATGAGCACTTTGTTTACGTTTGTACATTGCGAGTTTTGAACATTTTTGATTCTGAGTGAAATCATAGATGGAAAAACAGAATGTGGGTATTTAGACAGTTTATTTTTCAACATCGGCGATATGTCTGCACAACAGCATATGACACGACATCAGTGAACCTCTTCTGACGTCATTCCCAAACGTGCCTTCCACACGCCCGATGAAAAGCTGAATACTTCTCTGGAAAAGCTGCCGTGCAATGCAGGAGAATGGCACAACGGGTGTGTGTTGGGACCATAACCCAGCTGAGAAACCATTCTCTCTCGCCAGCACAGCATCTTTCTATCGCTCCGAAAACAGACCTTTGGAGCAAGTTCACAATTAAAGCTGTTCATAATCCCCGTATTAATGTAACTGACATCTCTCATTCCAAGGTTTTCAGCGAGAGAGAGAGAGAGAGAGAGACAGCAGAAGAGCGAATGGACTCTGCCCTCCCCCCACAACAACGTGCAAGTAGAAACAAAATGGTTTAATTATCCGACAGTGGAGATCGCCCAGTTCCTGGGAATGAGAATGACAGTGCTCCGGGGACAGAATCACAAGCAAATGTTCTGGAAACTCTTTGTTGATTGCAATTCTTGAAGCAATGTGGAATGTGTTTCACACTGAGCAGGTTTCAGCTGGCTCAGAGTCTCCAATGTGCATTGCTCTGTTTGCCGCCAATAGGAAGGACATAGGAGTGAATAACGATCTGTGTGGGAGGGTGAACAACTGTTAATGGAGACTGTTAGTGGCTAACAATAAGTAGTGTGTCATAGCAGACGAGGTGATAACAAGGGCTCGTATGTGTGTGGTAGGGGTCAAGGACATGGGGGAGTTCAGGCCCTAAAGTTATGGAACTCGATATTTAAGACCGGAGGGCTGTAGGGGCTCCAAATGGGAAATGAGCTGTTGGTCTTCCATCTGGAGCTGGAAAACTGCTGCAAACCTGAGACAGAGATGTTGGTCAGGGAACATGGTGATGTGTTAAAGTGGCAGGCATCCGAAAGGACAGGGCCTTTTTTGCGGACAGAGCCGAAATGTTGTGCAAAGATTCACCCAGTTTATGCTTCATGCTACATTGGGGAAACGACACTGTGCGAGCAGCGAATGCAGTCGACTAGGTTGTGGCAAAAGTGCAGGTAAAGTGCTGCTTCACCTGGCACGTATGTTTGAGCCCTTGGTTTTTCAAGAGGGGGCAGGTAAATGGGCAAGTGTTACACATTTGGCAGTTACAGGGGAAAGTGCCTTGGGACAATGAGAGATGGATTCCTTGGGACTGTTGGGACTATGGGAGATGATGAAAGTGAAGAAAGAGTGGACCCAAGGTGTAACACCTGCCCATTTACCTCTTCCGACATATAAATCCCTGAAGTTTGGAGAACGTTCTGTTCAATGATTCAGTACCATGTGACCCATGAACTCATTTGTATTCATGTTCCGGGGCCAGCATCATTATTGAGTAACAACAGCTGCAGGCCATCGCCGAGGGCTTGCCTTATGACTTCATGGTGCGGCCGGAAGCGCCAGGAACAGTTTAGGAAAGAGACCGCCCCGGTGATTCAGGCAGCCCTGCATCAGGAAGCATTGGCCAACCACTTTCAGTTAACGTGGGGAACACATCTCCACATTCAACAGCCTCTTTCTAATTTAAGATCAAGATCCTCCAAACCGAAATGATCCAGCTAAGTTTGGAAGCATTTCTTCCAGGTTTTCGCAAATTATTTCAATGAGGACGTTGTTAAAGTTTGAACGTTGAAAGTTTTGAAATTTTGTGATTCTGAGTGAAATTGCAGTTCCTGCACATCAGGCATTCAAACCTCTTATCGGCTCCGGGCCAATCAGAAAGCTCGGGAACAGGTAAAACACTGAAAGTGTCGAAGGCGCTGTCCCCAGTGTCGGAGAGCTAGTTCCTAGTGACATGGATGTGCCTGCAGAGGGTGGGATCAGACTGTCCCTATGTCTCCACAATGTATGTCCCAGGCTTTATTATGGAAAAATAAAACTGATGGCGGGGCAAACTGAATTATGCATTAATTCAGTACCAGTTTCCTCGAAGAGATTGTGGAGGCCACCCAAATGCCTGTTGTTGTGGCGCATTTTGTCAGCACGCTTGGCTATTAACTGCAAGGTTGGTGTTTTGAAACCACCCAAGGTGATTTCACTCCTACCGCTTTCTTAGCTGCAAAGTAGCGTGTATTTAATTGGGTCAGGAAAATGTTTCCCAAACGGAAATCGTCTCCACTGAGGAAACACAAAGGGGTTTCTGAACTGATTCAATGTCCAACGTCAAGGACTGCGGATACTGAGAATCCGAGACAGAAAGAGAACCTGCTGGAGAAACTCATTAGGTTTGGTAGGACCTGTGGGAGAAGGCAAAGTTCAGAAGAAGTTTTGAAATGTTGTCTCTTCTTCTCTTTCCACAGATGCTGCCTGACCTGCTGAGTTGCTCCTGCAATTTCAGTTTTTGTTTTAACTGAAAGTCCATATCTTCTTTCGGAATGAAACACCTAGACTCGCCATGTGCAAATATTTAACCCCATCGAAACCTGTGAAGTGTTTGGATTCAAACAAACTCAGCAGTGATTTATTCTTTCTAAGCTCCACAAGCAGAGAGACCTGGGAAATGAAGCTGTCAGTGTGGTTCTGTCTTGGTGGGCCGAATGGTGAAAGCGATGGACATGAAATCCATTGCGGTTTCCCCACGCAGGTGTGAACCTTGCCGACTACAGTTGAGAAGTATCGTCAAAAAGAAAGAGAGACTGTTCCCCGGTTTCTTATTTAAGATTCAAATCAGTGGAGTTGCGAAATATTTCATTCACATTGGTAACGATGAGAATCTGCAACCCCCTGTCTGTCAGGATGGAACAAGCAGACACCCGCAGAGCTTCTTTTGAGTCTATGAGCAAAGTGTTTGGATAAAAGACGAGAACAGTGAGGGGCTTGAAATCGTGATCGAAATGAAGCAGGCACCTGTGGACAAGGGTGTTTCCTTTGCCAGTGAAAGATACTGCTTCACAAAGTTGGGTCTGTGGAGGGGAATCAGTGACGGTGATTATCTTTGGTTGTTCACCTTGTGAATGTTCGCATTGCTGCGCATGTCCGTGTTAACGTCAGAGCTTGGTGGCGTTCGGTACTCTCAGGACCATGGGGGCAATGGATGACGCATCTGACTCCACCGACTTGTTTCAAATGCAGCTCACAGGTTCTTCACACATCCCAATTAATCTTTCTCATTGTCCTGAAACCGGCGTATGGGTACAATTCCTAATCTGCAGAATTAGAATCTTTTCACTGTCTCGCGTCAGTAAATGTCCCTGAGAACATCAGAGTCAAGTCACAGCGCTGTCGGAGGAGGGCAAGCTGAAAGACCCCACACACTGCTCACGGGCACGTTTCACTTTCCCAACACACCGCCCCAACCACTGCGGCTTTTGGGAGTGGAAAGGGAACAAACACCAAAACCCAGTCTCAGCTTTGTAAGTCTTCAGGAAATAAGAAAACTGTTCATCCCTTCGGGTCTTCCATTCTGTGCGGACAGCGTTGATTTTAAATGGCTGTCCAGTCAGTGCCGATTCGTTTTGGCTGAAAAAAATCTTCCTTATCTCTTCCAAGCATTTCTTGCCACAGAGACCTCTGTGACAGAGTTCATGTATATATTTCCTTGTATGGTATTTTGTAAATATCATTCGTTTGCTTGTTGTTTGTATCGGGTATTTCAGGTTCATTAGCCGCTGTTTAAGTGTGTTGGTAAATTTGTGGGCTACCATGCTGCTGAGGGGGTTGAGTTGTCTGGACATCATTTCACAGATGTCTTTCATTTAAAGTAATGTGGCTAGGGTTTCTGTAGACGTTGTGTCCGCTTGTGTCAGTTTGTTGATGTGAAATTGGCACACTGGGTTTATTGGGTAGGCAAAAGTGAGGAGTGCAGATGCTGGAAACCAGAGTTTAGATCAGTGGTGCTAGAAGAGCACACCAGGTCAGACAGCTTCCGAGGAGCAGGAAAATCGCCGTTTCGGGCTAAAGCCATTCATCAAGAATAGAGGCAGAACCCCTCCAGGGTGGAGAGATAAATTGGGGGTGGGGTGTGCTGGGCCGTAGGTAGCAAAAAGTACAATAGGCGAATGGGGGTGGGGATGAAGGTGACAGATCAGAGAGGAGGGTGGAGCGGAGAGGTGGGAAGGGAAATTGGCAGGTAGGCGAGGTCATGAGGACAGCGCTGAGCTGGAAGGTTGGAACTGAGGTGAGGTGGGGGGAGGGGAAATGAGGAAACTGATGAAGTACACATTGATGGCCTGGGGTTGAATTTACCCCAAGCGGAAGATGAGGCGTTCATCCTCCAGGCATCGGGTAGGGAGGGAGCGGCGATGGAGGAGGCCCAGGACCTGCATGTCCTCGGCAGAGTGGGAGGGGGTCTGAAATGTTGGACCATAGGGCGATGGGATTGATTGGTGCTGGTGTCCTGGAGATGTTCCCTCAAGCGCTGTGACTTGACTCTGCGAGGAGTCTCCAGTCTCCCCAATGTCGAGGAGTCCGCATCGGGAGCAATGGATACAAGAAATGACATTTTTGGATACACAGGTGAAAGCCTTCGACCGACCATGGCCCGGATTCGATTTCCGGGCAGGGAAGAAATTTTCAGTAGAGCTATCAAGCTGCGTCTGCCTCGCCCTGGTGATGTAGTGGATAGGATTCAGCGCTCTCACTACTGCGGCCCGGGTTTGATTCCCGGTCAGAGAAGCTATTTTCAGGGGGTTTATCGGCGACCCGTTCTTCTTAAATGCTCTGTCCAGTTTTTTTATTGATCTTCGTCGTTCCTGGGTGCTGCAGTGTGTTGTGGCTCGTTGAAATATAAACCTGATTCAGATTTGCTTTTATGTGTAGGGATGATTGCTTCTGTGGTTAAGTTCTTGGTTCGCGTGCGTTGTTTTCCTGTAGACGCTGTTTTCATTTAACATTGACTGTTCGCTCTACTGTGACATCTAGAAATGGCACTTTGTTGTTGTTCTGCTCTTTTGTGAATTTTATGCCAGTAAGGAGATTGTTGATGGTGTTGTAGGTTTCCTTTAATGTGTTTTATTTTCTGATGACAAAAGTGTCATCGCTGTAGCGGACACAAAGTTTGAGTTGGATTTTCGAAAGGGCTGTTTGTTCGAGTCTCTGCATTATTGCTTCTGCTAGGAATCCTGATACTGGTGGTTTCATGGGTGTTTCGTTGATTTGTTTGTGGGGTTTGTTACTGAATATGAAGTGGGTGGTAAGGCACAGTTCCACGAGGTTGACAGTGTTATCTTTGCTGATGAAGTTGGTGCTGTGTTTGTGTCTTTGGTTGTTCCAGGAGTGTCTTCAGTTTTCTTTGGCCATGTTGATGTTAATAGATTGAACAGGGCTGTTATGTAAAAGGACAGCAGTATTCCATCCTCTTCTATCTTAGTGTCTTTGGTGTTCAGGAATTGTTGGATGGAGGAAATGGAGAGGTGTGAAT
This sequence comes from Chiloscyllium punctatum, assembly GCF_047496795.1. NCBI lineage: Eukaryota > Metazoa > Chordata > Chondrichthyes > Orectolobiformes > Hemiscylliidae > Chiloscyllium > Chiloscyllium punctatum. The sequence continues at coordinate 58,039,027 of NC_092774.1, read as the reverse complement.
CTTCGACTTGATGTTCTAGTCTTCAGTGGAGGCCTTTGACGAGTCTGTATATTGGTGTACCACGTGGTGAGACTATGGGCCTGAGGGGGGCTCCTGGTTTGAATTGGAGGAGAACATCAACAAAGTGCCATTTCTAGATGTCACAGTAGAGCGAACAGTCAATGGGGAACTTCAAACTAGCGTCGACAGAAAAACAACACACACAAACCAAATACTTGACCACAGAAGCAATCATCCGAACACCCACAAACGAAGCTACAACAGGACATTATTTCAACGAGCCGCTACACAATGCAGCACAGAGAAACTACGAAGAGCACAAGAGAAATACGTATGTCGTGCATTTAAGGAGAACGGGTACCCAATAAATCCAGTCCGCTAATTTCTCATTGATGCTTTCAAGCTGACTCTCAAAAATTCAGTTTTTCCCTCCATTCTTTCCTGTTTGTTTTTTGTGGGTTTTGAAAGCTTTCCCAATCCTCTGACTGAGTGTTGGAGTTGGAAAATTATGTTCTGGCTGTACAGGACATTGGGAAGACCACTTTTGGAATACAGTATGTAATTCTGGTCTCCCTCCTATCAGAAGGATATTGTGAAATTTGAAAGTGTTCTGAAGCACCAATGGGTCCACAGAGGGGAAGAGGCCCTTCTGCTGCCCTGAGTGTGGGAAAGCCTTCAGTGATTCCTCTGCCCTGCTGATGCACCAGTTGGTCCACACCGTGGAAGGCTGTTCTCCGGCCCCAAGTGCGAGATGGCCTTCAGCAGTTCTTCCCACCTGCTGTGACACCAATGGGTCCACACTGAGGAGAGGCCGTTCTTCTGCCCCGAGTGCAAAGAGGGCTTTCTTCCGACCTGCTGGCCCACTCGTGGGTCCACATCGGGGAAATGTCATTCAGTTGCCCTAAGTGCAGGAAGGCCTTCAGCAGTTCCTCAGAGCTGCTGAGACACTAGTCCATCCACACCGGGGAGAAGTCGTTCTCCTGCCCCGAGTGTGGGAAGGGCTTTACCCCCTCCTCCACACTGCTGAAGCACCAGCTGATCTACCGAGGGTGGTGGAGGCGGGAGGTGGTGGCGGAGGGGGGAGGCCGTTCTGCTGCCCTGATTGCGCCTGAATTCCTCCGCTCTGCAGAAGCACCAGTGTGTCCACTTTGGGGTGAGGCCCTTCAGCTCGCCCGAGTGTGAGAAGTGGTTCATATTTTCCTGCAACTTGCGGAAGCACCAGCGGGGGCACCAACGCTCCCAGCAATCAGAACCCACTGGCGACGCTGCCTTCGGTCACACCCCAGGACTGAACATCCTGCCAGTCCTGACAGTGGGTGCAGTGGGAGAGTCGGTGGGCTGTTTTTGTTTTCTGCTGCACTGCAATTGCCGGCCCTACACCCCACAATCACAACCCCATTGTGGCTCAGGGATTGCATTGCTGCGTCATGGCACCAAGAACCCAGGAATAATTCCACCCATCGGGGTCTGTGTGCAATTTATGGATGGTAGGAAAATGGATCTGACTGGATTACTATTCAAAAGATCAGTGCAGATGTGTTGGGCTGAAGGACCTGTTTCCACATTGTAGGAGTTCAACCATCCTAAGAGCTTTGCTTTCCGTGGACACTGCTGCTCATTGAGCCCGGGACTGCACATTGCCAAAAGAAATGATCCAGAGAAACCTAAGACCGTAAGACCATCGGAGCAGAAATTAGGCCATTCGGCCTGGCGAGTCTACTCTGTCATTCGTTAGTGACAAAAGTAGTGCAGATGAGATTAGCTTCAGTGTGAAACAGGCCATTTATCCCAACAAGTCCACACCGACCCTTGGAAGAGTAACCCATCCAAACACATTTCCCTCTGACTAATGTACCTACCTCGACGGGCAAGTAAGCATGGCAAATCCACAAGACCTGCACATCTTTGGTTTATGGAAGAAAACATGATCAACCAGAGAAAACCCACGCAGACGCTAGTAGAAAGGGCAAACTCCTCATAGACTGCAATCAAACCTGGGCCCCCGGCACTATGACGCTGCAGTGGTAACCATTGAGCCAATACATACTGCATACCGAAGCAGGCATGCAGGAGATTAGATTAGATTACTTACAGTGTGGAAACAGGCCCTTCGGCCCAACAAGTCCACACCGCCCCGCCGAAGCGCAACCCACCCATACCCCTACCTTTACCCCTCACCTGACACTACGGGCAATTGAGCATGGCCAATTCACCTGACCTGCACATCTTTGGACTGTGGGAGGAAACCGGAGCATCCGGAGGAAACCCACGCAGACACGGGGAGAACGTGCAAACTCCACACAGTTAGTCGCCTGAGGCGGGAATTGAACCCGGATCTCTGGCGCTGTGAGGCAGCAGTGCTAACCACTGTGCCACCGTGCCGCCCACAGGAGGTTGGGAGAATACAGCAAACTAGGCAGCACCAGAATGTGGAGTAGTCAGGGTTTTGGGTATTAACCCTCTTCAGGACTGAAACGTTGACTTCTCTGTGAGAAACGATTTACGGGAATGTTACTGGGGTTTGGAGGATTTGAGCTACAGGGAGAGGCTGAATAGGCTGGGACTGGTTTTCACTGGATCATCAGAGGCAGAGGAGTGACCTAATAGAGGTTACAAAATCATGAGGGGCATGGACAGGGTAATAGACAAGGTCTTTTCCCTGGGCTGGGGGAGTCCAGAACTAGAGGGCAGAAGTTTAGGGTAAGAGACAAATATATTAAATGGACAACTTCTTCATGCAGAGGGTGGTATATATATGAAATGAGCTGCCAGAGTCTATGGGTCAGGTGCTGTCAAATGGGACTAGAATCATTTAGGATATCAGGTCAGCATGGACAAGTTGTACTGAAGGGTCTGTTTCCATGCTGTACGTGTCTCTGACGACTGGTCCTAATGTAAGTTTAAAATAGAGTCCAAGTAACTTTGAATAGTTCAATCTTGTTGAGCTCACCTCCTGAAAAGTTTCAGATGAATCCCTCTGAGAGATACTGTTTAAACATGCTGAGTTGGACAAAGTATCCCATCAAGTTCAACACAAACCCAGAGTTGAAGAAGTCAGAAGTCAGAACACCAAGGGGACCAAAACTGAGAGAGATCGAGGGTTGCGGGTTATTAGCTCCTAGAAAATGGATTAGTGGGTAGACAGGGTGGTGAAGAAGGCTTTTGGCATGCTTGCTTTCATTGGTCAGAGCATTGAGCACAGGATTTGTGACGTCTTGTTGCAGCTGTCACACATGCCACACAGCAACGATAGGCGTGGCCCTGCCCCTCTCTGACTGGCTGCCCCTTTGAATATCTGGGGAAAGATTAGACCCATCTACCTGTGTTTGGCTCATATGTACTTATCCAAATAATTTTAAACATTGTAACATGACCTGCATCCACCACTTTCTCTGACAGTTCATTCCACACACGAACCACCTTCAATGTAATAAACGTTGCCCCCCTCCGTCCTTTTTAAATCTTCTCCCTCTCATCTTAAAAATATACTCCCAAACTTTGAACTCCCCTACACTTCAGGAAAAGACACTGGTTATTCACCTTATCTTTGTCCCTCATGACTTCATAAACCTCCATAACCTCCACCCTCAACCTCCTACACTCCAGTGAAAAAATGTCCCAGCCTTTGCCGTCTATAAATCATTCTGGCAAGATCATAGTTAAAAAAGGTGAGCTTTAAGAATTGACTGAAAGGGCAGTGAAGATTCAACCAGCTGACAGTGGATCTGAAATCACATGCAGATCAGATCAGATCAGGTTCGGACAGCAGGAAACCAGATATGTTTTTAAAACAAACCACAACAGTTTCATCATTAGACTCTTAATTCCAGATTTATATTGAATTCAGATTCCACCATCTGCCGTGGTAGGTTTTGAACCCAGGTCCGCAGAACATTACCTGGGTGAATAGTCTGGTGACAATAAATTCGGCCATCACCTCACCTGGACACATTGACATATTGTGTTTAGAGGTAACAAAGGAGCAAGATGTTTCAGCAGCTGCTAAGGTGTTTGATATTGCACAAGGGAACATCACCACTCTCAGGAATGGCACATAGTGAAGCCAGGACCCCGTTTCAGAGGTAAGGGCTAAGGAACCATAAGAAATAGGAAGAGGAAAATGCCATTCAACCCCTTGAGCATGCTCCTCCATTCAATAGGGTTGTGGCTGATCTGATATTCTCCACTTGCTCTTTCCTGCCCTTTTGCTGTCACTGTTCATACACCGGCTGACCACGAATCTATTGATCCTAGTTTTAAATGTGACACGAAGGATGTCAACAAAGTTACTTGGATGGGGGAGGGGGGAGCTCAGGTCGAACTTGGGGACTAAAACAATGGCTTCATACTTCACAATATTTAACTAAGGGAATGTTTATAGTTTATAGCTAAAACTTCCTGAAGAAGGGCTCATGCCCGAAACGTCGATTCTTCTGCTCCTTGGATGCTGCCTGACCTGCTGCGCTTTTCCAGCAACACATGTTCAGCGCTGATCTCCAGAATCTTCAGTCCTCACATTCTCCGAGATAATCCCATGGAGTCTCACAGAGTGACACAGATGTATAGCACGGAAACAGACCCTTCAGTCCAACTCGTCCATGCAGCCCAGATATCCTAACCTAATCTAGTCCCATTTGCCAGCACTTGGCCCAAATCCCCATAAACATTTCCTGTTGTTATACACATCCAGATGCATTTTTAATGCTGTAAATATACAGGCTCCATCACTTCCTCCAGCAGCTCATGCCGTACATGCATCACCCTCTGCGTGAAAAGGTTGCCTCTTAAGTACATTCTATAGCTCTCCCCTCCCCTCCCTAAAACTACGCCCTCTAGTTCTGGACTCCCCAATCCCAGGGAAAAGAACTTCTCTATTTACGCTATCCATATCCCTCATAATTTTATAAACCTCTATAAGGTCTCCCCTTAGCCTCCGAAGCTCCAGAGAAAACAGTCTTATTCAGCTTCGCCCTATAGCTCAACCCTCCAACCCTGGCAACACCCTTGTAAATCTTTTCTGCACCTTTTCTGGTTTCACAACATCTTTCCGATAGGAAGCAGACCAAAATTGCATGAAATATTCCAAACGTAGCCTGACCAATGTTCTGTACAGTGGCAACATGAGCTCCCAACATCTATCCTCGATGCTCTGACCAACAAAGGAAAGCACACCAAACGCCTTCTTTATTATCCAATCTGCCTGCGTCTCTACTTATAAGGAACTATCAACCTGAACTCCAAGGTCTCTTTGCTCAGCAACACGTCCAAGGACCTTCCCATGAAGTGTAAAAGTCCTGCTCTGATTTGTTTTTCCAAACTGCAGCACCTCATATTTGTCTATATTAACTTCCATCTGCCACTTCTCAGCCCATTGGTCCATCTGATCAAGGTCCCATTGTAATCTGAGGTAACCTTCTTTGCTGTCCACAACACGTCCAATTTTGGTGTCATCTACAAACGGACTAACTATACCTCCTCCGTTTACATGCAAATCATTTATATAAATGACAAAAACTAACGGACCCAGCATCGATCCTTGTGGTACAACATTGGTCACAGGACTTCAGTCTGAAAAGCAACCCTCCATCACCACCCTCTGTCTTCTGCCTTCTAGCCAGTTCTGAATCCAAATGGCGAGTTGTCCCTGCATGCCATGAGATTAAACCTTGCTCACCAGTCTCCCATGTGGAACGTTGATGAATGCCTTCCTGAAGTCCATATAAATCACGTCCATCGCTCTGCCCTCACCAATCCACTTTGTACTTCTTCAAAAAACTCAATCATGTTCGTGAGACATGATTTCCCAAGCATAAAGCCATGCTGACTATCCTGAATCAATTCTTGCCTTTCCAAATACATGTAAATCCTATCTCTCAGGATTCTCTCCAAAAACTTGCCCGTCATGGATGTCTGTCTCACTGGTCTATAGTTCTATGGCTTTTCCTTACCACATTTCTTAAATAGGGGCACCACATTAGTCACCCTCTAGCCTTCCGGCACCGCACCTGTGACTATTGATGACACAAATATCTCAGTGAGAGGCCCAGCAATCACTTCCCCAGTTTCCCACAGAGTTCTAGGGTACTCCTGATCAGGTCCATGGGATTTATCCACTTCTCTGCATTTCAAGATATCCAGCAATTTCTCATCTGTAATATGGACATTTTTTCAACATGTCACCAATTACATTCTCACATTCTATATCTTCCATGCCTTTCTCCACAGCAAACACTGATGCATAATATCCGTTGAATATCCAGCACCCCCGTGCCCCGCCCCACCCGATCTACTGCAGCTCCACACAAAGGCCGCCTTGCTGAACTTTGAGGGGCGCTATTCTCTATCTTGTTATACTTTTGTCGTTAACGTGTTTATAAAAACCCTTTGGGTTATCCTTAACTCTATTTGCCAAACCTATCTCATGTCCCCTTTTATCCCTCATGATTTCTCTCTTAAGTATGCTGTACTGTCTTTATTCTCTAAGGATTCACTCGATCTCTCTGTCGATACCTGACGTATGAATCCTTCGTTATCTTTACCAAAATCTCAATTTCTCTGGTCATCCAGCATGCCCTACACCTACCAGCCTTTCCTTTCACCCGAACAGGAATATACTGTGTGTGGACTCTTGTTATCTCATATTTGAAGGCTTCCCATTTTCCAGCAGACCTTTAACCTGCGAACATCTGCCCCCAATCAGCTTTTGAAAGATCTTGCCTAATACCTGAGTCTTCCTCCAATTTATAACTTCAACTTTTAGATCTGATATATTATTTTCAATCACTATTCTAATGATAATAGAATTATGGTTGCTGGCCCTTAGGTTTTGCACCCTCGCCAGTATGTACATCTTCATTATGAATAAGAAAATTTCCATGTGCACACTTAAAAATTTCTCTATTTGGCGGATAAGTAAATGGGCAGAAGTTATAACTTGCGTCAAGTCTTCCTTCATTCCCATCAACACGAACCCCATTCCCACCCCAATAGTTCAACGGCACTTTACCTTGCAACTGCCGAATGTGTGACACTAGCCATATACCTGCTCCGTCCTCACTATCCAAGGGCCAAACTTACCTTCCAGGTGAAGCGGCACTTTACCTGCTCTTCCCACAACCCAATCTACAGCATTTGCTGCTCACAATGTGGCCTCATCTACAGTGGGGAATACGAAACATAAACTGGGTAACTGCTGCACAGAACATCTACGTTCTGCCCGCAAAAAGACCCTGAGCTTCCAGTTGCCTGCCATTTCCACACCCCACCCTGTTCCCTGGCCAACATTAATGTCCAAGGTTTGCTGTAGTGTTCCAGTGAATCTCAGCACCAGCAGAACGAAGAACACCCAATATTTCATTTGGGGTCCACACATCCCTCCGATTCTAGTTTCGAATTCAATAATTCTAGGGTCTGACATCCATCGTATCCTGGTCCCTTCCACACGCACCAAGATTTGTTATCGCGCATTCTGTCATTGCACACTATGTGTTCTTAACCACGAACAGTCTCCATTCACCCTCCCACACGGACTGTTCAACTCCCTTTCCTGTCCAACAATTCTTCCTTCGCTTTGGGGTCTTTCCTGATCTGTCATTTACTGCATCTGCTTTCCTCCCACTATATCTGCTGCATTTCAACCAACGTTTTCCCAATCACCATCAGTTCTGTGGAAGGGTCACCGGCAACTCCTGTTTTTTTTTGTTTCTGATATTCAGCATCCACAGTTCTTTCACCTTTTTATTGAGGTAGAGATGGAAATTGTTTCGCGAGACAGAATGAGAGGGGGGAGAGACAGAACAGACATGAACTATTGATCTCCGTTGTTCCTCATAATGTAAAATCATTGCAGTGCGATCACTTCCCTTAAGTATGAATAGAGGGGCCAAGGCATTCGAGAGCTGGTGGTGCAAAGGTAGCGTGTCAGACTGGCGATCACAAAGTGGCGTGTTCGAAGCCAATCAGGCTCACTGACATAACGGTTGGGGTAAATACACGTCTCCCCCAGTTCATCACGGGGTTTAAACGCAGCCGTTTCTCTCTGGGCAGCCGCTTCGTTCAGTTGATGACAGTGCGGTGTGAATAACGTAATACCAATATTTTTACAACTTAATCCAGAGACTCAATTCTTTATGTTTCAATCTGTCAGGAGAGTGACAGTGAGTACAGATAGAAATGTTTCCCACCAACAGCAAATCCTTTCCTCTCACTGGACACTGTTAAAATTATCTTTATTCAACAGAAGAAACGGAAACTTCAGTCTGACGGTCCCTCTCCACATTAACGGTGAGCCTGAATTTTATAAAAGGTGTCAGGAAAATCCAATGGCGGACACTGATTTGGTTCAATCGATTTTTTTGCCAAGTGTAATTCACCGAGAGGATGCTGCTGTGTGAAACAGCGTGGGGAATGAATGCAGGGCCTCCTGCGCATGGAGCACACCGCAACTGATGTGTTTCACCTTCACCAGTTTATTCCTATCTCGGAGAAGAGAGGTTTGATGATTCGGATCAGAGCAGCCCGACAGAGAACAGAAGAAGAGCACTAAGACCTTCACAAGCTTGTCACCACAGCTGGGTCATTGTGGTCCGTGTATCAGTATGGGATAGTAATCTGCATCTCCTGACTGGAAGCACAGCAAATTGGAGTGCTGGTGGGACTATCACACAGGAGAAAACGGCTTCGACCTATCAACTGGAGTGGCTCCCAATGCGCAACTCCGCTCACCTCAACTGAATAACTGTAAACAAACTACTCCGTGATTCAAAGGGATACTCGGTTTTGCATTGTGGCATGTACCTTCGAGAATGATGTCAAAACACCTTCATTGCTGTGATGGAGTATCCTGTTGGGCAGAATATACCCGTTGTCAAATTTCCTACGTTCTGTTGTTCCAACTCCGATTTCACTCAGAATCACAAAATGTGTGACAGCGCAGACTGAGGCCATGCAGCCGACCTTAGCTCTGCTGGTTCAACACAATATGTAAATAAGTGTCTCATTCTGTCGCCTTCTCCCTGTAAATCTGCACATTGTTACATTGAACATGCCCACCGAATTCTCTTTTGTGTCCATTGAATCTACCTCTTTGTCACTGTCAGACAGCCACTTACTCGCCCCACTCCCTGTGCGAAAACGGTCTTCCTAATGTCACTTTTACTTATTTTCCTGATGACTTTAAACCTCTACCAAATCATTCTTGATCCTTTCAGGCCTGGGAGCATTTTCACTGCATTATTTCCTCTGTCTAAAACCCTCATGACGTGGAAAACTTCAATCAGACCAGCTTTCAGCCCTCTGTTCACCAAAGAGAGCTGCCCCAAACTTTCCAATCTCCAATCATTGCTGACATTCCTCAGGACGGTACCATTCACGTTAACCTGTTCAGCGCCGTCTGCAATCACTTCACTTCCCCGCTTCCTGAAGTATCACTCTCAGAATTGACGTGGAGGATTCATTCAGACTCGGATTGCGTGGGTGAAAAATCTGCAATACTTGTTCTCACTTTGTACAAGTGATTCCCTTCGCCGTGTTCACTGCAATGGCAGCTCTGCACCGTCCCTAATTCAGGCAGTCCGATCTTATTTAACGAAGCGGCTTTATTGAGAAAAGTCGTTGGGCATTTTTGCTCAGGTCAATTTAAGGAATAATGGTTCGCCTGGAATTGGAACCCGGGAACTCTCACACGGCTGCATATGCACGAAGACCCAAAGCTAGAATCATACCCCACACTAACGAGCCACCAGCCATGGGTGCTGCCACCTCTTGAAGCAGCTGAGACTTGCTCAGTACGAAATTCATTGTACATTGCTCCCAGAAACACAAGCAGCGAAGAGTTTCAAGAACATCTGCTTCTCAATCTGTCTCCCTGCTCCCAGGACGCTGCTGTTTGTCCCGTACCCAGGGACCGGGCTCTCTCCACTGGTGGATAATTGAACCATTTCGTTTCTACTTACAAACTGCGTTGTTGGAAGGCAGAGCCCATTCACTCTTCTGCTCTCTCTCACTATTACGTGAGGCAGGATAAGTCAGTTACGATCATGCGGAGGAAATGGGCAACTTTGAACTTGATCCAAAGGTCTTGTTAATGGAGAGACAGAAAGATGCTGTGCTGTCGGGACAGAGAGAAATGGACACCGGAGACTCTTCCCTCAGGTAAATTGATATGAGTGCATTTTTGTGCAGCCTGCTTGGTGTTCAGAATGCGTCTTGACGCAGCAATCCTTCAGAAAGTCTTTTATTACACAGACGTTGGTTTCTTTACTGCAGGAAAGGGACTAAAATAGCAAATCACGAGTTTCAACTTCACCGGTTCATTGCCATCTGAGAGAAGAGGTTTCACACGAGATCAGGACACACCGGCAGAGAACAGGACAAGACAACTCAGAGCTCCACAAGGGTGCCAGCGCAACTGTGTAAATTTGACTTGTGTATCGATTTGATATATTGAGCTCAGCTACCCGAAGTTTTAGGAAGCAAATGACATGGCAAGGAAAAAAACAATGCGCTGTTAAAGAAATTTAGACACTCAAGTCGTCGTTTGAAAAGCAAGATGCTGAACAAAAGAAAGTCGCTCAACGAGACTCGAAACAATAGCAGAGAATGGCTTCGAGCTCGGGGTATGGGCCCAGCATGCTCCCGCTGCGCCACTTTGCTCCCACGCACAGCACACCGCTCCACAGGTCCCTTCAGGCTTTCGTCTGGCGCGTGGCATGCACGTTCGAGACTGATGTCAAAGATCTCCACTGCTGTCATCTTTTCTGGTGTTGCGCAGACGTATGGAGGCTGTGTAAATATAAACTTTTTCTAACTTCCCGCAGTCTCTTGTGATTTCACTCTGAATAGACGCCATGCGGCCCACCTTCGCTCTGCTGGGTCAACACAGTAAGTAAACGTGGGTCTCTATTCGTATCATTCTCTTGCCTTCTCCATGTAATTCTGCACATTGTTACTTGAAACATGACCACCGGATTCCCGTTTGCGTCTAATGAATCTGCCTCTTTGTCAGTGTCAATTAGGGATTTACTTACTCCAACCACTCCCTGGACAAAAGCGTTCTTCCTCATGTCACATTTAGTTCTTTTCCTGATGACTTTAAAAGTCTGCCGATTCTTTCAGGCGTGGGAGCATTTTGACGACATTACTTTCTCTGTCGAGACTTCGCATGACTTGGAAAGCTTCATTCGGGCCAGATTTCAAACTTCTGTTCTCCGAAGGGAGCTGTCCCAAATTTCCAATCGACCCTCATCGCTGACATCCCTCAAACACTGCAACACTCACTTCAACCTATTCAACGCTATCTCCAATCATTTCACTTCGCTGCTTTCTGTCCCATTGGTCCTCCAGGGAGCCCAACCTCGTTTAACGAAGGTGCTTTTTGAGAAAATTAAACGGGCACTTTGGCACAAGTCATGAAACGAGGGCTGGTCCAGGATTTGAGCCTCGAATCTCTCGTACGTCTGCGTCGAAAGAAACCCAAAACAAGAATCATAGCCCGAGAGCAACAAGCCTCACAGCAGTTGCCTCTGCGGCCCCACTCTACCTCTTGAACCAGCTGAGTCTTGTTCAGAGTGAAATATAGTTGACATTGAACAGGCTGGGGCTGTTTTCTCTGGAGCGTCGGAGGCTGAGGGGTGACTTTATGGAGGTTTGCAAAATTAGCATTGATAGGATACGGGCTGAAAATGTGTTGCTAGAAAAGATTTACAAGGATGTTGCCAGGGTTGGAAGATTTGAGCTATCGGGAGAAGCTGAATAAATTGGGGCTGTTATCCCTAGAACATCGGAGGCTATGGGGTGACCTGATTGTGGTTTATAAAATCATGAGGGGCATTGATAGGATAAACAGACAAGATCTTTTCCCTGAATTCAGGGAGTCTAGAACTAGATGGCATACATTAACGGTGAGAGGGGAAAGAAATAAAAGAGACTTAAGGGACAACGTTTTAACGCAGAGCATGGTGCAGGTATGGAATTAGCTGCTTGAGGAAGTCGTGGAGCCTTGTATAATTACGGCACTTAAAAGGCATCTGGATGGGTACATGGAAAGGAAGGGCTTCGGGGATATGGGCCAGGTGCTAGCAAATGGGACTAGACTGTTTAGGATAACTGGTCAACATGGATGAATTGGACTGAAGGGTCTCTTTCCATGTTGTCATTCGTGTGACTCTGTGGAATCCTCTACCCAAGGGAGCAGAAGAGGCAGCTTCATTAATTATATTCAAGACACAGTTGGATGGGATATTGCATGGAGGGGAATTAAGAGTAAATGGAATAATGCAGGTAGGAGGAGCTGAGATGATGGATAGATCAGCCATCATCTGTATGAATAGTGGAGCAGGCTCGACTGGCCAAATAGCCGACTCCTGCTTCTATTACGATGAAACGATAACTCTGCATTTCCCATGGCTAACCTATCTAACCTGCACATCCCTGGACATGATGGGCAATTCCAAACCAAGGCAGGTGAGCAATGTAGTAATGTGGAAAGTGCATGTCAGAGAACAATAGAAAGGGACAAGGGGAATAAATGTACCACCAATCAAAGCTGGATTGTAATGATCACAAAAATTGAAACTAAAGACTGTGTCTGAATGTGTGCTGCACTGTAAGAAAAGTGAACTAATTGACTGAAGAAAATAAGTGTGATCTGAGACTCCTTACAGAGACGTGGTTTTAGGATGACAAGGATTGGATCCTGAATATTGAGGGTACGTGACATTCAAATCAAATGGGAAGTTCGGTAATGGTGGAAGGTTGGTGGAAGGTTGAATATCAAAGCACCGATAACATGCTAGTTTGGTGTCAACTTGGATTTCAGGTCCTGATTTCTCTGTCCTCTGTTGGTCTCCCCGTTCCCACAGAGCTAGGTGTTGTCTGTTCTCAGTTCTGCTGGATTTCTATTGAAGCTTTGACACCCCCCGCCCACCACCCCGCCAGCCCAACCGCAACACCCCTCCCCCCACCACCCCGCCCCGGCCTTTTACACCTTACCGAACTGCCTTCAGCTGCCCAACACCCAATTCTAAATACTTAGAACTCTTGCACAATTAAATAATGAGGAGTTCAAATCCATTATGTCCAGATCACACTGCAAACACCACTGTCCAGCACCACTTCCATCTCTCCTCATGCCAAATGTGTGAGGCTGAAGTATCCCCTTGAAAGCTTGGTAAATGCTTTACCTCTCAGATGAGCTCCCAGCTGCATGTACACACTTTCATTGGGATCACCTCTTCAAATCTCAGGAAAAATTTCTGACCCTGCCCCACCTCAGTTCATCTGCTTCTGAAAATTACATTATGCCTTTGTCACCTCTTGAGTTTGATTCTTCTGTCACACACCTGAAGGCCTGAAACATTCTACTCCCCATAAATCTGAGGTCATCCAAATCGCTAAACAAGAAACAAACAACTATGGATGCTGGAAATCTAAAACAGAAACAAAAACAAAAATTGCTGGAGAACGTCAGTAGGTCTGGTAGCATCAATGGACAGACAGTACAGTCAACATTTCAGGTCCAGTGACCTCCTTTCGTTCCAGATCACGGCTGCTTCTCTCCTTCCTCACACCAAGTTCATTTAATCTATGATTACTATGGCTGCTGACGCACAAAGGTTCCTGGTGATGCAGCAGATCCATTATAAAATGACCATCTTTGCTCCTAGTCTTGTCCCTCGCTATCTCTATCATCTTCTCCAGCTCTAAACCTCTGAACTCAAGGAGCTCAGGAAATGCCCAACATTCTCATTCAAACTGACATCGAACCCCAGGGTTTCCAGATGAAGGGATTTTGCCCGAAACATCGATTCTCCTGCTCCTCGGATGCTGCCTGACCTGCTGTCCTTTTCCAGCACTACACTCTAGAATCCAACTCCAATGGTCTGAAGTCTGGAACTCAGAATAGCACAATTAGGTATTGCAAATAGATGCTAAAGACGTTCAGGTCCCATGTATGAGTAAGATTGAGGAGTGCAGCTAAACAGTCGCAGTAAACTACAAACCACCAAAATTATCATGTGAATGAGACAGATGTCAGAAAGACTCACCACATGACTCCAGTCAAACATTCAAACATTACACGAGGAAAAGCTTGTAAATGCCCCCCGCCCATTAGGGCTGCACGGTGGCTTGGGCGGTGGTTCCCGCCTCGGGCAACTGTCTGTGTGGAGTTTGCACATTCTCTCCGTGTCTGCGTGGGTTTTCTCCGGGTGCTCCGGTTTCTCCCACAATCCAAAACTGTGCAGGTTAGGTGAATTGGCCATGCTAAATTGCCCATAGTGTTAGGTGGATTAGCCAGGGGTAAATGTAGGGGAATTGTTCTGTGTGGATTGCTCTTCCGAGGGGTGGTGTTGGGCCGAATAGCCTGTTTCCACACTGTAGGTAATCTAATCTAATCTGTGAGACGAGTTTCTCGGAACCATCACTGTCAGTGTTGGATCGAAATTGACATCATTCTCCCATCCGGCTTCCGGACCATCAGTGCGCATGTTCCCAACTCCAGCCCATGTGGCTGTAAGCGCGCACTGCGCGTGCTCGTGGGACTCCTGCATAAAGAATGGGGTGCGATCACATTCGCATGCCATATTGGGTAAAATATATGCCAAGGAAGACCGTGATTTTACATTAGAGAGAGATTATAGATTGGTCGCTGAACAAAGTTCAAAATTAATAAACATGGACATTTTCTGAAAGGTAGCTAGATTCAAGGAGGGTTTAATAGACTGGAATCTAATCAAGAGATAGGGTTTGTTAACTGGCAGAATAACACAATCAGAAGTGAGCTACAGACGAAAATTTGATCGAGGGAATCAGGATGATTACATCCAGTATAACAGAAAACTGAGTGTGTAATTCAGGCTATAATCTAATTGAGGGGTTCGGGATAGTTTGTATATAGAATAACATACTCGCTAATGAATTACAGACTGGAACCTAATCAAGAGCATCGTTGTGATTTATATAGAGAATAACGTACGCAGTAGTAAATTACATCCTGGAATCTAATCAAAGCACCTTGATGCCACACTGGGTCGAATGCAGCCTTGAGGTCAAGGGCTGTCAATCTCACCTCACCTCTAGGATTAAGCTTTTTTGTCCATGTTTTAACCAAAGGCTAGAATGAGGTCAGTACCTGAGGGAGCCTGGTGGTACCCAAACTGGTCACTCAGCAGCTCATAGCTGAGAGGATGTTATTTGATATGTTACATAGCTTTATCGATAATCGAGAGTATACTGATAGGACGATTAATCCTGAGTTGGATGTGTACTGCTACTTGTGCACAGGCAATCTGGCAAATTTCCAGATTGTTGGGTCGATGCCAATGTTGTAACTGCACTGACGAGCTGAGAAAACTGAATGCAGTTTGTATTATACTCGGAGCAAGTGAATGATCTCTCCCTAGTGTGAACTCATTGATGTGTCGGCAGAAGTGAATTCTTTTTCACACTCTCACCAGAATGAATGTGTTGATGTATCAGCAGGTTGTGGGACTATCTGAATCCCTTTGCAAACTCTGAGCAAGTAAATAATTTATCTCCAGTGTCAACTCGCTGATGTCGCAACAAGTTTGATGTCCGGCAAATTCCTTCCCACATACAGGGCACAGAAACAGCCTGTCCCCAATGTGAACTCGTTGGTGTGCAGTGAGGTTGACTGACTGTGTGAAATACTTTCCACAGTAGGTTCAGCTAAACGGTATCTCCTCAGTGTGATAAGCAAATTTTTCTGGAAGCTGGAATACACCGTGAATCCCTTTCCACATGTAGAGCAGGCAAAAGCTTATTTCCAGTGTGACTGTATCAATCAATTTCCAGCTCGACAGGGTAACTCCAAACTCTTCCCATAGTCTCTACATTTACATGGTTGCATCATGGTGTTGGAGTCTTCGTGTTCGTCCAGGACAAGTAATCAATGCAATGTTATGAAGTCGAAAGCATGTATTGTCAGTTTAAGATAGAGAGTGCTTTTCTCAACTTAAAGTAGAGCCACAGCTGTTAGGAAAAGGTCGGGCTGTTTCAAATGTTGCAATTGCCTGTTAAATGGATACCTGTGTTCGGTTTGATGTTTTGACAACAATTCAAATTTAATTAATTTAAGCTATGCCCAGGATACCAGAAGACACTGAGATTTGAATTTTATTGTTTTGGTCCCTGGAAATCAATCAAATAAGAATTTAATGTGTCCTATGGGTGAGTATAAACCCGTCATTTTGAAAGTTAGTGGGAGAGCAACTGCCGATCTAATACCTTGCTCTCAGAGAAATTGAAACACTCTCCATCAAAGGTACCTGTTCACGTGAAACATAAAGTAAAAAGAAGAGCACCCAGGAAGATCAGCAGCTAGAAAGGTGAAAACATCAATGAAGAGGAGACTGTGTGGCCTTGAGATTAAGTTAATGTAACGTTTAATAAATATGTTATTAGAATAGCATATTAAGTCGTGTCGAGTTGGGGTCAGATAGTAAGTAGTTAAAGAAAGGGGTGTTGGATTTGTGAATAGGTTTTGATTAGCGTTCACTATTGGAGTTAGAAAAATATTTTCTTTAAATAGTGGAATTTAGGAATTCTGTCACTCACATTTTAACAGATTATGAGGCAAGATGAGTTTTTCTGGGCGGTTAGTTTAATTAACAGGGTTTGATTGCCATGACGTAACAAAAAGTATTATTCTTACTCACACACGGATTTATGGATTATGATTCTTCTTTTCATATGTAAATCTTCACCCCAAAATCCTGTGAGGAAGTTTTACAGAAGGTATTCCTGTCAGTTCATGATGGAAATTCTGAATACATACTTCTGGTTTCCCTGAAACATTGTGTCCTCTTGTTGACCAAAGCTGGAAATTCCGATCTCAGGAGACAGTGGTTTTGTCTCAATGTAACTGGTGTAGTCCTGCTTACCCTGTTTACTGTTCTGTGAGAGGGGTTCAAATCTCACCAGGCCAGATAGGGGTGTTCCGTTAAGTCATTAAAAATCTGGACTGTTAATTATTGTAAGATACCATTGGGGTCACCTTTCTCCGGTTAGACTTACATGTGACTCCATTGTGGTTGACTCCTCACCGTCCTCCAGTCAACGAGGGATGGACAATAAACACACGCCGGCTCAGAAATGAACACATATCTCTTTTATGCTTCATCTCTTGTGTGACTGACCGCATGTCCTGCCCAATAGAAAGTGGGGCAGCTCGTGACGACATTCTGGAATTGGCGGGACACCGAGCCAATCAGAGTGAACAAAAGGCAGCGCCGAGTTGTTTCTGGAGCATACACAATGCGGGTGTCTGAGCTGGTGGAGTTGAAAAGTGAGAGACAGAGCTGGAGGGAGGGACTGGATGGGTTTAGGAACAACCTGCTGGGAAGTGTTTGTATTCGAGTTAGTACTGAACTCTGGGAAATTCTTTTACACCGGGTTAGAGTGGAAGAATTTCCCCACAGCAATCTCAAACCAAGAGGAACGTTTGTCTCTCCTGCACTGAGAACGAGAGGCTTCGGAGCGGCTGGTTCTTGAAGGTCAGTGAGCTGCAATTCTCTCTCTCTGTCTCTCCCTCTCTCGAAAGAAACAAATATATGTATCTACAGGAGGACAGTATGTGTCTGAGAGCGGAGTTTATAGGTGATGATTCTTCAAACACTCTGATCTTGATCTTTTTGAAGTGAGGATCTGTCAGTTATTCCTGTGATGGAGATGGAGGAAACTGTCTGTCAGTATCCCACTGCTCTCACTATCTCTACTCTCATTGAGGGCTGAGTCTTGTGTAGGGCCAGAACACGCCCTTCCCCTGAAGGGCATTTGTCAGCTAGTTGAGTTTTTCATGACAGTCCAGTAATGTTTCACGGTGAGTATTTGAGTTACTTTCACATAAATTGCTGGATTCAAAGAACTCCATGAGTTTGATTCCAGACTCGGGTGACTGCGTGGAGTTTGCACTTTCTTCATATGTCTGTGTGGTTTCCTCTCGGTGCTCCTGTTTCCTCCCACAATTCAACGATATATGAGTTAGGTGGGTTGGCCGTGCGAAATTGCCCATAATGTGCAGGGATGTGCAGGCTGGGTGGGTAAGCCATGGGGAATGCAGGAATATGGGGTGGGTCTGTGTGGGATGTTCTTCAGAGGATGGGTGTGTATTGAAACGGCCTGCTTCTACACTATAAGGTTTTTATGATTCTTAACTCCTTTTCGTATCTTAAACAGCACGATTTTTCAATCTCTATTTTTCCTGATTTAAGTTTGTTTTACAGAGAATCACAGAGTCACATTTATCAGCGAGAATTCCAAGCAAATATCTTATCTGGATCCTAGAGTGAGTCATCTCATCAGGATTTGAAATCCATTGGATTGTCAATGTTTGTCTGTGGGAAAAGTTTGCAAACATCAGTGTACCCAGTGACAAATGGACAAGTCCTGCACCAGTTCCACAGATTGAATAGCATCCCACCGTTCACAGCAGGGAGAGATTCTATCGCCACAGTGGCTCAATCCCAGCCTCAGCCGACTGTATCTGTGGAGTTTGCACATTCTCCCTGGGTCTGCGTCAGCTCCAACTGGGTACTCCGGTTTCTTCTCCCAATTCAAAGATGGGCAGGTTAGGTGAATGGACCATGTAAAATTGCACATTGTTTTCAGAGATGTGTAGGTTAGGTGTATTGTCAAGGGTAAATGTTCAGTAATGGGGTAGGAGAATACGTCTGGATGTCTTTATCCCCAGAGTGTTGGTGTGGACTTGTGGACAGTAAGGATTCTTTCAGTCTATGAACCCTGTCCTGTGTCTGAGTGAGGAATCAGCTGATCATCCAATATGGAGAGACATGATCTACACCACAGACATCATGGAAATGTACAAACTATGGGAAGGGATACAAATGTCTATACATGCTGGAAATTCATTGATGCAGTCACACTGGAGATAAGTCATTCATCTACTGTTTGTGGGAAGGGATTCAATCAGTCACCCGTCCTTGAGAAACAAGAATGCACTCAGTGGGGAGAGGTTATTCATCTGCCCTGAGTGTAACAAGGCATTCTCTGTTATCAGCCTCTAGGCACACCAACTGGTTCACACTGAGAGACCTTTCAAATGCTCACATTGAGAGAAAAGCTTTAAACACAGACATGAAATGCTGATACATGAGTCCGTTCACACTGGGGAGAGGGCATTCCCCTCTCTGTATGTGGGAAACGATTTGTCCATTCAAAAAAACCTTCTGAAACCCCAACGAATACACGCTGGTAAGAAGCTGTTACCTGCTGCTTTTCTGGGAAAGGATTTACTCAGTCATCCCACCTTCTGAGTTCACACCTGACTCAGGCAGCTGTGTGCTGCTGCTGCTGTTCTCAGTAAAATTCGGATGGATCTCCACTCCCTCTCCCCCGCCGCAGGAGGACCAGGAAACAGATGCAGTGGAATAGGGAAATTTGGCGCTTGTGATGTCACATGGTTAGGCCAGCAGAAGCCGGCATTGCACTTCTTAGAAAGAGAGAGAAACTCTGACTTTGAAAGAATGAATTATAAATGTGATGAATCAAAGTTTGTCCCATTGCAGGCAGAACTGGGCACACACCAACACTCACAGGCACAAAATCAGATTCACAGACAGCTATAAAGAAACTTTCAGACACACGCTTCCGGGACAATGTGTGCCACTGCAGAGTTTGTCATTCATACACAGACAGACACACTCAAACTTCCCTCCGACATAACCTGTGTCCCATTGCTTGCAGAGATAGTCATATCAACACAGAAAAACAGACATTAACACAGAGATGGAAGTGCAATACGGTCAGACTGAGACACAGAATCACTGACTTGTACAAACATGTCCAGAGATATACTCAGACATTGTTGTGTTCAGCTGTGTGAAAATCCTTATTTCCTTGTGAAATAAATTTGAGTCCTTTGGGTGCAGAAGCCTGTGTTTTGTTGTCTAAATGAAAGTGTGTTGTGGCTGCTGGTGGTTTGAAACTGCAACTTTGTCTCTGTGTGGATTTTAAGTCTGTAATCTGTGTGTGAGATGAGGAGGTGGGAGAAGGAGCAGAGGGGCAGACGGACAGATAGTTTGGACGAAACTATTGAGCTGCTGCTTTCTCTCACACCACCCCCGCTTCCTCTCAACTCACAACTTGTAATGCTCCATCCCTGGGGGAGGTATACTCTCGGTAGAAGAGCTGGGTTTGGGCACAGAAGGGTCTTTAAGTCATAGACCTGAAGGTATTTAAAGCAAGTCCAGTCAGCCATACTTCCCTTTGCCATGTGGATGGAGCAGGAGGTGAGTATCAAAGGATTTGTGTGTGTGTGGGTGTGTGTGTGAGTGTGTGTGTGTGTGTGTGTGTATGAGTGTGGGTACTGTTAGAGTCTCAGTGTCAGTTTTGATCGATTAACCACCGTCCATCACCCTCACACCGTTCCTGAACCAGCCAGACTGACGTAGATTCTAGGAGCAGGGCCTGTCTCTCATGGATGAGAGGGAGTGTATGAAACCACAGAGAAAGCTGGGACCCACTGGAATTGTATCCCTTCCTCAGTCTCTCTATGTTCTTCCTTAACTTGTGTTTTTCTGACTTTTCTCCCTTTTCTCGCTCACTCTGTGTCTCTCTTTCTTCTTGTCTTCCACTCCCATCCGTCTGTCCTATGGGTTCAGGACCATAATTGTTTGAAGTTTGTGTCACCTACTGACCCTGATCACTCCCTGTACGAAAACGTTCTTCCTAATGTCACTTTTACTTCTTTTCCTCGTGATTTTAAAACTCTGCTGAATCGTTGTCGATCCTTTCAGGCGTGGGAGCATTTGCACTACATTATTCCTATGTCTAGACCCTCATGACTTGAAAAACGTCAATCAGGCCAACTTTCAACCTACTGATCTCCGAGGAGAACTGTCCCAACTTTCCAATCTACCTGCATTGCTGACAATCCTCAGACACGGCACCATTAACATCAACCTGTTCAGCGCTGTCTGCAATCACTTCACTTCCCCGCTTCCTGAAATTTAACGCTCACAATTGAGCAATAATGCAGCTGGAGGATTCATTCAGAGTAGGAATGCGCGGGCGAACTACGTGCAATGCTTGTTTTCACTTTGAGCAAGTGTTTCATTTTACCATGTTCGCTGTCATGGGAGCTCGACTCCATCCCGACTTCAGACAGTACGATCTCGTTTCATTTATGTGCTTTTTGAGAAAATTGCGCCTGAAGGCAACTTAAGAAATGAGGGTTCGTCCGGGATTCGAACCCGGCATCTCTCGCAAATTCCCCCAACAACGGGCCCGAAGCAGGGATCATACCGCTCGACCAACGAGCCACAGGGCAATCCAGGCGTGAGCTGCCCTCACCCCTGACGCTCCAAGCGCCCTCCCCTGAAGCAGCTGAGACTTGCTCAATGTGAAATACGTTTGAGTTGCTCCAAGAATCGCAAGCAGCAAAGAGATTCCACAACATTTGCTTCTCATTCCGTCTCCCTGCGCCCAGGACGCTGCTGTTTGTCCCGTTCCCAGTAACTGGACTCTCTCCACTGGCGGATAATTAAACCATTTTGTTTCTACTTGCAAACTGTTCTGGGGGAGGGCAGAGCCCCTTCGCTCTTCTGCTCTCTTGCAATCACTTGGGATGGGAGACGTCAGTTACACTAATGCGTAGGAAATGGGCAAGTTTTAACTACATTACAAAGGTCTGTAATCAAAGAGACAGAACGATGCTGTGCTGGCGGGACAGAGAGAAATGGACACCGGAAACTGTTCCCTCAGGTAAATTCATATGAGTACATTTGTGTGCAGCCTGCTCGGTGCTCAGAATTCGTCTTCACACAGCAATCCTGCAGAAGGCCTTTTCTAACACGGGCGTCTGTTTCTTTGCTGCGAACGGGCAGCAGTGAACATCTGAGCCCCAACTGTCCCAGATGAAGTTGAAAATGAGCCATTGTTTCTCCCTCAGCCGCTCTGTCCCAGAGACAGGGAGAGGGACGGCATCAACGCGTGACGTCATTCCGCCGCAGCCTGAAGCCGTTCAGTCCATCATTTCCATGTGACTCTATGTCACTTGTATCTCTCCGAGATGATTCCCAATCGGTGATATGTGTCCTCATCATGGGAACTGTGTCTGTGTGGTGATGCTGCTTTCGAAATGCTGATCGTCCTGTCATTCACGTCTGAACCGGAGTGGGGAATTATTGCAGGGAATGAATACGACCGCAAATAATGTGGTTTTGTGGCTCAGTGGTTAACACTGCTGTCTCATAACGGGACCTGAATTCGATCCTACCCGTGTGCGGCTTGTTTGTGTGGAGTTTGTTCAATCTCCCCGTGTCTGCGTGGGTTTCCTGCGGTGCTCCGGTTTCCTTCCACAGTCGAAAGATGTGCAGGTTAGGTGGACTGACCATGCTAAACGGCCCCATAGTGCCCAGAGGTCGGTAGGTTGGGCGCATCAGTTAGAAGTAAATGTCGGGTCTGGGTGGGTGACTCTTCGGAGGGTTGATAAGGACTTGTTGAGCAGGAGGGCCTGTTTCCACACTGTAGTGATTCGAATTCGAATTGTTTCAACTTCCCCAGCTCATTCCCATTTCAGAGAAGAGGTGTTAGGATTCAGTTCAGAGCAGACCGGCGGGAAACAACTCAAATCTCCACAAGCACTTCCCCTCAATTGTGTAAATTGGGCCCGTGTTTGTGACATATTCAGCTCACACTGAATCACAACATGTGTCACAGCGTAGACGGAGGCCATGCGGCCCACCTTCGCTCTGCTGGTTCTACCCCGTAAGTAAACGTGTGACTCAATTCGTATAATTCTCTTGCCTTTTCCGTGTAAATCTGTACATCTGAACGTGACCACCGAATTCCCTTTCGGGTCCATTGAGTCTTCCTCTTTGTCAATGTCAGACAGGGACTTACTGACCCTACCCACTCCCTGTACGAAAACGTTCTTCCTAATGTCACTTTTACTTCTTTGCCTCATGACATTTAAACTCTGCCGAATCGTTGTGGATCCTTTGTAGCGTGGGAGCATTTTCACAACATTATTTCCTTTGTCTCGGCCTCTCATGATTTGCAAGGCTTCTGTTCTCCGTGGAGGGCAGTCCCAATTTTCCAATCTCGCTTCATTGCTGACATTCCTCATACACCGCATCTCTGGCAAGTCGGAGGAGTAGAAGACTGAAAGCGAGATTCATACCCCTAGACCAACGAGCTAGAAACCAGGCGCACCCCATCGCCCGTACCCGCCCCACCTCTTGAACTATCTGTGACTTGCTTAGTGTGAAATACATTTGACATTGCTCTAAGAATTGCAAGCGGCAAAGAGTTTCCATAACAGCTGCATCTCATTGTCCAAGTGTTTTGGGAAGCAGATGAGAAGGCGAAGTGCAGAACAGAGCGCCGCTATACGGGAAAGCTGCTAAAGAGGATATTGAGTGTTTAGGAGAGATGGTTTCCCGCCTGGGTTATGCTCCCATCACGCACCCGCAGACATATCGCTGATGCGCAAACATAAACTCTGTCGAAATTCCCACATTCTGTTTTTTCGAACTGTGATTTCGCTCAAAAGCACAAAATTTCAACACTCTCAAAATTCAAATCTTAACAAAGTGCTCATAGATATACTTTGCGAACACCTGGAAAAATTATTCCAAACGTACCTCGGGAATTTCGGTTTGAGGGCTCTTGAACTTTAAGTAGAAGGAAGGGAAGTTTGCATCGAGGCTGCATAATGTGGAGATGTGTTCCCCATGTTAACTGGTAGTGGTTGACCATCCCAGTGCTTCCCGATGCAGGGTTGCCCTGACCCACAGGGAGGTTTCTTTGATAAACTGTCCCGGAGGCTTCCAGTCTCACCGTGACGTCATAGGGCGAGCCCCCGGTGATGGCCTGCAGCTGCTGTGACACAATAATGATGCTGGCCCCGGAACATGAATATGAATTAGTTCGTGAGTCACGTGGTACTGAATCATTCTATGGAAAGTTCTTTCAACTTCACGGATTTATATATGAGAGGAGGTAAGTGGGCAGGGCTTACACCTCGGGTCCACTCTTCCTTCACTCGCAACACCCCACACCCACCTCCCATTGTCCCAAGGCACTTTCCCCTGGAACAGCCGAATGTGCAACACCTGCCCATTTACCTGCTCCGTCCTGAATGTCCAAGGGCTCGAACATATCTTCCAGGTGAAGCAGCACTTTACCTGTACATTTGCCACAACCGAGTCGACTGCATTCGCTGCTCGCAGTGTGGTTTCCCCAACGTAGCATGAAGCATAAACTGGGTAACTGCTTCGCAGAATATCTCGGTTCTGCCCGCAAAAAAGGCCCTGAGCTTCTCGTTGCCCGCCACGTTAACATACCACCCTGTTCCCTGGTCAACATCTCTGTATCAGGCATGCAGTAGTGTTCCAGCAAAGCTCAGCTCATGATGGAAGAACAAAGCCTCATTTTCCACTTGAAGACCTCACAGCGCCCCTGTATTCAATATCGAGTTCCATGACTTTAGGGCCTGAAATCCGCCATGTCCTATTCTCGCCTATTCACGTAATGTCGTCTTTTGCAGCTTTCCCGTCTAAGGGTACTCTGTTCTGCACCTCGCCTTCTCATTTGCTACCCAAAAAAACTCAACATAAATATTTCACATTGATATACTGGCCCAATGTGCACAGTTGAGATGACACACTCATGGAGGTCTGCGTGGTCTTCTCCTGTTCTCTGTTGAGGAGGGCAATGCTTGTCACTGGTCACTCAAGTGTCAGAGAAAAGTTTCGAAACAAAAAGGTTAAATTTTCTGCCATTGGAGAGGGCCCGGTTCCTGGACACGGGACAAACGACAGCAGGGAGACAGAATGAGAAGCAACTGTTCTGGAAATTGTTTGCCTGACCCCATGAAAAGCAGACAACTTCGCTATTGGAGGGAGAGCAGCAAATACATCACCCCTTTGTTGAATCACCAAACTCCCGGTAAACTGCTGAACGCTCAGCTCAACGGTGCGATAGAGAAATGTGACTGCGCCGGCTGCAAAATTGCTTAGGGGAAGCTATTAGCGAATTCATAATTCAGCCTCACCGCCGAGAATTGCATTTGTCGTCTATAAGTCTTACTTTTCCTGAATAAAGCCTGGGACATTCATTGTGGAGAGATGAGATCGAATTGAACTAAACAAATTGATGAGAGACAGAGCGGGTAGGAAGGATCCATTCCCATGCGTAGAGAGATTAATAATCAGGGCCGAAAATAAGGAGCCACTTCAAGAAATTTGGGGTTCGTTCAGCAAAGCTAATGTAGAACTGTTCACAGAAAATTGTGATGAAAGTCTCTCGAGTTATTTGGATGAGAAGTGTTGATGATGCTAATACAATCGATAGGATGAACGTAGATTGGTAAATGTATTTGGTGACAGTTCTGTTCTAGCCCTGTGAGCGAAACCTGGATCTGAAGGAGTATAAGGGACATTAACAACATCGATCTGAAATTGAACACATGACAAGGAACAGAGCCATCATTAACAGTTGGCTTTTGAACTGGACAAGGTTTCTCGTGAAATTAGCTTGAGGCTTGAGGTATGCAACGCCAAGATAATTTAGGTAAAACACAGAAACGCTATCCTCATTAGCAGACAGTGAAAGGATTACAAGACACAAATTAAACATTTTCGACAAGTGATACAGGGGACTGGGAAGATAAGTATCATAAACTGTGAACAGCAAAGTTCTGGAGCACAACACTTACATTCAAAGACCGAAAACATCCAGGTCCTGATTAATAAGATTGCATTGTGGTGCTTTTTTGCAAAACATCCACTTGCAATGTCCGACAAAAGAGTGAGAAAACCCATCCCTGTCAGCCCAGGATAGAAAATCCGAAGGGATGAACCTTTGCTGATTTTCTGAAGATTCACAGAGCTTAGACTGGGTTTTGGTGATTGTTTCTCTTCCACTCCCAGGAGCGGCAGTGGTTGAGGCGTTGAGTTGGGGAGAATAAAATGTGCCCGTGAGCAGCATGTGGGGTATTTCAGCTTCCCCTCATCTGACTGCGCTGTGAGTTGACTCATTTTCTTGACCCCATTAAAAGCGCACAGCTTCAAAGCCAAAGAAGGGCAGCGAACACACCGCCCCTGGGTGGGCTCGAACCACCAACCTTCTGGTTAACAGCCGAACGCGCTGACCAATTGCGCCATAGAGACAGGCGCTGCCAGAAGCTGCGCCATCGCGTAGTGATTTTATAATTCAGCCCCCCCCCACCCCCCCTAACCCCCCCCAACCCCCCACCCCCCCCCCCCGCCGAGAATTACAATTGTCGTCTATCAGTTTTACTTTTCCATAATCAAGCCTGGGAGATGTATTGTGGAGATACCGGGGACAGTCTGCAGACACATCCATGTCACGAGGAACTAGCTTTCTTACTCCGGGGCCGTCGCCCTTCCAGCCTTTCAGTGTTTTGCCTGTTCCCGAGTTCTCTCATTGGCTTGGAGGCGAGAAGGAGTTTGAATTCCTGATGTGCAGTAACGACAATTCTTTCAATGTCTCAGATCAGTTCATGTGCCGAGAACATCAGAGTCAACCTCCCGGCCTCTTCAACAAGGGGACGGTGTCTGGACTGTCTCTGCTCAGTCGGACAGGTCATCTTTCATTCTCCTCTAAATCCGCTTCCCAAAGTGTTTCTAAAGGTTCACAAAGCTGGAGACTGGGATTTCTGTTTTGCTTCATGAACATTTGAACATTTTTCCATTGCCTAACTGACAATATTTTGCCAAAATTTCTTCCCAATTGTACGCCTTGCCTCATGTCCAGGGATGAGGAATTTCCATTTTGGCGAGACATTGCCAAGGTTGAGAATGTTCGCTTTGGAGCAAAGAAGGTTAACTGGAGATTTCCTGGGGCTGTTGGTAATGATGGGAGAAGAAGCGGTGGGAATGGGCAGATTAATGATCAGAAGAACCAATTGCCACTGACCAGAGTCAGTTACCAGAGGACAGGGATTGAAGTTCTTGAATGAAAAGCAGCACAGGTCGAGCAGCATCTGTGGAAAGGTAAACAGAGCTGACGTTGTGAGTCTGGTACGTTGTTTGTTCAGAACCCGAGTTTCCTGCATGGCAATCAATTCCCAGAGATGAGAAAACGGGACTTTATTGAGACGGGTTTTGTGAAGTTTGAGCGATAATGCAACCAACAGGAAGTCATTTAAAATCGCCAGCGAAGAAAGCATAGCCAGCAGGTTACCACCCTGGGAGGGGAGCCCCAAAGGAGAAGGTTTCTCGTGAAATTCGCTTGAGGCTTGAGGTATGCAAGGTCAAGATAATTGAGGTAAAACACGGAAACGCTATCCTCATTAGCAGACAGTGAAAGGATTACAAGATGCAAATTAAACATTTTCGACAAGTGATACAGGGGACTGGGAAGATAAGTGTTATAAACTGGAAATAACAAAGTTCTGGAGCGCAACACTTACATTCAAAGACCGAAAACATCCAGGTCCTGATTAGTCAGATGACATTGTGGTGCTTTTCTGCAAAACATCCACTTGCAATGTCCTACAAAAGAATGACAAAACCCATCCCTGTCAGCCCAAGATAGAAAATCCGAAGGGATGAACGTTTGCTGATTTTCTGAAGATTCACCGAGCTTAGACTGGGTTTTGGTGATTGTTTCTTTTCCACTCCCAGGAGCCGCAGTGGTTGAGGCGTTGAGTTGGGGAGAATAAAATGTGCCCGTGAGCAGCGTGTGGGGCTATTTCAGCTTCCCCTCATCTGACTGCGCTGTGAGTTGACTCCGATATTCTCAGGGACATTTACTGACGCGAGACAGTGAAAGGATTCTCATTCCCGCAGATCGGGAATTCAAACCGTATGCCGGCTTCAGGACAATGAGAAGATTAATTGGGGTGTGTGAAGAAGCTGTGAGCTGCATTTCAAACAGGTAGGTGGAGTCAGATGCATCATCCATTGCGCACCGGCTCTGTGCGTATCTCACTCCACCATGCTGCAGAGTTCTGACGTTAACACGGACATGCGCAGCAATGGGTTCATTCACAAGGTGAACAACCAAAGATAATCACCGTCACTGATTCCCTTCCACAGGCCCAACTTTGTGAAGCAGTATCTTTCACTGGCAAAGGAAACACCCTTGTCCTCAGGTGCCTGCTTCATTTCGATCACGATTTCAAGCACCTCACTGTTCTAGTCTCATTTCCAAACACTTTGCTCATAGCCTCAAAAGAAGCTCTGCGGGTATCGGCTTGTTCCACCCGAACTGGCAGTGGGTTGCAGATTCCCACCAGTCCCAATTTGAGTGAAATATTTTTCCCCCTCCACTGATTTGAATCTTAAAGAAGAAGCCGGGGAGCAAGCTCCCTTTCTTTTCGACGACATTTCTCATTTTGTACTCGGCAGGGTTCACACCTGCGTGGGGAAACCGCAATGGATTTCATGTACATCGCATTAACCACTCGGCCCACGAATACAGAACCACACTGACAGCTTGACTTCCCAGGTCTGTCTGCCTATGGAGCTGAGAAAGAGTGAATCATCGCAGAGTTTGTTTGAATCCAATCACTTCACAGTGATTCGAAAGGGTTAAATATCGGCACATGGTGTTTGCAGATATTTAGGTGTTTCACCCCAAAAGATGAAATGAACTTTCAGTTAGAAATTGCAGGAGGAACTCAGCAGGTCAGGCAACATCTGTGGAAAGAGAATCAGAGGTAACATTTGAAAGTTCTGTTTTCACCGACAGGTACTGTCAAACCTGCCGAGTTTCTCTTTTGGTCTGGTCTTCTCAGCATACGCAGTCCCTGACGTGAGACATTAATTCAATTCCGAAACCCCTTTATGGAGAAGAATTCCGTTTGGGGAACATTTTCCTGACCTCATTAAAAGCGCACAGCTTCGAAGCCCAAGGAGGGCAGCCAGGAACTAGCTTTCTTACTCCGGGGCCGGCGCCCTTCCAGCCTTTCAGTGTTTTGCCTGTTCGCGAGTTCTCTCATTGGCTCGCAGGGGAGAAGAGGTTTGAATTCCTGATGTGCAGGAACGACAATTCTTTCAATGCCTCAGATCAGTTCATGTGCCGAGAACATTAGAGTCAACCTCCCGGCCTCTCCAACAAGGGGACGGTGTCTGGACTGCCTCTGCTCAATCGCACCGGTCATCTTTCATTCTCCTCTAAATCCGCTTCCCAAAGTGTTTGTCAAGGTTCACAAAGCCGGAGACTGGCATTTCTGTTTTGCTTCATGAACATTTGCACATTTTTCCATTTCCTAACTGACAATATTTTGCCAAAATCTCTTCCAATTGTACGCCTTGCCTCATGTCCAGGGATGAGGAATTTCCATTTTGGGGAGACATTCCCAAGGTGGAGAATGTTCGCTTTGTAGCAAAGAAGGATAACTGGAGATTTCCTGGGGCTGTTGGTCATGATGGGAGAAGAAGCGGTGGGAATGGGCAGATTAATGATCAGAAGAACCAATTGCCACTGACCAGAGTCAGTTACCAGAGGACAGGGATTGAAGTTCTTGAATGAAAAGCAGCACTTGTGCCTAATAAACACAGAGAATACTGCAGAAAGCCAACGGGTCGAGCAGCAGCTGTGGAAAGGGAAACAGAGCTGACGTTGTGAGTCTGGTACGTTGTTTGTTCAGAACCCGAGTTTCCTGCATGGCAATCAATTCCCAGAGATGAGAAAACGGGTCTTTATTGAGACGGGTTTTGTGAAGTTTGAGCGATAATGCAACCAACAGGAAGTCATTTAAAATCGCCAGCGAAGAAAGCATCGCCAGCAGGTTACCACCCTGGGCGGGGGAGCCCCAAAGGATCTCTACGCCAACACCTTAAGTGTTCGGCCACAACTACACGCCCAAAGTTGTGGTCTAAACTTTCTCATGGAATAGTTCTAACAGGAAAGGTGAGTATTGGGATTGTCCTGTCCGCGCCATAGCCCCAACGTTTCCTGTTCCCCTGGGTTTGATCAGGACAGAGAAGGCTGATGGGAGATCGAATTGAACTAAACACATTGATGAGAGATAGAGCGGCTGGGAAGGATCCATTCGCATGCGTAGAGAGATTAATAATCAGGGCCGAAAATAAGGAGCCACTTCAAGAAATTTGGGGTTCATTCAGCAAAGCTAATGTATGACTGTTCACAGAAAATTGTGATGAAAGTCTCTCGAGTTATTTGATGAGAAGTGTTGGTGATGTTAATACAATCGATAGGATGAACGTAGATTGGTAAATGTATTTGGTAACAGTCCTCGTTATAGCATCGCCCTCTTGTTTCATTGATTCGACCCTCCTCATCTCTATGTACAGGAATTGCTCCCCAGCCTATGTCGCAACTCTGTAACAAAATGCATCAAAATCACTTCGCAAAGCCTGAGTACCAGATCAAGTCACAATCCAGTGGTTCCATGAGCTCTTAAAGTAACATAAAACGTACCATAGCCAACGATTGCTCTGAGATAATCTGGGTGACGAAGTTTCTTAATTCCTTTCCTCGAATGAATCACATCTTACTCATTTCAGTGTTCTTTAATATGGACTGGTATTAATTCCCATAGCACTTGACCGTTCTAATTCTGTGATTGAGCCATTTATTGGCCTCGATGCATGAGTAGAATCTGTCAATTTTCAAGTGCCACCGTTAAGCCACACCTACAAATTTGTCTCCCGTTCACTTTCAGCTTTCCCTCATAACCGAGTAACGGGGTCAGTAAGAAAACGAACGGGAGTAAAACTCAGTTTGAATATGATTAGATTGCCAGTTGAAGAAAGAGCGAATGTTCCGCACAAAAAGCAAAGTTTCACGGGAACATTGCACAATATGGATGTCAAACTCCCGACCTCAGAATAAAAATCTTTTGTTCTACTACAGAGGTATTCGAACATATAGTCAGGGTGTGACCAGTTCTTTTATCAAGGCAAAATAACTTCTTAAAATTTACGAATATAAATACATTTATCGGCAGAAGTCCACAGCTCCAATGCTTTCTGCTCAAAACTCAGGCAAATCATTAAGATTCCACTTCCTTTTTGCTTCTTTCTCAACGCTAACATCCAGTTTCTTCAGTTTCTCTTCTTGAATGTAGGTTATTTGTCTTTTTTTTTTGCCTTTTTTTGAAAGAAAATTCGCTCCAATATCAACAAAACGGACAGGCAAACCTGACACACAAACAGCCACTCGCTACCACATATCCCCAATTCTCACTTTCAGGTTTGCAAAGGTCTATAAAATAAAGTAAACAGTTGAGCACGTTTAGAAAGTAGATGACTGACTTTTATGGGTGACTCGCTTGGGCCTTTGCCAACGCTGCTCGCAGGTTTCGTGATCAGGACATAATCTCCCTCAGTTTCGCTTAGCCTGTGCTCGGTTCATTGGGAGATGAGGTCCGGGTTGCAGTCGACTCCGACTTACGTTGCATTGTTGTTTTTCACTGGCAGCAGAAAATTAGAGATGACTGGACCAGAACATTGCTGCTTTTCTACTTTTTCTTGTGTCATTCCATCTGGGACTGAGGAAAGCGAATCATTATCGGGAAAACAAGAACATTACGTTTCTAAAGATTCAAGTGCAGTAATTCAATCAGTTATCTGTTCTTTGACTGTGTTTGTCCGAATATTGGTATAAGATGCCTGGGTGTGTCTGCATTCGATATTTCAAGAACAAATAACTGGAGAATATTTTCTTGCAGATTGTGTCCCCAATAACAGGCCGGAAATGTGAAACAAGGAAACAGTTAAGATTATAGGAACAAAGGAATATGAGTAGGCCATTTAGCCCCTCAAGTATGTTCCAACGTTCAACGAAATCATGGCTGATCAGAGGCCTAACTCCATTTATCTGTCTTTGGCCCATGTCCCTAAATACCTTTCCTGAACAAAAAAAATCTGTTTCAGATTTAAAGCTGACAAATGATCCTGTACCCACTGCCGTTTATGTAGGATATTTCCAAACATCTGACAAACTCAATGTGTAGAAGTGCTTCTGAACATGTACCCTGAAAAGTCTGGCCCTAATTCTACAATTTTGCTCCATTTCGACTTACAACTATTTTGGTGAACAACTGGACTTGCTGACTAAATGCACCAAAAAGTCTGAGATGTGAAAAAAAGTAAGATCACGAAACACGATTGTACACGAATTCCAGCTTCAGACTACAATTACTGAAATAGCAATTGTCCTTTATCAGTATGACTTTACCAAAATAAAGCCTGGGGCATTCATTTTAAACAGTCTGACCACAGACACTGCAGACACACTCATGTCACAGAAACCACCCCTGTGTGGGGATACAAACAGAGTGGTATGGCAGCCTGTCTGCAATTTCGTTCGTTTCACTTGCATTGTCACTTTTGTCTCGCTTTAGAAACACGAACTGACTGAGCGGAATACAGTCTTTCTCAGCCGTAATCATATGGTGCTTTTATAGCACTATCACTGCTTTAAGTATTGGTCGAGTAATTCGGGAACGTGGTTTAGAAGCCGATGGCTCTCACCGTATTCAAACTTTACCAAATGTCTGCAGAAATCATTAGCCAACATCGGGAAAAAGTGCTTCCAGACATACCTGAGGAATTTCGGGGTTTGATAGGCCTTGAACTTAAGTGGAAGGAAGGGAAGCCCCGATGCAGGGGCTGCATGACCCTCTTTAAAAAACTGTCACCAGAAATTCCAGCCGCAATACGACGTCATAGGACATGCCCAGTGATGGCCTGCAGCTATTGTGACGCAATAATGATGCTGGCCCCAGGAACATGAATATGAATATGAATTCGGCATGGGTCACGTGGTACTGAATCCAAAAAAATAGTTTCCAGAACATCTGCTTCTCATTCTGTCTCCCAGGACCCGGGCGGGTCTCCACTGGCGGATAATTACACCATTCTGTTTTTAAATTTGGCTCGAACACCCGAGTGGGCCGGGACAAGCATTACCCTCCTCAACAAAGAGGACAGAGATCAGAAGAACACCACCCTGAACTCCACAAGTGTGTACCCTCAACTTTCTACATTGGGCCAGTATATCATTGTGGTGATAGTTAGTTCACATCTTCAAATATTTGTTGGGGCAGTGGGAGAGGCGGGAAAGCTACAAAAGATGACACTGAGTGGATGACTTCGATCCATTAATCTCCATATTAAGGGACGAGAACGCGCCCGCTGCACCACACTGCTATGCCAAGCGGCAGCCTTTCCAGACAGGTTTTCAGCTTTTCATCTGGTGTGTGACATACACGTTCGAGATTGATGTCAAAAGATCTTCACTACTCTCGTGAAATACGCTGTTGCGAAGATGTATCGCTGTTGTGCAAATATCAACGTTGTCTAAATTCCAACATTCTGCTTTTCGAACTGTGATTTCGCTCAGAACTACACACTTTCAAAAATCACCATGTTGAAACGTAAACACAGTGCCCACAGAAAGAATTAGCTGTCCCAATGCTTCCCAATGCAGGGCTGCTTGACCCTCAGGGAGGTTTCTTTGATAAACTGTGTCCAAGCATTCCAGCCGCACGTCATCGGACATGCACGATGATGGCATGCAGGTATTGTGACACAATAATGATGCAGGCCCCCGGAACATGAATATGAATTAGCCGTGGGTCACGTGGTAGTGAATCATTCAAACGAATGTTATTCCATGTCCAGGGATTTATTTGAGGGATGAGGTAAATTGGCAAGAGTTACACCCGGGGTTCACTCTTCCTTCACTCCCATCACCCGCCCATAGCCCCATGGCACTTTGCCCTGCAACGGCCGAAATTGGAACACCTGCCCGTTTCCCCCACCCTCCTCAGTATTCAAGGGCCCGAACATACCTTCGAGGTGAAGCAGCGCTTTACCTGCACTTTCCACAGCCAAGACTACAGCATTCGCTGCTCACAATGTGGTCTCGTCAACGAAGCGGAGACTGGGTGACTGCTTTGCAGAACATCTTGGTTCTGCCCGCAAAAAGGCCCTGAGCTTCCAGTTGCCTGCCACTTCAGCAGACCACCCTGTTCCCTGTCCAGCATCTCTGTCTCAGGCTTGTTGCAGTGTTTCAGCAGAACAAATTTGCACTTGGGGACCCTACAGTCGTCCTCAATATTGAATTCAATAATTTTAGAGCCTGAACTTCCCCACATCTTAGCCCCCGACCACGCACACAAGGCCTTGTTATCACGTAGTCTGCCATTACACACCACCTCTCATTAGCCACTAACAGTTTCCTTTAACAGCTATTCGCCCTCCCAGACAGATCGCTATCAACTCCTTTGTCTGTCCAACCATTCTTGTCTCACTTTGGGCTCTATCCCTATCTATCATTTCCTCCGCCCGCCTTCCTCCCACCCTCCCATCTGCATAGTAACCGACATTTTCCTAATCATCACCAACTCTGTGGAAGGGTCACCGGAATCTTCTTCACAGAAGCTGCCAGACCTGCTGAGCTTTTCCAGCAACTAATGTTTTTGTGTCTGATATACAGCATCCGCAGTTTTTATTCAGAAAGAGTTGCAAATTTGTTTGAGAGACAGAGTGAGAGAGTGAGTGAGACAGAACAGCCATGAACCGTTGGCCTCCGTTCTCAATCATAACGTAAAATCATTGCAGTACGATCACTTCCCTCAAACCTGCGTAGTGTAGGGTTTTGACGCAACGGGAGCGCGTCTTTCTACTCCATACAACGATATGCGTTCAAATCACATCAGGCTCAGTGGGGCGCAATTTCTGCTCGTTCAACTCAAGAAGATTCCACACAACTTTCAACAATGATTCTATGGAAGGAGCAAAGCTTTCTTTTTGGTTCCTGTTTGAGTATGAGTTTCAGCATCAGTGGGACTGATTGAGAGACCCTACTGTTGCAGAGCACAGAGTGTGGAGCCTGAAAAAGTGATACGGACTGGAAAGAGGAATTCACAGCGGGGAGGGGCTGTACATACGTTTGTGTGCAGCTGAAGCTTCGGCCATGGAGAAACCCGAGGAATTAGTCAGGGTTTAAATGTAGAGGAACAGGGATAGGGAAATGGGTCTGGCTGGGTTACTCTGCGGAGGGCCAGTGTGGACTTGTTGGGCCAAAGGACCTGTTTCCATGCTGTAGGGAATCTAATCTAATCGAAAAAAAATATCCTCGTAGCGATACAGTTTAAATATGCCGAGTTGGACAAAGTATCCCATCAAACTTGAGAGAAAACCAGACTTGAAGAAGTCGGAAGTCACACGACTCCATGTTACAGTGCAACAAATTTACTTGAAATCACAAGCTTTAGGAGCATTGCTCTTTCATGAGTGCTGCTCCTTCATCACTTCATCTGGTGCCATGTGACTTCTGACCTTATCCACCCCAATTCAACACCAGCACCTCTGCATCAGAGTTGACGAATGAGATTGGATTTTATTCGGCCTGATTTAATGAGATGTTCATTTGGAAACTCTAACTGTTGGACCGACGAAGAGACGTGTATCATAGAGTCCTACAGCAGGAGATAGGCCCTTCGTCCCAACATGGTCCATGCTGACCAAACTGTCCATCAACACTAAGCCCATTTCCCTGCACTTGGCCCATTTTCTTCCATACCTTTCCTATACACGTATTTGTCCAAAAACCCTTTAAATGTTGTTTATGTACCCACCTCAACCACTTCTGCTGGCAGTTCATTTCATATGTGTACCACCATCTGCGTAAAAAAAGTTGCTCCT
Organism: Chiloscyllium punctatum; assembly: GCF_047496795.1. Lineage (NCBI taxonomy): Eukaryota > Metazoa > Chordata > Chondrichthyes > Orectolobiformes > Hemiscylliidae > Chiloscyllium > Chiloscyllium punctatum. Next base: position 58,003,394 of record NC_092774.1, on the reverse strand, counting down.
CAATTCCCTTTTATTCTTTCTCCTCTCACCTTAAACTGAAGCCCTCGAGCCCTCAATTCCCCAACCCCGGGAAGATTGAGTGCATTCACCCTCTCCATGTCTCTCATAATATCTTCACTTCGATAAGGCCCCCATCCCTCCTCAATCTCTAATGCTCTAAATAAAAAGGTCTTAGCTTGTCCAACCTCTCCCTTTTACTCAGACCCTTGAGTCCTGAGTATGTATCTTTGTATATGTCTTCAGCACTTTTCTAAGTTTAATAACATTTTTGTCATAGCAAGGTGATCAAAATTGATGACAATACTCCAAATGCAGCCTCATCAAAATCCGGATTAACTGCAACATAACTTGCCAACTTCTCTCCTCAATGCCCTGACTGATGAAGGCCAGTATGCTTAAAGCCTTCTTCACTGCCCTGTCTACCTGTTTTGTTGGAAATATAGGACCTAATCCAAACTGGATAATCTGGCTGGGAGGACAGGAAACCACTTACTTTCTTGAGACAAGTCTCCAGGAGAGAACTTGCTGACTGACTGTCTGATCTACTGACCCTCACAGTGCCCCACTGCCCTCAGTTATCTGGATTGAGTCCACACACTTGCCTCAGGTGGTGCTTGAAACCTTTACCGTCTTTGGGAAGGATCCCCATTCATTCACTGCTATGGAGTCATGCAGCCTGGAAACAGACCCTTCAGACCAACCAGTCCATGATCCCCAACTAAACTAGTACCACCCAACTGCTCCTGGCCTGTATCCAGTTTGTCAATAGTTTTGTTCATTTGTTCACCGTGAGACTTGGATAAATAAATTGCTGATTGTTGATTTTAACGTGTTTGGGATTTATTTTTATCACTAGAGCAGGCTACACTACTTATCATGCTAATTTTACAGATTATAGGGCGATGCGCTCCTCTGGATGGTTTGGTTTGAGATCTAGGGTAGTGGTGTCAGCCTTTGCTTTATAAGAGTATTGACGTGATGTCCTGCTGAATGCAATGGAGTCAATATTAATCCCAGCCTCTGGCTGTGGTTGTGGGTGAATTGCCTTAATTTGGCTCCTGACTCAGAAACTGCACATAGAATCAAATGCTGAAACAATGATTTCCACTTTATTGTATGTAGCAACCAAAAATAAAACTTCTCAAGTAACCAAGTTCAACCTCACCCCCAACTTGACTATCACCCAATCGATGGCAGAATTTTACTGAGTTTCCACCGACAGCATCTGTCTCTGGAAGTGTCCAGGGATTCATTGCAGTGTTGTTCTTCCAAGTACTGCTGCTGCATCTTTCTGGACTTAAATTCTGGTGGAGATTCCTCACTTTCAAATCTGTGGTGTGACAATTCTTCAGATTCTAATACCATCTCCCCACACTTCTGGAGATCTCAGGTCTGTACCTAACCTTCTTCTCCTCGAAGTTTAGCGGTTTGTTTGAAACAGCCTGTCCTGCAATAAACTCCATTATGTTTGGGTCTTCCTTCCACAGACAGACTTAATTGTCCTTTTTCATTGAGGTTATTAAACACTTATCTCAGCTCGTTGTTTTGCGTCCTTCTTCCCAGGGATGGTTAACTAGCAGAAATTATGCCATTCAGCACATTGAGTCTGCTCCACTATTCAATCATAGCTGATAAGTTTCTTAACCCAAACTCCCCAGAACCCTTGATACTTTAGAATGATTTTATGGTGGAGCAGACTCAATGGGCTGAATGGCTTAATTTCTGCTTCTTAGGTCTTATGATGTAACAGTTTATCAGTGACCCTTCTGGTTCTTGGTCCAGAAAGAGGTATTGCTGACTCAGGCAGTTTGGAAAGTTCTGGAGTTTACAGGGCCACACCACATTTCTCTCTGCCTCCTCCTGGGATATTGGTAATTCCCAAGATCCCTTGGTATCCTTGAAAACAATCAATGTGTCTGGAAATCTCTTCTGCTACTCTGGAACAGAAGGACTATGGGGAGAAAATTCAGAAATCTGATGTGCAAAGTCACTATGGAGTTCCACTTCAGGATTGTCTCAAGGTCAACTTGCAGGTAGAGTCACTAGTCGGGGAGGCAAATGCAATGATGGCATTTATTTTGATTAAACTTAAATATAAAAGCAGGGATGTACTTCTGAGGCTCTGTAAGGCTCCGGTCAGGCCACAATTGGAGTACTGAATGCAGTTTTTGCGAAAGTAGCTCAGGAAGGATAGCCCTGGAATATGTTCAGAGAAGGTTCTTGAGAATGGTCCAGGAATGAAAGATCTAACATATAAAGAACATCCTATGGTCTTATGATATGCTGATGTGTGGAGGGTTGGGAGATGGTGGGGGGGGGGGGGGGGGGGGGGGGGAGAGATGAAGAGAGAAAGACAATTAAGGTGAAGCTGGATAGAGACGAAGGAAATATAAGAATTGTATGATAAATGGCAGAACTCATAGCAGCACTTGCATACAGAAGGATTTGGGCATATAGATCGATGGAAGTGGTAATGCAGGTGGGTACGGTGGTCAAGACGAAACACAGCACGCTTCCTTAAGTGTAAGAGTTGGCGAGTTATGTTACAGCTATTTATTCTGGCCACACTCGAAATATTACATGCAGTTCTGGTCGCCAAACTACCGGAAGGGTGTGGGTGCTCTGGCAGAGTGTACAGACAATGTTTACCAGGACATTGTCAGGTATGAAGGGCTCTTATTATGAGGAGAAGTGGCATAAACCTGGAGTGTTTTCTCTGGAAAGACAGAGGCTGAGGGGAGACCTCAACAAAACGATGAGACACACAGATTGGCTGGACAGGGGTGGCAGGGTAGCTCAGTGGTTTGCATTGATGCCTCACAGTACCAGAGACCCGAGTTCGATTTCAGTCTCAGGTGACTGTCAGTGTGGAGTTTGCACATTCTACCTGCACCTCATGTCTGCATGGGCTTCCTCCTACAATCCAAAAATGTGTCAGTTCGGATGGATTAGGCATGCTCAATTACCCATAGTGTCCAGGGATAGGCAGGTTAAGTTGGACTGTCTGTGTGTAAATTGCCTCAGTGTTCAGGGATGTGTATGTCAGGTGCATTAGTCAGGGGTAAATATAGAGTAATGGGGTAGGGGAATGAGTCCCTGTGGTTAATCTTTGGAGGGTCGCTGTTGACTTGTTGGGCTGAATCGTCTGTTTCCACCCTGGAGGGACTCTATGATAGTCAGAGGCTTTTTTCCCTCCAGGGTGGAAAGGTCACATAAAAGAGGGCACAGTTTCGAGACGAGAGGGTACTCTCTGGGGAGAGGTGGTTGTGGTGGGGATTCACACAGAGGGGTGGTGGGGGTTCCTGGAATGCACTGTCAGTGGAGGTAAGGGAAGCAGGCACCTTAACAACGTTTAAGGTGTCCCTTGACAGACACATGAACGGGAGGTGAACAGAGGAACAGAAACCACACCTGGGCAATAAACAGCAGGTTCAGTGTATTAGATTCCCTACAGTATGGAAACAAGGTCATCGGCCCTTCAAATCTATACCAACCCTCAGAAGAGTAACCCAGCCAGACCTATTCCGCTATTCTATATTTACCCCTGACTAATGCGCCTAATACTATGGGCAATTTAGCATGACCAATTCACCTGATCTGCACATCTTTGGATTGTGGGAGGAACCCCACGTAAACACGGGGAGAATGCGCAAATTCCACAGAAATCGAACCTGGATCCCTGGTGCTGTGAGGCAGCAGTGCTCACCACTGAGTCACCGTGCCGCCCCACTACAGGTTTCCCCCACAATCTGAAAGTAGAGAATTCCTATGAAACCTTTCGTAAGCTGACGTGGAATAAAGCCAAGAAGCAATAACCATGAACAAATTTAGATTATGTCTTTCTTTGTAAAAGCGAAAATCCTCTTCGGATTTCTTTTGGTTTGTGAAAACAGTTAATAATGTAGGTCTTTCGTAAAGGTCAAGTAGTGTAAAGTTAATTTTCGAAAAGTGGGTGATACCTTTATGCTGATGGATGGGAGATAAGAGGCAATGAGGAGGGGTGGGTGGCTGGAGGCTCAGGTGGAGAATAAACACTGACAGAGACCAATTGAGCTGCCCGGCCTGGCCCTGTGCTGGAGACTCAATGGGACAGAGACAAATGTATCTATTTCAGGTATACCTGCAGTATGCTCCATCCAGGATTTTTCCAAAAATGTCCTTCATCTGCTTCAGCATATGGGGCAGATGAACAGTTTCTCCCCGGTGTGGACCAGGAGGTGATGCGACTGAGTGAATCCTTTCCCGCACTGAGTGCAGGTGAACAGCCGCTGCCCAGTATGCAAATGCTGATGAATGTCCACTGCAGGCTGGGAAGGGAAACCGGCCTTACACTCCCTGCATTTCCACGTTTTCTCCATGGTGCAGGTGTCCTCGTTTTTCTCCAGGTTCAATGATCAGTTGAAAACTCGCTCACACTTACAGCATGTGTATGATGTTACTGATGAACCCTCTGATAATTGGAACACTCATTCAGTCTGTAAAGAATGTTCCAGTCGCTACTCTGGTGTGTGGGTTTGTGAGACTCTGAGTTTCCAGTCACACTGACGTTTACAACCTTACTAAGCAGACATACCGCCTCATCCTTGTTTCAAGGCCATGAATATCCAAGTCCTGGTGAGTCACGTGACTGTCAGACTTTGATGTGATGTTTGGTCTGAGATTTCTACCCCCAAATTCTTCTCTTATCATACTCCTGTGAAAAGAGATTGCAACGGTCATCGCTGTCAGTCCACATTAGATAATCAGAACAAATAATTCTTGTTTCTGTGGAACATTCTTTCCTGGATATCAAACCTACAGCTCAGTGAGCAAACCTCCACCCTAAATATTCTTTCTTCTCTATATACCCAAGATCTTTGTGCTGATCTATATGTAAATGTTTACCAGCTGGGTCATGTGGTGGATTGCATGCTCCATGAAGAGTTCACATGGACTCAAGTTGCCGAATGGACATGTATTTCGGCATTGACGTTCTTATTGAAGATATACAATATGCTGCAGTACAATATTATGAGCCCAGAAACAACTGCAAACCAGTCTTTTAGAGCCACAAACATTCCATCGAACATGTACCATGTACCCCAGACTTATCTATCTTACATAAACGCACGATTGTCTTCGATTCCAGAAGACTCAGATTTACGTGGGAATTTTTGTAAAAGAAGCCGTCGTTTTGGACTCCTTCCATGTCATAGTGACTCTATTCCTGGAAAAACATCCATACTGCACCAGGATTCCTGGATCAATGACATGAGGCTGATCTTTACCCTCTTATAATTTTCTGTTCCATAAATGTTTCAACGAATGCCAATACTTTTCACCATTCAGAGTCAGAGACGTAAAGCACAGAAACAGACCCTTCAATCTAAATTGTCCAAGCGGACCAGATGTCCAAAATTAATCTTGTCCCATTTGCAAGTACTTGGCCCATATCCCTCTAAATCCTTCCTATTCATATACCCATCCAGATGCCTCCACCAACCTCCATCACTTCCTCTGGCAGCTCATTCCATGCATGCACAACCCTCTGCATGGAAAGGTTGACTGCAAGGTCCCTTTTAATTTTTTCTCCTCTCACCCTCAACCTATGCCCTCTAGTTCTGCTCTCCCCCATCCCAGGGACAAGACCTTGTCTATTCACCCTATCCACGCCCCTAAAGCTTTTATAATCCTCTTTTAAAAAACATTCACTCAGCCTGCGATGCTCCAGGGAAAACAGCCCTATCCTATTCAGACTCGCCCTGTGGTTCAAAGCCTCTCCCTGTGGTTCAAACCTTCTTACCCTGGCAACATTCTTATGACTCTTTTCTGAATCCTTTCAAGTTTCACAATATTCTTCCTATTGGAGGGAGACCAGAATTGCACACAATATTCCAGAAGAAGCCGACTGAAACCGACCTTTGCAGAGTCTGCTCCCTGTTTGGATTCATACTCTCTGCCTCCAGTTGATCCAAGTGAACAGTGCCTCCCCCCTTCTCTCGCCCTCCCAAGATGAGGAATGGAAAGGGGGAAACATTGCTTTTCTCCCAGATTTTACCCTGAACGGACAGTTTCCCTCTGAAGCTCGTTGGCTAACGTTTGCATTGTGATGCCCACAATGGTGTGTGTATGTGTTTGTACATGCGCGCGCGCCAGACCTAAGGTAGCCAATTGGATTCGCGGTGGTTGGCAGTGACATTCCTGCATTTCCAGGCTGACTGTCTCCCATCGCTCGCGTCACCCAGTCCAGGCAGTGCCGTGATTGGGGATTGACCAATGAGGAGCCCTGAAGGACCAGAATTTGCCGGGTCCTCTTGCCAATCAAAGCCCCTCTATTGGCTGAATGTGCAAGTTGGATCATGAGCTTCTGAAGCTCCTGCCGTTCCTCTCTTTCTGAATGAAGATTGAGCTTCACCCCAGACTGCAACTTCCTTTCTCTGTCCAAACATCTGTGAGTACAGCATATTTTTGTTGAAGTAAGGCATCTTTCCTGAACATCACAATTAAAGGGGTGTCTTCCCCATGATATTCAAAGGGATGGTCAGTCAGAGAAGGGCAGGGTCACACCTTGTGTTGTGTAGCATGTGTGACAGCTGCAACAAGATGTCCCAACTCCTATGCTCAATACTTGGACTGATGAATGGAAGCAGGCTGAAAGGCTTCTTCACCACCCTGTCAACCTGTAACTCGACTTTCTTGGAACTATGAACGTGCACCCCTAGATTTCTTGGTTCGAAATACTGCAAATGAAACAAATTTGGTGCTTGTCGGAAGAACATTATCATTTGGCACTTATCTCTACTCTAATTCACTATCTTATTTACACACATAATTTATGGCTCTCGAATCAGTATATGCTTGTTATTCTTTCCTGCCTTCAATATAACACTGAATCTATTTTATACTCCAAGTGCAGCCTCACCAACATTCTGTATAACTGCAACATAAATTCCCAGCTTCTATACTCAACGTTCTAAATGATGAAGACCAGTGTGCCGAAATACTTTTACCTATGATTCCACTTTCAGTGAACTGTGAACCTACTCCGAGATCCCTCTGTACCACTGCAGTTCCAACCATTCACCATGAAACTCCTATCTTGATTTGACTATCCAAACTGTGAGACCTCATGGTTATCTATATTAAACTCCTTTTGCTATTAACCTTAAATCTATAGACTCTACTTTTTGACTCCCCCCCCCCCCCCCCCACCACCACCCCGGGGAAACGGCCTTTCCTATTTGTCCTTTTCCATGCCCCTCATAATTTTACGAACTTCTATAAAGTCACCCCTCAACCTCCAAAGCTCCAGGGAAAATAACCCCAGTCTGTTCAGCATTTTCATCGCGCTCAAACTCTCCAACCCTGGCAGCGTCCTTGTAAATCTTTTCTGAACCCTTTCAAATTTCACAACATCCTTCGCTGAGCAGACAGCCAGAATTGCATGCAGTATTCCTACAGGGATGTAACCTCTGAAGACGATTTTTAAAATACTTACAATTTTATGGTATTACTACAAGCAAATTGGTGGATAATTACAGTTAATGCAAACAAAGCTTGTAATCGATAACGATTAACCCAGTTCACTTCAATGGCTAAATTACATTTTGAAAACCAAGTACACTCAGACAACATGTCAAAGTGGTTCATAGGAGGAGAAATGGGGCATTGAAGAGGAGTGAAATGATTGCTTTTGGTCATCGCCACCATTGTCCGAAAAACAGGTTGAAAGGATCCTTTCAATTGGGCAAAACGTGGAGTGGTATAACACTTCAGACACCGCAAAGTGTAAGACCAAATTCTTGTGGAAGAAAAAGACATTTCTTATTTCTTGAAGAACAGGGAAACAAACGGGGAATAAATCTGAATTGGGAGCTCTTTCTTATTCAGAATGTTCCTTCACCACAGTCTTGTTTTAGAGCATAAGTTCTTCATCAGGAATGTAAGTTGGTCCAAGGGGGCCGAGAGATGAATGGGAAGGTGATGGGGATAGAGGGGAGGTAGCTGTGAGTGAAATAGGTCGATGGAGGTGGGGAGAGATCATGAGAGGTAAGACAGGAGAGTGGAGCAAAAAGGTGGGAAGCACGATGAAAAGGTAGGACAGCTCAAGAGGCCAATGCCGAGTTGGAAGGTTGGATCTGGGACAAGGCGCGTGGTGTGGGAGTGAGGGTGAGGGGAAATATGGAAGCTGGTGAAATCGACATTGATTCCATGTAGTTGGTGGGTCCCAAGGCAGAAGATGAAGTGTTCTTCCTACAAGCGTCAGGTAGCTAGAGCTTGGAGGGGTTGCAGCCCAGGACCTGCATGCCCTTGACGGATTAGGAGGGGGAGTTGAAGTATTCAGCCACAGGGCGGTGGGGTCATTTAGTTTTGGAGTCCTAGAGTTGTCCCCTGAAATGTTCTGCAAGTTGGCATCCAGTCTCCCCATTGTGGCAGAGCAATGGACATGTAAATAAATCTTATTACAAAATTGTACAAATTTTAGCATGCCAGAGTTATTATCTTCAATTAAGTTAAAGAAGATTTTAATTAAATTGCGTGACTTCATGAAACGGTTTGTTGATCAGGCTCAGCTCATCACCTTCAAATGAGACAATGCCATTGATAGCGGTGAACTGCTCTTTTTGCTATAAAATCACAAGTCATTGATTTATTTTCACAACTTACTGGTATTCACACCTGCACATTCAATGACATCAGAAATGATATTACACCATTAGTTTTGACTTACAATATTCGAACAAACAAATTACTAGCACACAGTGAATACCAAGTCTGATTAATATGAAATCAAATTTGACCAAAAAAAAGGTCAAGATGGGAGATAACAAATGAGGGAAGGGCAGTAGGCAGGAAATGCAGCATCATAGAAGGTGCTCCCCCAGGGAGTGTATTTTACCAACTACAACTGCTAAATATAAACAAACACTATGACATGATCCTCCGGTTTTAATGTAAACCATAGCCCCATACAGTAGGTACCATTTAAATAAGTTAATAGATACAAGCCTTGAGCAAATCGAGCCGGGCACCCCGCTTCTTGGAGCTCAGACCTTCCTCCAGCTGCCACCAAAGAAGCTTTGGGAAACAGATGCAAAGGCAAGATACAGAACACAGTACCGTTGCCAAAGAAAGCAGTTTATGGAGACATTGAGCAATCGCATCACATGGATTTGACACATCGATCTTTGGGTTATGTACCCAGCACACTCATGCTGTACAACTCTGCTTTGGTTCTCCCAGCCGCGGGAGTATGGATCAGTTGAAAGTAGATCCGATATCTCTGATAACATTGCTACACAAGGCAGTGAAGAAAGGTTCAGGCGCACTAACCTTCATCAGTTAGGGAATTGAGCATAGATGTTGGGAAGTTATAGTGTAGTTATACAGGACGTTGATGAAGCTGCATCTGGAATATTGTGATCAGTTCTGGTCCCCTTGGTGTTCTGACTTCTGACTTCTTCAACTCTGGGTTTGTGTTGAACTTGATGGGATACTTTGTCCAACTCAGCATGTTTAAACAGTATCGCTCAGAGGGATTCATCTGAAACTTTTCAGGAGGGGAGCACAACAAGATTGAACTATTCAAAGTTACTTGGACTCTATTTTAAACTTACATCAGGACCAGTAGTCAGAGACACGTACAGCATGGAAACAGACCTTTCCGTCCAACTTGTCCATGCTGACCTGAAATCCGAAATTAATCTAGTCCCATTTGACAGCACCTGATCCATATCCTGTGGCAGCTTATTTCATATGTGTACCACCCTCTGCATGAAGACGTTGTCCCTTTAATATTTTTCGCCTCTCACCCTAAAGCTATGCTCTCTCGTTCTGGACTCCCCCATCCCAGGGAAAATACCTTGTCTATTACCCTGTCCATTCCTCTCATGAATTTGTAACCTCCATCAGGTCACTCCTCTGCCTCCGATGCTCCAGTGAAAACAACCCCAGCCGATTCAGCCTCTCTCTGGAGCTCAAACCCTCTAACCACCAGCAACATTCCGTAAATCATTTCTCATACAGAAGTCAACGTTTCAGTCCTGAAGAAGGGTTAATGCCCAAAACACTGACTACTCCACATCCTGGTGCTGCCTGGCTTGCTGTATTCTCCCAACCTCCTGCTTACCGACTTCGGGTTGTAATATGTAGTGGCTCAGAGGTTACCACTGCAGCCGCACCGTGCTGGGGACCCAAGTTTGATCCCAGCCTTGGGTGACCCTCTGTGAGTAGTTTGCACATTTTCCCAATGTCTGTGTTGGTTTTCTCTGGGTGGTCCTATTTTCTTCCATAGTCCAAAGATGTTCAGGTCATGTGGATTGGCCATGCTTAATTGCCCATAGAGTTAGGTACATTAGTCAGAGGGAAATGGGTCTGGGCGTGTTACTCTTTGGAGGGTCGTTGTGGACTTGTTGGGACAAATGGCCTGTTTCCACACTGCAGCTCTTGTTATCTGCAATTTTTTTGACTCTAAAGAATGGCAGAGTAGACTCAATAGGCCGAATGGCCTAACTTCTGCTTCGATGGTCTTGCAGTCTTAGGTTTGTCTGGATCATTTCATTGCCAAAGTGCAGTCCTGGGCTCAATGAGCAGCAGTGTCCACTCAAAGCAAAGCTCATAGGATCGTAGAACTCCTACAGTGTGGAAACAGGTCCTTCAGTCCAACACATCTGTACTGATCCTCTGAAGAGTAACCCAGTCAGATCCATTTTCCTACTATCCACAAATTGCACACAGACCCCCAAGGGTGAAAGTGATCCTGGGTTCCTGTTGCCGTGGGGCAACATTGCTAAGCAAAGACTCACCGTGACGCCCCTGAGCCACTGTGAGGTTGTGGTTGTGGGGGGTGGGGGATGCAATTGCAGTTCAGCAGAAAACAAAAACAGCTCACGTGCTCTCCCACTGCACCCACTGTCAGAACTGGCAGGAGGTTTAGTCCGTGCGGTGACCCAAGGCAGAACACCGGTGGGATCTGATTACTGGGAGCGTTGGTGCTCCCGCTGGTGCTTCCACAAATTGCAGGAAAACATGAACCACTTCCCACACTCGTGCCAGCTGAAGGGCCTCTCCCCAGGGTGGGCACACTGGTACTTCAGCAGGATGGAGGAGCGGGGAAAGCCCTTCACGCACTCGGGCTGGAAAATGGCTTCTCCCCGGTGTGGACGGATTGGTGGCTCAGCAAGGCTGAGGAATTGCTGAAGGCCTTCCTGCACTTAGGGCAACTGATCGACCTCTCCCCCATGTGGATCATCCAGTGGGCCAGAAGGTCAGAGGAAAGACCAAAGCCCTTCCTGTACTCAGGGCAGAAGAACGGCCTCTCCTCAGTGTGGACCCACTGGTGTCTCAGCAGGTAGGAAGAACTGCTGAAGGCCATCTCGCACTCAGGGCAGGAGAACAGCCGTCCCCGGTGTGGACCAACTGGTGCGTCAGCAGGACAGAGGAATCACGATAGGCCTTCCTGCACTCAGGGCAGCAGAAGTGCCTCTCTCCTCTGTGGGCCCACTGGTGCTTCAGAACCCTTTCAAATGTCACAATATCCTTCTGATAGGAAGGAGACCAGAATTGCACACAACATTCCAAAAGTGGTCCAACTAATGTCCTGTACAGCCACAACATAACTTCCCAACTCCAACACTCAGTCAGAGGATTGGGAAAGTTTTCAAAACCCCCACAAAATAAAGCAGGAAAGAATGGAAGGACAAAAGGACATTTTGAAAGTCAGCTTGGAAACATCAATGAGAAATCGGCGGACTGGGTTTATTGGGTACCTGTTCTCCTTAAATACACTATTTACTATATGTGTTGTTTTTCTGTCGACGCAAGTTTGAAGTTCCGCATTGACTGTTCGTTCTACTGTGACATCGAGGAATGGCACTTTGTTGTTGTTCTCCTCCTCTTCAAACCAGGAGCCCCCCTCAGACCCATAGTCTCACCACTTGGAACACCAATATACAGAGTCGTCAAAGACCTCCACTGAAGACTAAAACACCAAGTTGAAGATTCGCGCTATTCCAGTTACTCCATCCAAGAATACCTGACCACCAAAGACACCAAGATAGAAGATGATTGAATAATGTAGTCCTTTGACATAACAGACCTGTTCACATCCATTAACATCAACGTGGCCAAAGAAAACTGAACACACTCCTAGAAGAACTAAAAACACAAACACAGCACCAACTTCATCAGCAAAGATAACACTGTCAAGCTCGTGGAACTGTGCCTTACCACCCACTTCATATTCAGTAACAAGCCCGACAAACAAATCAACGAAATACCCATGAAACCACCAGTATCAGGATTCCTAGCAGAAGCAATAATGCAGAGACTCGAACAAACAGCCCTTCCGACGATCCAACCCAAACTTTGGGTCCGCTACAGTGATGACACTTTTTTCATCACAAAATGAAACAAATTAGAAGAATCATGCAACACCATCAACAATATTCTTACGGGCATAAAATTCACAAAAGAGGAGAACAACAACAAAGTGCCATTTCGAGATGTCACAGTAGAGCGAACAGTCAATGGTAAATTCAAAACACCGTCTACAGGAAAATAACGCACGCGAACCAAGAACTTAACTACAGAAGCAATTAACCCGACAGCCACTAACCAACCTGCATCACGACACTATTTTAACGAGCCACGACACGCTGTAGCACCTCGTAACTCTGAAGATCAATAAACAACTGGACAGCGCATTAAAGAAGAACGGGTAGCCTATAATGGCGCCTGACAATTGCTTCCCTGACCGGGAATCGAACCAGGGCCGCGGCGGTGAGAGCGCCGAATCCTAACCACTAGACCACCAGGGAGCGATGGATGCCAGCTGGTAGCTCTGCTGAAAATTCCTTCGATTCCCGGGACTCTAAACCGGGGCGCAGTAGAAAGAAGACTTTCACCTGTGCATCCACCAATGTAATTTCTTTGCATCCATTGCTCCCGATGCGATCTCTACAACATTGGGGAGACTGGAGAGTCGAGTCACATCACCGGGACCCCATCAACCCCATCGCCCTGTGGCCCAACATTTCAACACCCCTCCCACTCTACCGAAGACATGCAGGTGCTGGGCCTCCTTCACCGCTGCTTCCTCCCCACCCGACGCCTGGAGGAAGAACACCTCATCTTCCGCCTCCGAACCCTTCAACCCCAGGGCATCAATGTGGACTTCACCAGTTTCCTCATTCCCCCCCCCCTCCCACCTTACCACAGTTCCAACCTTCCAGCTCAGCACTGATCTCATGACCTGTCCCACCGACCAATCTCCCTTCCCACCTGTCGGCTCCACCCTCCTCTCTGACCTGTCGCCTCCATCCCCACCATCGTTCACCTATTGTACTTTTTGCTACCTTCGCCCCAGCACACCCCCCCCCCCCCCAATTTATCTCTCCACCTTGGATGGGTCCTGCCTCTATTCCTGATGAAGGGTCTTTTGCACGAAACGTCGATTTTCCTACTCCTCGGAAGCTGTTTGACCTGCTGTGCTTTTCCAGCACCTCTCTGATCTAAACTCTGGTTTCCAGCATCTGCAGTCCTCACTTTTGCCTACCCAATAAACCCAATGTGACGGTTTCACATCAACAAACTGACACAAGCAGAGGTAGCGTCTGCAGAAACCCTAGCCACATTACTTTACATTAAAGACATCTGTGAAATGATGTCCAGACAACTCAACCCTCTCAACATCATGGTAGCCCACAAACCTACCAACACACTTAAACAGCGGCTAATGAACCTGAAATACCCGATACAAACAACCAGAAAACGAATGTTATTTACAAAATACCATACAGGAAATATATACATGAACTCTGCCGCACAGTTCTCTGTGGCAAGAAATGCTGGGATGAGATAAGGAAGATACTTTCAGCCAAAAAGAGTCGGCACTGACTGGACAGCCATTGAAAATCACCCCTGTTAGCCCAGGATGGAAGATCCGAAGGGATGAACAGTTTTCTCATTTTTGGAAGATTCACAAATATGAGACTGAGTTTTGGTGTTTGTTCCCTTTCCACTCCCAGGAGACGCAGTGGTTGGGGCGGTGAGTTGGGGAAAGTGAAATGTGCGCGTGAGCAACGTGTGGGGCTCTTTCAGCTTCCCCTCCTCTGACAGCGCTGTGACGTGACTCTGATTTGCTCAGGGACACTTACTGACGCGAGACAGTGAAAAGAGTCTCGTTCCTGCAGATCAGGAATTCAAAACTTATGCAGGCTTCAGGACAATGAGAAAGATTAATTGGGCTGTTTGAAGAAGCTGTGAGCTGCATTTCAAACAGGTAGGTGGAGTCAGATGCATCATCCATTGCGCCCCGACCCTGTGCGTACCGAACACCGTCATACTGCAGAGTTCTGACGTTAAAACGGACATGCGCAGCAATGGGAACATTCACAAGGTGAACGGCCAAAGATAATTACCATAAAATGCTTCCCTTCCATCGTCCCAATTTTGTGAATCAGTGTCTTTCACTCTCAAATAAAATTAATCCGCAGGTGCCTGCTTCATTTCGATCACGACTTCACGCCCCTCACTGTTCCAGTCTCATTTCCAAATACTTGGCTCATTGCCTCAATAGCAGTTCTGTGGGTATCTGCTTGTTCCACCCTGACAGGCAGTGGGTTGCAGATTCCCGACCAGTCCCAATGTGAGTGAAATATCTTTCACCCTCTACTGATTTGAATCTTAATGAAGAAACCGGGAAACAGCCTCCCTTTCTTTTCGACGACAGTTCTGAACTGTTGTCCGCAAGGTTAACACCTGCGTGGGGAAACTGCAATAGATCTCAAATCCATCGCATTAAACACTCTGCCCACGACTAAAGAACCACACTGACAGCTTCATTTCCCAGGTCTCTCTGCCTGTGGAGCTGAGAAAGAGTGAATTATTGCTGGGTTTGTTTGAATCCAATCACTTCACATGTTTCGAAAGGGTTAAATATCTGCAAATGGAGAGTCTGGTTGTTTTATCCTGAAAGATGAAATGAACTTCCAGTTAAGAACAAAAACAGAAATTGCAGGAGCATCTCAGCAGGTCAGAGACAATATTTCAGAGCTCTGTTTTCTCCCACAGGTACTGCCAAACCTGCTGAGTTTCTCCAGCAGTTCCTCTTTCTGTCTCGGATTCTCAGAATCTGCAGTTTTTTGCGTTAGAAATTAAATCAATTCAGCCTCATGTGCAGGAATGAGAATCCTTTCAATTTACCAAAAAATCGGCAGAGATTTCAAGGTATTTGGAAAAAAAGTAAAAGTGACATTAAGGAGAACATTTTCGCACAGGGAGTGGTTCGGATCCGTAAATCTTTGTCTGACCGTGACAAAGAGACAGATTCAAGAACACAAAAGGGAATTCAGTGGTCATGTTCAAAGTAACAATGTGGAGATTTTCAGGGAGAAGGCAAGAGAATGATACGAATACAGACTCTCATTTACTTGCTGTGTAGAACCAGCAGAGCTAAGGTGGGCCTCCAAATGCGCTGTGACACGTGTTGTGATTCAGAGTGAATTCACAGTTCGACCAACGGAAGGTGGGGATTTAGAAAATGTTTATATTTACACAGTCTCCTCACGTCAACGCAACAGCAAAATGGTTTACTTATCCGCCAATGGAGAGAGCCCTGTTCCTGGAGTTGGGACAAACAGCTGGCTCAGGGATATCAGTCCACATTGCTCTCTTTGCCACCAGTTCAGACGGAGAACATTGGAGGGACAAAGGAGTGAATAACGATCTGTGTAGGAGGGTGACTGTTAATGGAGACTGTTCCTGGCTAACAATAAGTCGTGCGTAACCGCAGACGATGTGATAACAAGGCCTCGTGTGGGTGTGGTAGGGGTTAAGGGCATGGGGCAGTTCGGATGCAAACACTATTGAACTCCATGTCGAAGACTGGAGGGCTATAGGATCTCCAAGTGGAAAATGCGGCGTTGGTCTTCCATCTGGAGCTGAGCTTTGCTGGAACACTGCTGCATGCCTGAGACAGAGATGTTGGCCAGGGAACAGGGTGGCATGTTAAAGTGACAGGCAACCAGAAGCTCAAGGCCTTTTTTTGCGGGCAGAACCGAGATGTTCTGCGAAGCAGTCGCCCTGTTTATGCTTCATGCTACGTTGGGGAAACCACACTGAGCAACGAATGCAGTGGACTAGGTTGTGGCAAATGTGCAGGTAAAGTGCTGCTTCACCTGGAAGGTATGTTCGAGCCCTTGGATATTCAGGAGGGAGCAGGTAATTGGGCAGGTGTTACACATTCGGCGGTTCCAGGGGAAATTGCCTTGGGACAATGGGAGGTGGGTGTGGGGTGTTGCGAGTGAAGGAAGAGTGGACCCGAGGTGTAAGCCCTGCCCATTTACCTCCTCTCACATATAAATCCGTGAAGTTGAAACAACTTTCCATAGAATGACTCCGTACTACGTGACTCATGAACCAATTCGTATTCCTGTCCCGGGGCCAGCATCATTATTGTGTCACAGCAACTGCAGGCAATCACCGGGGGGCTCTCCCTATGACATCATAGCGCGGCTGGAAGCCCCCGGGACAGTTTATCAAAGAAACCTCCCTGTGTGTCAGAGCAACCCTGCATCGGGAAGCACTGGGATGGCCAACCACTATCAGTTTACATGGGGAACACATCTCGACATTACACACCCTCGAGGCAAATTTCCCTTCCTTTTACTTAACGTTCAAGAGCACTCAAACCGAAATTCCCCAGGCAAGTTTGGAAGAATTTCTTCCAGGTGTTCGCTAAATATATCTATGAGAACTTTGTTAAAGTTTGAACATTGCGAGTGTTGAAATTTTGTGCTATTGAGAGAAATCACAATTCGAAAAAACAGAATGTGGGAATTTAGACAGAGTTTATCTTTGCACAACGGCGATATGTCTGCGGGTGCGTGATGGGAGCATCGCCCAGAAGGGAAACCATCTCTCCTCTTCAATCAATGTCGTCTTTAGCAGCTTTCCCGTATAATGGCGCACTGTTCTGCACCTCGCCTTCTCATCTCTTTCCCAAAATCCTTCGACATAATTATTTCACATTGATATACTGGCCCAATGTGCACAGTTGAGGTGACACCCTCGTGGAGGTCTGAGTGGTCTTCTGTTGTTCCCTGTGTCCTGTGTTGAGGAGGGCAATGCTTGTCATTGGTCACTCCGGTGTTAGAGAAAAGTTTAGAAACAAAATGGTGGAGAGGGCCCGGGACAAACAGCAGCAGGGAGACAAGAATGAGAAACAGCTGTTCTGGAAACTCTTTGCTGCTTGCAATTCTTAGAGCAATCTCAAACGTGTTTCACACTGAGCAAGACTCAACTGGTTGAAGAGGTGGAGCGGGAGTGCTGCGCTGGTGCTTGTGCTGCTCGTTGGTTGGTGGGTACGATTCTCGCTTTGAGTCATCTCGTGTACAGTCTTCCCAGAGGGCCCCGGTTCAAATCTCAGACCAACCCGCGTTTCCTGGTTTATGTAAGAGTGCCCGGTTAACTTTCTCAAAAAGCACCTTCGCTAAATTAGCTTGGGCTGCTTGGAGTACAAATGGAGCAGAAAGCAAGGAAGTGAAATGATGTACTATTGCGTTGACGTCAGTGGTGCCGTGTACAAGGAATATCAGCGATGAGGGTAGTTTGGAAAATTAGGGCAGCTCTCCTCAGAGAACAGAAGTTTGAAATCTGACCTGATTGAAGCTTTCCAAATCATGCAGGGTCCAGACAGAGAAAGTAATGCAGTTAAAATGCTCCCACGCCTGAAAGGATCGGCAATGATTCGGCAGTTTTAAAGTCACGAGGAAAAGAACTAAAAGTGATATTAGGAAGGGTGTGGTTAGGGTCAGCGAATCACCTGACATTGACAAAGAGGCAGATTCAATAGACGCATAACGGAATTCGGTGGTCATGTTTAAAGTAACAATATGCAGAAAAACACGTAAAGGCAAGCAAATGATATGAATAGAGATACACCTTAACTTACTGCGTCGAACCAGCAGAGCGAAGGTGGGTCGCATGGCGTCCGTCTGCACTGTGAAACAGGCTGTGATTCAGAGTGAAATCACAGTTCGACCAACAGAATGTGGGAAGTGAGAAAAAAGATTATATTTACACAGCCTCCATGCGTCTGCGCAACACCATATTACAAGACAGCAGTGGAGATCTTTGACATCAGGCTCGAACATGCCTGCAGCGCGCTGGACAAATGGCGGAAGGGACCTGTGGAAAACGGGAGCGTGCTGGGCCCATAACGCAGAGTTCGATGGATCGAAACCATCCTCTGCTGTTGCTCGATGTCTCCTTGAGCAGCTTCCTTTTGTAATGGTGCTGTACTCTGTTCTGTATCTTGCCTTTGCACCTACTTCCTGAGTGTCTGAGTGTCTGAATGCCCTATATCATACCAATGCACTCGTGAACCTCACAAGGGCCAAGTAACATGCTTTTTGGAGGTCTGAGTGGTCTTCTCCTGTTCTTTGTCAGTTTCCTATGAATTGATTCACAAAACCACTTCTCTGAGATACCAATGAGATGATAAAGTTGAAACCCATGCCTTGCGGTTTCGTCTATTCCCTGCAGTAATTCGCCACACCGGGTCGGACGTGAATGACATGCATGTCAGAAACTGTCCCTTACTATTAGAACAGATATCACCGATTGTAAATAACCTCAGAGAGAGAGACAAGTGACAGAAAGTTGCCGTGACTCGATGGGCTGAACCGCCTCTGTCGGCGGGAGAATGATGCTACACGTTTATGCTGTCCCAATGCCTGACTCTGGGACAGACAAACTGAGGGAGAAACAACGTTCATTTTTAACCGTCCTTTCCGAGTTGGACCGCCTGCAGTCCCTCAGCTCAGGGCCGTGGGGATGACTCTCAGTGAGGGAAGGTTTCTCTCGGATTCTCTTCATCTGGGACACTTAGGGCTCATATGTGAACTGTTGCGCGGTCGCAGCAAAGAAAGCGATGCCCACTTTGCAATAGACTTTCCGTAAGATTGCTGCGTGAAGACGATTTCTGAACACCAAGCAGGCTGCACAACAATGTATTCATATGAATTTATCTGAGGGAAGTGTCTTTGGTGTCCATTTCTCTCTGATCCGCCAGCACAGCATCTTTCTATCTCTCCAATAACAGGCCTTTGGAGCAAGTTCACAATCAAAGTTGCTCACTTCCCACGCACGAGTGTAACTGATACCTCTCCCTCCAAGGGATTGAGAGAGAGAGTAGAAGAGCGAATGGACTCTTCCCTCCCACCCCCAGCCCCGCCCCCAGAACAGCTTGCAACTAGGAACAAATTGGTTTCATTATCCGCCAGTGAAGATAGTCCAGTTCCTGGGGATGAGACAAACATCAGCGCCCCGGGTACAGAATGACAAGCAAATGTTCTGGAAACTCTGCTGCTTGCAATTCTTGGAGCAATGTGGAATGTATTTCACACTGAGCAAGTTTCAGCTGGCTCAGAGTCTCCAATGTACATTACTCTCTGAATTTATATTTGCACATCGGCGACATGTCTGCACAAAAGCACATGACATTACAGCAGCGAAGATCTTTTGATGTCATTCTCGAACATGCAAGTCACACGCCCGATGAAAAGTTGAATACATCTCTCGAAAAGCAGGAGAATGGCACAGCGGGTGCATGCTGGGATCATAAGCCAGAAGCGAAACCACTTTCTCCTCTTCACTCAATGTGGTCTTTAGCAGCTTTCCCGTATAACGGCGCTCTGGTATGTTCCTTGTCTTGTCATCTGCTTCCCAAAACTTCGGGCATCTGAGTTAAATATGTACATCGATACACAATTCAAATTTACACAGTTGCGCTGGCACATTTGTGGAGCTCTGAGTTGTCTCGTCCAGTTTTCTGTCGGTGTGTTCTGATCTCAAGTTTTAAACCTCTTCGCTCAGATGGCAATGAACCGGTGAAGTTGAAACACATGACTTGCTGTTTTAGTCCATTTCCTGCAGTAAAGAAACCAACGCCCGTGTAAGAAAAGACTCTCTGCAGGATTGCTGTGTCAAGATAAATTCTGAACACCATGCAGGCTGCACAAAAATGCACTCATATCAATTTACCTGAGGGAAGAGTCTCCGGTGTCCATTTCTCTCTGTCCCGACAGCACAGCATCTTTCTGTCTCTCCATTAAAAACACCTTTGGAACAAGCTCAAAGTTGCCCATTTCCTACGCATGACTGTAACTGACTTCTCCTGCCTCACGTTATAGTGTGAGAGAGCAGAAGAGCGAATGGGCTCTGCCTTCCACCAGCACAGCTTGTAAGTAGAAACGAAATGGTTCATTCCTGGGGACGGGACAAACAGCAGCGTCCTGGGAGCAGGGAGACAGAAAGAGGAGCAGATGTTCTTGAAACTCATTGCTACTTGTAATTCTGGGAGCAATGTTCAATGTATTTCGTACTGAGCAATTCCCAGTTGCTTCAGGATGTGGGCACGCACATGATTTTTGACTCATTGGTCTTGGGGTATGATGCTAGCTTTGGGTTTTCTAGCTTATACAGACGGGTGGGAGGTGCCGGGTTCCAATCCCAGGCGAACCCTCATTTCTTAAATTGACCTGAGCAAAAATGCCGGGTCAGTTTTCTCAAAAAGCCGCTTCGTTAAATCAGATCGGACTGCCTGAATTAGTTATGGGACAGAGGTATCATTGCAGAGACCACGGCGAAGGGAAACACTTGCTCAAAGTGAGAACAAGTATTGCAGACTTTTCGTCTGCGCAATCCGAGTCTGAATGAATCCTCCACCTGTATTACGCTCAATTCTGAGGGTGATACTTCAGGAAGCGGGGAAGTGAAGTGATTGCAGACGGCGCTGAACAGGTTAACGTGAATGGTACTGTGTACAAGGAATGTCAGTCATGAAGGTAGATTGGAAAGTTGGGGCAGTTGTTTTGGTGAACAGAAGGCTGAAAGCTCGGCTGATTGAAGTTTTCCACGTCATGAGGGTTTTAGACAGAGGAATTAATGCAGTGAAACTGCTCACAGGCCTGGATGGATCGAGAACGATTTGGCAGAGATTGAAAGTCATTAGGAAAATAACTAAAAGTGACATTAGGAAGACTGTTTTCGCACAGGGCGTGGGGATA